>NC_143397.1:143948289-144251320 GCF_052110815.1 Crocodylus siamensis
CTGCCAAAGGCAGAGCTAGAGAAGGGAGAGGACATGGTCTCCCAGGAAAGTGGAAGCTGGAAGCTTTTGACTTCTCCACCTGCAGCAGTTTGCCTAGAGAACAGATGTGGGGCCCTAGCAACAGAGGAGGGGGAACACATTCTGTTGTTGGAGGTGGACAGGCCTGGTCTCCCCAAAGTTGGAAGGATTGAGACCACTGCCACCAAGAAGTGACAGGTGATGGTGGTAGTTAGAGACTCCCTTTTGAGAGGGGTGGAGGCATCCATTTGCTGGCTTGACCTGTTGTGTCAGGAGGTCTGCTGCTTGCCTGGAGCCTGGATCTGAGATGTCACAGAAAGATTACCGAGACTCGTCCAGTCCTCTGACTATTACTCCATACTGCTCATCCTTGTGGGCACCAGTGACACTACCAAGGGAGACTCTGAGCAAATCAAAAGTGACTAAAGGGCTCTGTGTGCAAAGGTGAAGGGCACAGGGGCTCAGGTGGTGTTCACCTCAATGCTTCTGGTCAAGGGGAAGGGCCTAGGCAGTCATGTTCAAGTTGGTTTTTAAAATTCTTTTGTTAAATACAGTTAATCTCAAGTCAGTGATGATGTGTTCAGGGAAGCTAAAGTATTGTTGGGACTTTGTGCTTCTGGATTTGATGTCATATCAGTGTTCATTCATTCTTTTACTTGGGGATTGGCCTGTCTGGCCAACATAGATAGCAGAGGGGCTCTGTAAATAAGTGGTGGTGCATATGACATTGGTGGAGGAGCAGGTAAATGAACCCTGAATGTTATTATTTGTGGTGTTTGCTTCTTCAGTGATGATGTGATCTGTGTTGATGAGAGGACACATCTGATATCTGGATCTTTAATAAGGTGTGTTGCCTGGTGAGAATATAATTTAGGTAGTCTGTTGAGGGAGAGACATCATCTAAGCTTGAGGGGCTACCTGGAAACCAGGATAGGTTTGTCCCCCAAGGCAGTTTTGAGATGTCATTTTCCAGGAGGTCATTAATGATATGTCTAAAGTGTTCCTAACTCCTCTCCCTTTGCCAGTCAAACCCTCCTGTAAAACCACCACTGCACGTATCTTTCCATGTTCCTACAGATGAGGGCTGTAAGGGTGTTTGTAGACATGCTGGGAAGCTGCTTTGATGTGCTGTAATTACAGCATGTCAGAGTAGACTCAATCACACTCAGGTAGGCTCTGGAGCGGTGAGAGATGCGCGGGTGAAGCCCGCTGCGCCCCCACTCCCCCGAAGCCCCCCCAGACACCCTCTCAGCAGCCACCGAGCCCCCTGCCGACCCCAAGACAAAGCGTAAGGTGTTTGTTGTGGGAGACTCCATCCTGCGGGGCACTGAGGGGGCAATCTGCCGCCCTGACCCCTTAGCCCGGGAAGTCTGCTGCTTCCCGGGGGCCCGCATCCGAGACATTGCGGAGAGGATCCCGCAGCTCCTCCGGCCCACAGACCACTACCCCATGCTCCTTATTCATGTAGGCACCAATGACACGGCTCGGAGCACCCCCAGCCAGGTCATGAGGCGCTACAGGGAGTTGGGAGCAGGGCTTAGGGGTCTGGGAGCTCAGGTGGTATTTTCCTCGATCCTCCCAGTCTCGGGCTATGGGCTGAGGAGGGAGAGGAGGATCCACGTGGTGAACCAAAGACTGCGGCGCTGGTGTTATCGGGAAGGCTTTGGCTTCCATGACCACAGCCCGCTCTTTGGAGAGAGAGGCAGCGAGCTGCTGGGAAGAGATGGCCTCCACCTCTCTCCTCTGGGGAGGAGGCTCTTCTCAGCCAGGCTGGCTGACCTGCTCCACCGGGCTTTAAACTAAGCCCGCTGGGGGATGGGGGGACTACTGCCCCTGCTGTCCCGCTGAACGGCCCTTGCAAAGCCAGCGGACCAAGGCACTTAAGGGGGCACTTAAGGGAGCTCACCCCTCCCCAGCCCTGGCACAATCTGTGGGCAAGGCAAGAGCCCCCAAGGGCACACTTGCCTGCCTGTACACTAATGCCAGGAGCCTGGGCAACAAGCAGGACGAGCTCGTTCTCCTGCTCAGTGCAAAGAAATATGATGTCATTGGGATAACGGAGACCTGGTGGGACTCCACCCATGACTGGACCACGGGTATAGAGGGCTATACCCTATACAGGAGGGATCGTGTTGACAAAAGGGGCGGGGATGTAGCTCTCTATGTGAAGGAAAGCTACATGTCCCTGCAAGCTGATGTTGGTGACCGGCATGGACAGCTAGAGACCCTCTGGGTAAAAATTCGTGGGGAATTCGGCACAGGGGACACAACGGTGGGAGTCTACTACAGACCTCCCACTCAAAGTCCCGAGCTTGACCAGGAGTTCGCCCGGGAACTGACTGAGGCCGCTTGCTCCAGGACCTTGGTTGTCATGGGTGACTTCAATTACCCGGCCATCTCGTGGGAAGATCACTCAGCTAAATCTGAGCGGGCGCAAAGCTTTCTCTCGTGCGTGGATGACCTCTACCTGACCCAAGAAGTCTATGGGCCAACGAGAGGCAAAGCGCTGCTTGACCTGGTACTGGCTACGGGGGACGACCTAATCGGCGACCTAGTGATTGATGGGAAGTTGGGTGACAGCGACCACGAGCTGATCACCTTCACCATCCGCCGTAAAGCTGGCAAGTCAGTCAGCAACACAGAAGTCCTTGACTTCAGAAAAGCCGACTTTGACAAGCTCAAGAGGCTAGTCGGTCAGGCCCTCAGGGACCATGACCCCAGGGAGATGGGAGTTCAAGAAGAGTGGTTGCTTCTCAAGGAAGCGATCCTCAGTGCACAAGCTAAATCTATTCCAACACGGAGGAAAGGCAGCATGAAGGCACAGCAGCCCCCCTGGCTCTCCAGAGACCTAGCGGACCTACTGTGGCTAAAAAGGAAAGCCTACAAAGGATGGAGGACGGGATTCACCTCCAAGGAGGATTACTCCGCGCTGGTCCGGTCCTGCAGGGACCAAACCAGGAAAGCCAAGGCTGCAACTGAACTCCAACTAGCTTCAGGCATCAAGGACAACAAAAAGTCCTTTTTCAGGTATGTGGGGAACCAGAGGAAAAGCAAGGGCAATGTTGGACCCCTGCTAAACCAGATGGGGCAACTGACAACTGACGCCCAGGAAAAAGCCAACCTATTAAATAGGTACTTTGCGTCAGTCTTTCATCAGTCACACGGGATGCCCATGCCTGCTATGGGAAAGGGAAATCTGGGTGAGGGGAATCCCCTACCCTCCATCAATGCTGACCTCGTGAAGGAACACCTTGAGAAGCTGGATACCTTCAAGTCAGCTGGCCCTGACAACCTGCACCCCAGGGTACTCAAGGAGCTGGCGAGCGTCATAGCCCAGCCCCTGGCACGGATCTTTGAAAACTCCTGGCGCTCTGGTGTAGTGCCCGAAGACTGGAAGAAGGCCAATGTGGTGCCAATCTTCAAGAAAGGGAGGAGAGTGGATCCGGCTAACTACAGGCCCATTAGCCTGACTTCTATCCTGGGGAAGATCTTAGAAAAGTTTATTAAGGAGGCCATCCTTGAGGGACTGGCCCAGGCTAACATTCTAAGGGACAGCCAGCACGGGTTAGTTGTGGGTAGGTCTTGTTTGACCAATCTCATTTCCTTCTATGACCAGGTGACCTATCACCTGGACAAGGGAGAAGAGATTGATGTCATGTATCTTGACTTCAAAAAAGGTTTTGATCTGGTATCCCATGATCACCTCTTGGCCAAACTGCCCAGTTGTGGCCTTGGCTCCACCACGATCCACTGGCTGGGAAATTGGCTTCGTGGTCGGACCCAGAGGGTTGTGATTGATGGCAGTCGCTCATCATGGTGCCCTGTGACCAGTGGGGTCCCTCGAGGCTCTGTCCTGGGACCCATCCTGTTCAACATCTTCATTAACGATGTGGACATTGGAGTCAGGAGTGGACTGGCCAAGTTCGCCGATGACACCAAACTTCGGGGCAAAGCATCCACGCCAGAAGATAGGCGGGTGATCCAGGCTGACCTGGACAAGCTCAGCAAATGGGCAGACGAGAACCTCATGGTGTTTAACACCGATAAATGCAAGGTTCTCCACCTTGGGAGGAAAAACCTGCAGCACCCTTATAGGCTCGGCAGTGCTACATTGGTTAGCACTACAGAAGAAAGAGACTTGGGGGTCATCATTGACCACAAGATGAACATGAGCCTCCAATGCGATGCTGCGGCTAGTAAAGCGACCAAAATGCTGGCATGCATCCATAGATGCTTCTCGAGTAAATCCCGGGACGTCATTCTCCCCTTGTACTCGGCCTTGGTGAGGCCGCAGCTGGAGTACTGCGTCCGGTTTTGGGCTCCACAATTCAAAAAGGATGTGGAGAAGCTTGAGAGAGTCCAGAGGAGAGCCACGCGCATGATCAGAGGTCAGGAAAACAGATCTTACGATGACAGGCTGAGAGCCATGGGACTCTTTAGCCTGGAAAAGCGCAGGCTCAGGGGTGATCTGATGGCCACCTATAAGTTTATCAGGGGTGACCACCAGGATCTGGGGGAACGTCTGTTCACCAGAGCACCCCAAGGGATGACGAGGTCGAACGATCACAAACTCCTGCAAGACCGTTTCAGGCTGGACATAAGGAAGAATTTCTTTACTGTCCGAGCCCCCAAGGTCTGGAACAGTCTGCCAGCGGAGGTGGTTCAAGCACCTACATTGAACACCTTCAAGAGTAAATTGGATGCTTATCTTGCTGGGATCCTATGACCCCAGCTGACTTCCTGCCCTTTGGGCAGGGGGCTGGACTCGATGATCTCCCGAGGTCCCTTCCAGCCCTAATGTCTATGAAATCTATGAAGTCTGCTGGAGCATCCTAATTAGTCTTTGTGTCTCATGTATCATGTCTGTGCACTTCAAAGTGGCAGTGGGGGTGGTTTCATAAAAACTCATTCAATGGATTCACTCTAATTAAAGCGATTCCCCTCCCCACCACTCCTGGAGCACATGTAAAAATGCCTGAAGTGATTACCAGAAGGGTTTTGTTTTCCCTGTCTTGGGGTTGGATGTGTAGCAGGTTGGAGTAGGATTTGAGCCTGGCTTTTTTCTGGATGGCTAAGGTTTTGATATTGTATTGGAAGAAACTATTCTAGATCCCTGAGGCATATATCCTGATCAGTGGGATCAGAGCAAACGCTGCTGTAATGTAGAGCGTGGCTGTAGATGATGGATCTAGTATTTTGCTTAGGATGAAAGCTGGTGGCATGGAAGTAGCTGTAGCAGTTATGGTGATGTGGCTAATGCAAAGTTTCATGGTCATGTTCAAGGAGTGAATTAGCTAGGTGGAGCATTCAAGAGTCAGTTTGATGGAGAAGTAGATATTATTAATATCCTGGTAGAATTTTTCCTGATATTCCTTCCCATGTGTTTGCATAACAGAGATGTCATTAGTGTATCTTGGGTGTAATAGGGAGATGAGAGGACAACTGCAAGGGAGGTGTACTTCAAGATCTGTAATAAATATATTGGAATATTGTGGAGCTATGCATAAGATCATGGCAGTGCCATTTATTTGTAGGTTTCGGGAATCTCCTAATCTGAAATAGAGCAGGGTGATTAACAATCACCAAATCACCTTTTTCTTTTCTTCTTTGTGTCTAGTTGAGACTTAGGCACATATTTTGAGGATGTAAGCATTGCAGACATTCAGAAAGTAGTGTACCCTTTTAGTCATGGTTTTTACAATAGGAAAAAAATATGCTCTTTGCTTAAGATTTTTACTCAGCACACTTTAAAACATCTATTTGATTTATTATACATGGTATAATACCTTATTATAAAATGTTACTCTGTTTTAGGCAAAAGGAAATAGACCACTAACAGGCATATCAGTGAGTGACTTGCATACCAAGTTACACTTGTAGAACAGTAGTTACTTAAACATGACAAGGTGTGATCTTGATTTTCTTGCAGCTAATCAAAGTAAAACTTGTAAGGTAAAAATAATCCCAAATGATACCAAGGAGCTTTATACATTTATTCTAGCCTTCTATACACTAAACCCATATATATCATGGAAATACAAAATTTTAAGTACAGCCAGGCCTTGATCTACACAGTGGTTACATTCTTGAAGAAACACCCTGCAAATAGAAATCGCATAAAAAGATACCAAGGATCTATGGGAAATAAGGGTTTAGGTTCCAGATGCGGATGATAATTTGGATGATAAATGTCTGTGCGTGAGCACAGCGGCAGCGCAACACACAGGCAGCGAGGAGCAGAGCCCGATGGCTTGGAGAGCTACATGCCAGCTGGTAAGTCTGATGTGGTGGAAGTGGAGGAGGGAGGGAAGGGGCTTGGGGGGAGGGGGGTGTAGATCAATGCTCCCTGTAGTGAGGGAGGAGTGGGGCAGGTGCAGATGCTGCCCAGCTGGGGTGAAGCAGGCACAGGATGGAGCCGTGGCTCATCCAGGGGGTACGGGGACACTCCCACTGCTGTTCTTACCCCAGGAGAGCACCCCGGGGGGTGGGGGTCATGTGCCCCCACATCTGCATGGGGCGACTGGGCTGCAGCTGTAGGCTGGAGCTGGGCCAGTGCCGGGCTTCCAGATGAGCTGTGGCTCTGTCCCATGCCTGGCTCACCCTAGCTGGGCAGTGCCTGCTCCAGCCCCAACACCTACCCCACTCCCTCCCTCACCACAGGGGGCATGGATCTGCACCCCATGTCCCTTCCTTCCCCCCTACCCTTCCACCACAAGCCAACACATTTAGCAGCTACACTGAGAGCAGCGTGGTGGATGGGGGTGGGAAGGGATCAGCTGATTCTACACGGATCTGCACATCCTGGTGACTGCATTTCACCATGCAAAATTCATACTGTGTACAGTTAATTCATACTGTGTACAAAAATAAAGAGTCACAATTAATTGACTGCGTATAACTGAAACCATGCAGAAACATACTGTATAAATCAAGGCCCAACTGTATAGAACTTCATAGTGAAGCAAGTAAGACTAGTGTGATGGCAAATTGACTTTTTAGGATGATTACCACTTCAGAAAACTGCTTCTTCTTGCTGTTTTGAGAAAAGCCATTACCATTCTATGATGCTGCTTACTTGCAACTGCATAAAATGCACATTCACTGATTATGCATACAAAAAGCCATTTGTTATCATAAAAGGCAAATATTATCTTTAAAAAAATAGCGCATAAGTACTGATTTTTCTTGTATTTGCAGATTACAAATACTATTTTGTGCATGAAAATATGAAGCATGCATACACAATGGCGGAAACAGGTAAAGGTACATTTTCTTATGTTTTGTGTGTCTTCATCTTTTAAAAAACAAATGAACAAAAACCTTGTTCAAAAGCATGATGTTATTTTTCTGCCAGAAGTCGTAAGCAATTATAATTTTTGTTGTACTATTATCAGTCATATTAGAAACAATTTTTTTCTTGTAGATTTGATTCTGGCCTCATTATATAAATTTATAAGACTGTTATAGCTTGATGTATTAATTTGCCTTTAATAGGATTGGTTTGAGAGGCAGTTTTGGTTGTGGTAACATGAAAACTGTTTCCTCGGTGATCAGTATTGACACATTACCGTAGACATTAATTATTAATTTAGTAACATGTTAGTGCTCAGATAGAAATATTAACAGTGGATGAAGAGAGAGATTTAGTTAAGCTTGTGCCAAGGTTGTACTCTTCTTGGAGGTTTTAACTCAACTTAAAATTTGCTGTGGGACTGCCTCTTGGCAGATAACATCTCGGGCAGGAAGGGCTTTCCCCCCCAAAGCTATAGGAGTATCAATAAATGTACAGAACTAACTTGACACTATGCTTGCATGACTCCCATCATTATAACTTAAAAAGGAATCTAATTTGGGAAGTGATTAGTTTGTGATGTGGTTGATATGCCATGACATTCCCTTGTGAATTTTTTTTTTCTTTTTAAACTAACAAATAAAGCAAAACCAATTGAATTGCTGTGAGAGGCAGGAGAATCCAGCCGGGTAGCAATTTTAGCATGACTCATAACACATCTCAAAACCACTTCACCAAGAGGATGTTTTCTTTACTATCCTTAAGCACACAAGCTTGAGGAATATTTGGGAGGAAAAATAATTCTACAGAACTGTCCATCAGTACTGGAGTCCATAAGTATGACAAGGAGATAATGATATAATGACTTAAGTTACTGCTTTTACTGAAGACAATTGAAATAATTGCCATGACATCATCTCATGAGCTCAAGCCTGCACAATTGCACTGTCTCATATCAGCATGCTGGAAGGATGCTGCATTTGAGATGGTCTTGTGAACAACCTTTCACTTTTCACATTTGCATAGGCTACCTCAATAGAGTTAGGCCGAAAAATAAAATACTATATTTTTCAAAATAAGATGCACAGAATAAGATACACACCTTGTTTTGAAAAGGCAGAATTAAAAAAAAAAGATATCTTTCCTTGTATAAGTAACTGAATAGCAGCAGCTACGGAGCTAAGCCTGCTCATTGTTCTGCTTCCTCTGAGTCATATGCAGATTTTACTTTTGCTTTTGCCTGGTGTAGAAGAAGCTGCACTTACCATATTTCTCACGCATAATGTACACTGCAGTTTGCAGCAGCTGGTTTTTGGAAAAAAAAAGTATGTGTTGTGTGTGAGAAAATATGGTAATATTAAATTACTAGCAGACTTTAATGCTTTTCTTTTTGAAAAATTGTAATCCCATTGTCTGATTTGCTTTCTTGCTCTTCCTGTGCTATAACGTGGTGGCTGCTGTCTTGGGTGACATACCATACATTAAATTAGGACCTCCAGTGCTAGAAGTGTGAGTCATTAGAGCTTGAGTCAAACTTTGTAGTGCTGCTTACTAGCATCATACCTTCTGCAGACATAGAAGGAAATCTGAAATGCATGCTCACTGGTCAGTGACTATACCAGCCAACCCATATTTACCATATGTAGCCTGACTTTAGCCTCACTCTCCTTTGCTGTGAAGATCCTCTGTAAACACAGAAGCAGCAACAAGCAAGAAAGAAACATGCAAAGGGGATTCAGCTGTTCAAAGAATATCAGCAAGTGACCATCATAAGCCAGAGTCTGGAAACTTTTGCTTTAGAAGTGTATGTTAAATAGTGTAATGGGTCCTGATTTTAACATTTAAAAGATTTTTTTTGAGCTATGTTTGTCACAGATTTCCTTGAAGGAAACTATTTGTTTGTTGAGAAAAGCCAATGGTTTTTCATGTCCATGCAGTCAAAATATTTTGATGACTTGTCCACATCCTCTCTCAACATTTAAGGAATGCAAAAATATGCATATGGGATCATGGAACGTTTCATACAACAGTCTAAGATGCATGTTGCAATATGTCTTGTAGCCTTAATTTGAGAAATGCAGCTTACTTAACTTAAAAGGGTAGTTTTTCTAGATGTCAATGGAACTATGTTCATAAGTAATGTAAACAGGAGTTAGCTTATCCACTATTCTCTAAACCAGGAGTGCTAATGATGGAGTCCTTGGGGTGGATCTTGCCCACTGAGTTGCATCAGCTGGACCCCACTGCTGGTTCTGCATCTAGAGTTGACTCGCTTGTAGTGTATGCTGGACCAGCCCTGTGCACAGGGCCTAGGACATGCAGTGCATATGGCACCTACTCTAGAACCTACACTTTGTGGCACCTGCATGGGGCTAGTTTGTGGACCCTTCACTCCACTTCTGTATAGAGACTGGGAAAAAGATCAATGCAACAGTCCACACTGGGTCCAGGAGCAGCTTACTTGTGAGTAAACCTGTGAGTAAATGCTCTCAGGCAGGTGTCCACATGTGCAGGGAAACAGGAACATATTTGCTGCTAATGGCAGCAAACTGCTCTTGCCTCCTGGAGCCCTGCAATAGGCCCTTACTGCCATTAGGGGGGACATTCTTGGCAGGGAGCACTGGGCCAGGAGACATTACACCCTGTCACTAGGTGCTGGCTGCTTCACTGGTGGATCAGGGCAGGGGGCTGGGACCTACCCCACCCCTGCAGCTCTTTCCAAGCCCTTTGCTTTAATCAGTTGATCACAGCATGGGGCTGGGACCTGCCCGTGACCAGGACAGTTCCTAGCCCCCACTCTGTGATTGTGGGCTGTGGAGCCTGTTTTCCTGCTTGGTGGGGAATAGGCTGGGGAGCCTGTTTGCTGATCATCTTTGTGATTGCAGGGAGTCTGTTGCCTGGTCAGCTCTCTGATAGCAGAGCTGGGTGGGGAACAGGCTAGAGAACTTGTTCCCCATGCAGGTCTGTGATCACAGAGCTGGGCATGGAACAGGCTCCCTATCCCCTGCCAGCAGAGAGCTCCCCGTGCTAGTTCTGTGGTCATGGGGCTGATGCTGGGAGATCCTTATCCTTTCTCCCAGGCCCTGCTCCCCAATCACAATCTTGGAGCAGGGGGCATGGAGCTTCCTGCTGCTGGGACAGGGGAACATAGTCTCTGCCAGGGCCCTGGTGGTGGAGCTTGCCCTGGCAGCAGGCAGCTCCTGGGGGCAGGGAGCAGTCTCCTGCCCCCTGGTGGCTAGCTGACCAGATTTGCTCCCAGTCAGGTATTTACATGAGTACTACTGTGCAATAAGTAATTATAAGTAAATTTACTACTTGCATTTGCAGGTAGCAAATATGATTATGGAGGTTTACTCTACATTAAGTGTATGCACATGTAGACTCACATGCTTACTTCTTAGTGAACTATTCTACTGTGCAGTAAAGCATCCAGGGTAGACATACCCACTGAGTCTATAATTTCCCAGACTTTGTCATGTGGTAGAAGGAGATTTAAAGGGATCATGTGAATGTACTTAAGTATGTATGTGATAGAGGGTCAAGGTGCTGATTTGCTAACGGTGTCTTGAGAGACTGGTCCTGAGAAACAACTGAGAACTAGAAACCATCCAACAAAGCGTGGCCTTTCAATTTGGCAGCCCATCTCAAGCACTTCCCCAGCCGAGACTTGAAATTTCATAGTGGTTGGGTCAGTATGATGTGAGGGATGTATATTAGCTGTCATAGAGATCATCTGCCTACATTTTTCTGAATTATAAGCCTCTGATATATTGCCTGTACTCAGAGACTTGTTCAACTTTACCAAATTTACCAAAGATTTTTCGTGTATTGAGTGTGCTCCATCTCTCCTTTATGCTGATTGTACAGTTTGTGTACAATTTTCACTAAGCATTTTAGTATGTGCCATTCTTAGGGTCCTGGGGTGAAGGGTGCTGGGCACAGAATGTGAGTATAGGAAGGGTGTTTTGGGGTGTTTTTTTAAGTGTTCACATTGTTTCTCTTTCTGCCCATCAGTATTTTTTGTGCAGAAGTGTAGGAGCTAGGGGAAGAAGGGATAGCAGCCAATATAGCAAATACAAAAGACCTTGCCTGAGCTGGGCATGGGATAGGAGACAGGAAGGGCACATTTCATAGTTTCTAGGGTCAGAAGGTGTCACGCTCCAGCTGGACTCTGCCAGCTTTGCCCAGCAACAGATGCCGTCAAGCACTCTCCTTACAGACCCAAGTATTGCATTAGTGTTGTTTTATTTCTGTCGAGTATTGTTACTTTTACGAGCCACTCAGTCTGTTTTGTATTATTTTTTTTCTGAAAGGAAGGTGGTTTTGATCTAATCTAGTTCCAAATAATTCAGATATTTAAAGTCTAAAGGAATAGCTGTGTTTTGTGCTGCTGTACAGAATGTGAATGTTTCTATGCCATTAGTACCTCAGTCTGGAATATCTGACCCCCTTTAGCTGCTGTGTGCTGGATCTGACTTCTCAATGGTGATAGGTATGTACAGGCACTATGGAATGGTGCATATGAATTGCCATTTGATTTTTCACATACTCCTGGGTTTTTATTTGTAATGCTATGCAGTGGTTATGTATGAAGTATTCCTTTCATGGCATATTCCAAAATCCAGTCTTTCATGCCATTGTTTTGGAAACAAGCAAGCACTCTCCTCACAATCTGGAAAGCCCCTATTCGGCTTGCTGCATGGCCCTGGCCATGTGCTCGGGAAACCTCGTCCCCTGTGGAAAAACCCGTGAACATCTTAGCGCGAAAATGTGACCAATTGGGGCTTGAAATTGTGCTTGTCATCTGGCCTATAAAAGCTAGGGTTGAGTCTCCGCCCAGGAAGAAGCCAGGGCATTCACTGCTCAGTGGATAGGCCTGGCCAGCTTCCCACGGCTTCTCCTGCCTCCGGAACCATAGGCAATCATTTGTGCACTCACTCGTATCTCACTAGTTTGTATCTCGTCATTAGTTTGTATCTCGCATGCTCGTATTCGATCTCGGATCCATTGTTTTGTTTCTCGTTCGTTTGTCCCTCACCCGAACCGGGTCAGATCCAAGCGTAACCGCCTGCACAGCCACATCCACACCGGTGGTGCGTAAGTAAGAAATCAAATAAAAATGTTCTGGAACCCTTACGAGTCCACCTCTCCCTCTCGCAAACTAACATCAGGGGATAGAACCCACCGGGGCAACAGTCACAACCTGGCTCATGCCCCGCACAGAAGGGACCTGAGTAGATCTTCTAGTCTGACCCCCTTCCATGGCAGGAAAGAGTACTGGGGTCAAACAACCCCAGCAAGGTGGTCATTTAACCTCCTCTTAAAGACCTCCAGGGTAGGAGCCAGCACCACTTCTCTTGGAAGTTGGTTCCAGATCCTAGCCACCCTGACAGTGAAGTAGCGCCTCCTGATATCTAGCCTAAATCTACCCTCTGCCAGCTCGTGACCATTATTCCTGGTCACTCCTGGCAGTGCTTGGGGGAACAGTGACTCCCCCAATGCCTGCTGATCCCCCCTGACTAGTTTATAACAGGCCACAAGATCCCCCCTCGGCCTTCTCTTGTGGAGGCTGAACAGGTTCAGGTCCCGTAGCCTCTCCTCGTAGGGCCTACCCTGCTGCCCCCGATCATGCGAGTGGCTCTCCTCTGGACTCTCTCCATGTTGTCCACGTCCCTCTTCAAGTGCGGTGCCCAGAACTGAATGCAGTACTCCAGCTGCGGCCTGACCAGTGCCACATAGAGGGGGAGGATCACCTCCTTGGACCTGCTCGAGATGCATCTGTGGATGCATGACAGGGTGCAGCTGGCCTTCCTTACTGCCTCTCCACACTGCCGGCCCATGTTTATCTTGGAGTCAATGATAACTCCAAGATCCTTTTCTGCCTCTGTGCTGATGAGAAGGGAGTTCCCAAACCTGTAGGTATGGTGCCGGTTGTTCTTCCCCAGGTGAATCACTTTGCACTTGTTGGTGTTGAAACCCATCCTATTCTCATCCGCCCACCCTTGTAGCCTGTCTAGGTCTGACTGTAGCCTATTGCTACCTTGTAGTGTGCCCACATCCCCCCACATCTTCGTGTCATCAGCAAATTTGAACAGGGTGCTTTTTACCTCCTTGTCCAAGTCACTTATGAAGATGTTGAACAGTGCGGGCCCGAGGACCGAGCCCTGCAGAACCCCACTGCCAACATCCCTCCAGGTTGAAAATGACCCATCCACCACCACTGTCTTGGTGCAACCCTCCAGCCAGTTGGCGACCCAATTGACTGTGTGGGTGTCGACACTACAGTCCCCCGGTTTCTTAATGAGAACAGGGTGAGAGACAGTGCCGAAGGCCTTCCGAAAGTTCAGGAAGACTATGTCCATTGCTACCCCTGCATCTAATGATTTGGTGATCTGATCATAGAAGGCCACCAGGTTGGTCTGACAGGACCTGCCACTGATGAACCCATGTTGGTTGCTCCTAAGCATGAAATCCCCTGCTGGCCCCTCATGGATGTGTGCCAGAGTAATTTTCTCAAACAGCTTGCCTAGGATTGAGGTAAGACTAACTGGCCTGTAGTTTTCTGGGTCCTCCTTCTTACCCTTTTTGAAGATGGGAACCACATTGGGCCTCTTCCAGTCCTCTGGCACCACACCAGAGGACCACGAGTGCTCTTAAAGCTGTGCTGGGGTCCTGCAATGACCTCTGCCAATTCCTTTACTACTCTAGGGTGGAAATCTTCCAGACCGGCTGACTTGAATATGTTCAGTCCCTCCAGAAGCTCCCTAACTAGTTCCTCCCTAACCCTTGGCCCAGGTGTGCCTCCCTTGGGGCCTGAGGAGGGCCCAGCAGGGGTAGCTGTTCTGGTCCCTGCTTAGGAAGATAGAGGCAAAGAAATCGTTAAATATGTTGGCTTTGTCATCTGGAATGATGACCAAATTTCCTAACGTGTCCTGCAGGGGCTCCACATTACCCGGAACTTTCTTTTTACCCCCTATGTATTTAAAGAAGGACTTCTTATTGTCCTTAATCCAGGAAGCTAGTCCTAATTCCATCTCTGCCTTGGCCTTCCTGACTGTCCCCCTACATCCCTGAGCAACTGCAGTATAGTCATCTCTGGTGATGTCCCCTCCCTTCCATTGGGTGTATGCCTCCCTTTTAGCAAGGAGACATTCCCGGATGCTTTTGGTGAGCCATGGGGGGTTGTGTGCCCTCCTGCTCCCTTTGATCCTCATTGGGATTACCTCCCTTTGGGCTTGGAGGATTGTCTCCTTAAGGAGTGACCACTCTCCTTGGACACCTGGCTCCCCTCCCCTCTGGGACCACAGTGCTTCCAGGACTATTCTCCTTAGCTCATTGAAGTTTGCCCTCCTGAAATCTAGGGCTGCTGCCTTGCTGCAGGCCTTTGCCACCTTGCGCTGGATGGTGAATTCCAGCAGGGAATGATCACTGTTGCCCAGGTGGTCGAGCACCTGCAGCCCCCTCACCAGGTCATCATCCGTGGCCAGCACTAGGTCCAACAAGGCGTCACCCCTGGTGGGGCTGTGCATCTCCTGGGTTAGATGGAGGTCCTGCACTCTGGCTAAGAACCTACGTGAGCGGTCAGACCTGGCTGACTGCTCTTCCCAGCAGATGTCCAGGAAGTTTAGGTCCCCCATGACTACCACATCCTTAGACTTCACTACCTCCATGAGCTGACCTAAGAATTCCTGGTCAAGCTCTTCCCCTTGGTTGGGAGGTCTGTAGTAGACCCCCACTATTAAGTCTCTTTCCTGAACTTGGAATTGAACCTATAAACTCAATATTCCCTTGCAGAACAGCAAATAGCTATGAAACCCACTAGTAAAATAGGTTTCTGTCAGGCAAATGAGATGAATGGCTTACTATACTAGGAGCAGCTCACAAGACAAAGATTTGCTTTGTGGATTCAAGGGTTCCAATCTTGCCAATGAATTATGTCACGGAGGGGTAAACATGATTCCACACAATCAATTTTTTTTCTGTTCTCTTAAAGGAAAATGAATTATAAAAGCACTGAATGTTAAAAGAGAATTAAGGTAGCAAAGCTGACAGCTCTGCTTGTGGAACACGTAGTATGTGATCATAAAATGAAAGACAGTATCATACACGCTAGGGGGCTGAATTCAGGTCGCAAAAGGAAATTTTATTTAATTCGGGCATCTCTCAAACACATATGTAGAACAACTCTGAAAATGAGTGGAAAGTTGGGCATGAGATATTTACACAAAAGAAATTAGTCTACATTCAGCAGTTTGTACCACTAAGTATGCAGGCAATTTGCCAACAATAATTATATGTTATGCAAATAAACACATTTCATCATAAAGAGAAAATTATAGATTAGCATCCTTAGTTTGTTTCTTTAGGTCTCTTACCACACCATTGGAGCTCTGGTATGGAATCTCTGTACATCTTATCAATGGTGTAGCACTTTCCTTCAGCAGAAAGAGAAGAGCTTCTATTGGCTCTTTGGGTATAGAAAGATGTGCATATAACTTGGCATTATTTACATAGGTTTTGTGTATCGACATAAATTACACTGGGATTGGGAAGGGACAGATGTGCAGCTATCCTGTGGTAATTTGCCCAGTGGGTGGCTATTACTATGCCAAGCCACTAGTTGGTGAGGGTGCAGGTAAATAGCCTGACAGGTTTTCACAGATGGCTGCCCAGGGGTAGGCAGATTTAAGTTAACTTAATATAAATTATACCAAAAGTACTTTACTCCTGTCTATTTTAAGGGGTAATTAATTCAGAGACTTGTGTTGCATGTTCATTACTTTTTTTACACTGGTGTAATGCTAATTACAGTCGTGTAAATGTCTAGTCTGTCTGTATCCAGTGTTAGATGGCACAGTATCTGTTGCTGATTTTTTTCAGCTGGATAAACAAAAAATGACACTTATTCAGAACTTCTTTGTTCATGTATGTATAATCTCTATTATGTAAAGCCCTCAGCCTCAAGAGTCAAAATTTCATGTTAGACTTGCAGCTTTTTTCCTGCAGTAGTGTCATGTCTTTAGTTTGTCCTAACAAAGCAAGCTGAATAAAATCAGCAGCATAAATGATCCAGACTTGAAATTACACTGTCAATTTTGGACATTTTCCCCATGGGAAAATTGCTTCATATTTGGAAAATTTCTTTTGTGGGACAGGATTAGAAGAAAGCGATAACATTTCAGGCAACATTTGCCAATAGGTCAGCTACTAGACAATCTACTGTCTGAGAAGAGGTTAAGTAGCAGCTGGAGGTGTCACAAATTGTATTATTCCCTTGACTTTTATCTTGTCAGGAATTGAAGGGGGATTATAAACGTAAAGCAGCACAGATCCCCAAAATAAGGTTGGGATAGGTATTGGTAGGTATTGGTTAAAAGCTGACAGGGTTTAAGTAATCACCTGCAGTTGAACTGAGACTCAGATGGGAAGTAGGAAGTGCTGTGCTCAAGCTTCCTGTATAAATACATGTAGCTTTCTCATTGCTACTGCATGCAAGCTGTGACGTGCTTTTTAAGATATAATGGTAACATGCTCTTAAAAGCAGGGAGGGGATTATTTATTCGTGTGGCAAAAGGGCTGGGAGACAAGTCCTGTTACAGTCCTGAAGAGTGCAAAGCTGTCAGACACACAGCTAAAGGAAGAGGGTGTGTGTGAGAGAAATCTGTTTCTGCTTTAGACTGCAAGCTACAGTGGTTGTGACATGAAGCTTTGGAGCACTGAAGTGTGAGTGAAGCTATTGAAAAGTCAAACAGCTGGCAGTGACCACTACCCTCCGTTCAAGGTATGTTAGGAGGTAGCTCGCGTTCTCTCTCTTTTTTTTTTTTTTTTTACAATTCATTTTTCCTTATAATGTAAGACAATGAAGTGGCTAAATGGCTCTGCTTACAGTGCTTGACTGGCAAGAAAGGTAAGAAAATGGAAAGGTTAAAGAACTAGAAAACATTTGTGTGTGATGTTGACCTAAATCTGTAACTATATGGTGTTTAAAACAGCTGAGATTAGAACAAATCTTGCAAACTTGACTATCAAAGGCAGAGAAAATGCAGTCCTGTTCAAGAGAATGATATTAGTTTTGTCAAGGTAACTTTTTAAAGAAATATCTTCATGGTGTGTTTGAAAATGCTGCAGTACTAGGGCATGTTTGTGTGTGTAAAAGTGACTAAAAAGGCATATGGTTAAGCTTATCTGTTATAGCTTAAATATAACAAGACGAACAGAGGCTGGTCTTAAAACACATGGATTTTCTGCTGGTTTAAAAACCACTTTCCAGCATAAAGTAGCTGGATCAGGAAAAACAGAGGACAGATCTGTGTGCTAAATATTAGTGCATTCCTCTAATTCCATTCAGAGTTTGGGGATATTGAGATTAGGCAAATAAATCCAGCATTTGCAGTATGTATGAACACTAATGCAGATTATTTTCTAAAGGGAATGAAACACTGTGCATTTGCTGGTGCAAATATAGTGTTTCCTCTTTCTCATCTTAAGGCTCTCTCAACACAAGATTACTTGTGCAGTTTTCAGGCTCTGTATTCTAGAGAATACAAGGCATTCTGCTGTTTATGATGTACTTTTATATCAAATGCCCTTGTTCATGGAGCACTATACATAGTTCAATATTTAGAAGGACTATAGTTAAGGAAACAGTGTAGTGTGGCTTTCCATCCTCCTGGTAAATAGAACATGAATGTTTTAGAAGAGGAGAATTGTAGCATAACAGGCCAGGACTGAAATACCCACATGTGCTGAAATTACTGAGTGGTACTTACATTCTAGTAGTAGGGGTGGTGCTTTGCTTGTGGGTGGCTTTGAGGTCTAAATAGCTGGTTTGGAGTACTGTGTTATCTTGAAACAAAAGTTTCATAATCCAGCCCTTAATCCTTTCTGAACTAGGCACATTGGCCTTGTGCTCTTCTCACTTAGTGCTTGTCTACACATGGAAGTGTTATTGGGGGGCATGTCTACATGAGACATTTACTGCAGAGCTGACTAATGAGCTCCCCGGTAAAAGTCTCATTGTCTACATGTCCAGTCCTATTAGGCTGCAATAAATTAATGTACTCCATAGGATAGTACTTGTATTTACAGGTACATGCATTTGCAAGTACTATCCTACTTCTTTAGTGCACAACAATGCATGTGTAGCTGCTGAAAGGGCTGGCTGGGCACCAGCCAGCCCCTCCACAGCACATTGGAGCAGCCCCAGGCTGGCAGGCTGATGCCCCGGGCCCCAAATCGATGTGCTGCGATCCTGGGTGCATGTTTTAATGTAGCACCTAGGAGCAATAAACTGTGATGCAATATGTGTTGGAGTTCATTGCTGTGTTTTTAATTGCATGTGTATCTGCATCCTGGGTGTACCAAAATAAATCCCTTGGGTGTAAGAGTATCTAAACTCCCTCCCAAGTGACACAAACTAAACTGAATCAAGGCACTTACGTGTCCACATAAGGGTTTTCATTGTAAAATGATAGCAGTTTAAATTCAAGGCACAGGCTATATTAAAAAAAACAAAAAAACAACTCCCATGCAAACAGTGTTTTAAAACTATTGTAAATCATAAAAAAGATACTCTTTTTAAAGTACATAGAGCTATCTCCAGGGTTAACCAGTGAGGGGGAGGAATTAGACTCATTTTGTTCCATGCAGCTAACTGCACAATACTATATCTAAAAACAAGGCCCTGTCTGCTCTTTGGATATTAACCTGAATGGCTCTGTTCATGAAAAAGATTTAACTATTGCACAAAATTTCATTCCACACCTTTGTTGAATTGCATACTGTGTGATGGTTATCACCAGACATGGCTACATTTCTGTGTGTGAATGCACATACATGTGCATATAGCTCATGAAGCACTCTGCAGTGAAATGTATTATATAAATAAATGGAACCTGTCATTTCCATTTGGTTTATCTCTTTAACCTGGTTTTTAAGGCAGTTAGATGATATAGGGCTGGGTACAAGGAAAATGAAAATGGGAGGAGTATATCTATTGTTTCCATATATTTGGGAGATGTAACCTGTCCTTAACACAACATAAGATATTCAAAATATCCCCACGAGAAAGAAGTGAGTCACTTTGCAGGGGAACAGAAAGAGCTATCATTTTAAACTTGGCTCTTGTTCTTTTAGTATACCTCATACAATGCCAATGATATGAGTCCTTCTGAGGAATTCCTGTTAGTGTCTGTGGGAGTCCCACATATGGAATACCTATTGGAGTAAGTCTTTGGTACATAGCTTTAAAGGTCCCTAGATCTTCAACTTCCCCCTCTTGTGTTCTTTTAGGGAAGAAGATTTATTTTGATTTATCTAAATGTGTGGACAGATGAAACAGCTACACTCCCCTGAGGAAGGCAATTACTGCACTGTAGCTGTAGTATAACTGTTTTATCTATCCATTCCTAACCCAGAGTAAGTGAAGTTAAACTGTAGTAATAACCTTCATTTCAGTAAGGCATTATTTACTGTAGCTTAACATCACTTACTGTAGTTTAGGAGCAAACAGATAAAATAGTTATGCTGCAACAGATGACACTCTCCTAGTTAAAAGGTATAGTATAATTGTGCATCTGTTCATACCCTAAAATTTATACAGTGCCTAAATCCTAGAGGTATCAAATACATAAATACCTCCTGAGCTGGTAGCATTAAGAAACTTAAGACCTTTATTGCATTCTCATACTCTTAATATGTTCACATGCGCTTGTGGTATCCACTTAAGGCACATTGTTAAGTCGGTTGTCCTGAATTCATAGGACATATCAAAACAGAGACTACTTTCCAGGCAACCCCTGCTTAACGCTCTTAATTGGTTCCAGGAAAACTGAGCGTTAAGTGGAACCCATTTACCCATAGGCATTAATACAAATAGAAATAATTGGTTACTGCTGCTTCTTACCGTAGCTTCTCACGATTGCTGCTGCCTCTCCACACCCCTCTGCCTGCCTACTGGCCACTCCGGCCGCATGTGTCAGCCCATGGCCCATGCTCCTGCTGGCTTTGGCACTCTGTCAGGGGCCCTGCACTCATGCCTGCCCCCCACTTGCTGCTTCTTGCTTCTGCTGCCCCACCCTTGGCCCCTGCTGGCTCTGGCCCTGTGGCACCAGTGCATTCCCGAGCTCATTCCTGTCTGCTCACTTGCTGTCACTCACCGTTTCTTGCCACCGCTGCTGCTTCACTGAGCGCTATAGTGAAACTGACTCAGTGCTAAGTGAAATCAGGTATTAATTTTAAATGAGTGCTATAGCGAAATAGCACTAAGTAAAACTGCATTAAGCGGGGGTTGCCTGCACCTTCTACTTGATGGTGAAAACTACTCCCACAATTTACTTCCTACTTTTATAGATGGACCCCTGAGAAATGGGTACATCTTGTTTTTGCAGGCTCTACACTCTGAGCAGTGCACTTTGCAGGGTTTCTTTATTACCTAGTAAAAGTAGAAATAACTAGAGATATGGTAGGATTCTGCTACCTTTAAAAACAATCTGCTTTTGTAAATAAAAGGAAACCAAGCTAAACAAAGCAGAAGAAAACAGTAACCCAGTGACATCAGAGCCAGCCTGTATCAATTCATATTTTCTTTTACAACAGTATTGAGCACCAGTTCTAGACTCCTAGCCTCCATACTCAATTGAGAAAAGTGCAGGTCTGAGGACTGTGGTGCACTGAAAATTTACCCAGTGTTTCACAAATATTTACAGAGGTGCCTGTGCCAAATAACTTTGTGCTGATCCACTAAGAAAATACAGTGTTTGGTTCTCTCTCTCTCTCTCATATAAATGGTTTCACTTCAGTGGGAACTGAGTGGACATTAAATTAAAAAAGTAGATCAGTGCTAGACAATATTAAGGTATTCATTAAGAAAATACACTGAAAGGGCTAAATTATAAAGGACCTCATCTTGCCCTCAGTCAAGCAAGACTTCTATAAAACTCCCATTGACTTCAGTGGGAGCAGGGTTAAGGCAGCACAGAGTAGAAATTTCAGCTACTTAAGAAGTGATGAATTGGGCTAAAAGCACAGCAAACACAGTGATAGTTTTAAATTAAAATATATAAAACAAAAAAAAAATCCTCCTTTGTTGATTTCCCCGACTCTTGGTATCTTCACATACAGTGAGATCACAGTTCCCCATTGTTCTTTCTAAGAAGATTAAGAATTTTATTAAAGGCACTGGTGGAATATTTTGTACTGTTGGTAAACACTCCCCACCCTCAAAGGAAAACCCCTCTAATGTATAAGTGGTTAGGCAAGCCCTGTAATTAGAAAGACATTTCAGCTCCTTATGTAATTTTTCTCAAAGAGCTGAAAACCCACACATACATGTAGTTCTAATTCGTGTGTGTGTACATATATAGAATTAGAACTTGCTCTGGGTGCATGTCACATGCTTTGACTCTGGGTAACTTTATTATTGTAAGACAGAATATTCTTTTTCTTTCCTGATTGCAGACTATAAAGACTTGAAACCATTTTGCTTGTGACAAAAAATTAATTGCATGTTTGCAAGGTTTTTCCTTTTTATATGGCTGGAAGTGCCAGTCTGGTGATCAGCAGACTGGTGCTCCTAGCCATGGGCTCCCTAGGCTCTCAGCTCTTTACTTGCTGGTGCAGGGGGAGCCCAGAGTGATCACAATCTCAGGCTCTCTGTGAACTGCCAGTCAGGCATAACTCGGAGCTGAATTCCTACATGTGCATGTGGTATGGCAGGAGCCATGATTGTTGGGATTGGGGATCAGATCCTATTGTACCTTTAACTGAACATCTGTCAGCAACCTCACAGACACAAGGAACACCAAACCAAGTTGGAAAAAAGGTAGCAAGATGTTGGAAAATGGTCCCTTCAGGATGGTAGCTGCTTGTTTGTTATATTTAATGGGGTGGCTCACAGGCACACTGGAGAAGGATTTTAGGAGGTCATGAAGGGCTGGCTGTCTATCTCTGAAGATTTAGAACTACATCTTTTCAGACATCCCTGCTTGAACTTTATTCACATGATTGTAATTATTCATGTAGCTTATTCATGTAGAGGATAATTGGAGTACTTGGAAAAGCAAGGTTAAACATAATAGCTAAGAGTTTGTAGCAGCTGACCCTGGGCACAGTTATGAGGCACAGTGAAGTTTTCAAAGATAGAACTTCACATGTGGGGATATTGTCATTTCTTTGTCTTCCTCTGCCTTGATGAATTTGGGGAATGAGCATCAGTCATTCGCTACAGTTAGTGCAGGTGATGCCATTTTTGTTACAGACCAGCTGGGCACTATGAGTGTATTAATTCTATCGGAGGCCAACGGCGCTGCGAGGGAATCGGCCACTGGGCTGTTTGGTTCAGTTTCGGATCAAGGAGGCAAAGTTGGGAGTGAAGGAAAGGCAAATTTATTATAGCTTACACACACGGCAGTTAACAGAAAGATGAATGTGATGAGCAAATAATGCAGTATTAAAGAGCTAATAGTAAATAATAACAACAGATAGATGGATCAATTCTGTTGCAGGCCAACTGGGCACTGTGAGGGGATCAGCCACTGGGCTGTTCAAAACAACAAATAGGCAGACATGGGTTGGCAACTTATCAATAGTCCCTCAATGCCAGGTACTTCTGAAGTGATTTCAGCGACGTCAAGTGTCCCTGATCAACGCTGTTGGAGGGATTACTGGAGAAGGTCTCTTGATTTAGGATCTGATCCTCACTCATACTGGGAGTCCAGAGTCTGGGTTTGGAACAGCAGTGACCATTCTGTTCCCTCCTTCCTGCTGGTCACCTGACACGCATGCTTTTTATGCCTATTCATATACTAATCCGTTGGCTTTAGAGCCACTCACAATCTTGCCCTATAGCTGTTACCCTATCGGATTGAAAGGTTTAAAAATTATCAAAAAGGTCACTACCCAGACTTGGATTTATCCAATAAGCAAATTACAATGCAGCATCTTCAGGTTTGAAAGTAACATTACTAAGCCCAACCCTTTTAGGTTTCTCTGAATATGCTTTCTTGGGACGTGCTTTCCTGGAATGTGTTGGGTGTGCCAGGTGGTTGGATCCAGTTTTTATTTTCAAGGCTGAACCCTGAGCAAAAACTGTTAGGTCAGCTAGTCTTCCAGCTACAACTTTGCCTTTGGGGCCCAGTCAGTTCCACGATTAATACAAACAGTTAGTTTTATCATTTTGGTTAAACTTATGACAACAAATTACATGTGCAGGTTATGAACATACAAACTTTATATTAGCTAATATTACCTGTTAGGCAAAATACTAAATGCCTCCGAGAAGCACGTACTTATTGTTTATTAATCCCTCTGGTTCTGGCCTTCACAAGTATAGCACTGATATATTGAACAGGACCTCATTTTGAGGAGATACTATACAAATCTGCAATGCACTTACCATCCAAGTCAAAGGACAAGAGATAGAGACAGACAGGGGAAAACAAGGAAAAAAATACACAAGCCTTTTTGTCAGCACAACCTGCACTGCTTTTAGCACACTGGCTGCCTGGCTGCTATCAAGTTTTTAGCTGGAGTCTGATAAAATGTGAGACTCTTGTGTACCTGAAGCTGCAGAGGAAAACACTCCCTGCTCATTAAAAATGAACATAGTAGAAAGACATAATAATTTAAAAGTCTGCAGTAACTGGTCCTATCCAAGAATATAAAGGACAGTTTCTGTTAGAAGGAATATGGTTAAAAAGAAACGTTGACTGGTGGTGTCGATGTCCTATATCCTTTTAGTACCATGGTAGCCAGAGGCAGCCTCCATCAGTGGGGGGTGTCTGCAGTGCCTCTGCCAGTGCTTTTGGTGCCTGGTCCTGAGGAGTGTTGTGAGTGGAATACAGCTCCTAAGGATGAAGGGGAAATTACAGTTACAGAGCTGAGGCATTGGTAGGACCTCTAACAGAAGCACCCCCTAATTATACCAATGTTTGATAGTTTCAGAATGATATACTTACTGCCTGTGTTTACAGTACTGCCCCTTTAATGGGCCAGATTCACTTTTAATTAAACTCTAGTCAGTGGAGTTACCCAAATTATTGATGTGAAATTTTCAAAATTACTTTTAGTCCATTTTCAAAAATAACATGGCCCTCTAGGCACACTGAAGGTCATTGAGACAGACTCCTCAGAGCCTTTGGGTAAACATTTCAGAATCCTCTCACTGACTTAGGCACTTTTGACAATTTGCTACAAATGTGAAAAATTAAAACCCCTTAATTAGTTTGAATGGCATTCTGTTTCTAAAATAATGGGCAATATATTGTAACATATTTTGGAAAAGCTATTGTTTTGTTTTATTTTTAAATTAATTGTTAATTATGCTAAACTAATGCCATGCTTAAAGTATTCCTTTGAAAGTGGCATGAGTTTTAAAAAAATGTTCTGCTGATACAATCCAGAAAAGTGATTTGTACTTTTGTACCAGCAATGAATTGTACTTTAGCATTAATTAAGCATATGGTGGTTTCAATCATGCATTAATTTAGCTCTAGTTTCATATTTTAATCCTGTTCCTACAGACAGTTCATGCAGTTCCAGCTCTATGATTTTGTTTCTTGTTTATGTAGCCCAGATACACCCAAGGGCATGCCCCATCTAGAAATGGAAGGGATGAGTGATCAGGTGGTAGTGCTGTGAGAGGGATCTGATCATCTCTGTACCAGTTCCTTTATTCTCTACAGAGCCAGGCCAAGACAAGATGGCTTAACTATTTACAAATTTATTAACATTATATATGTTTCACTTGTATCTGTGTACAGCAAAAGCCGTGTTATCCGGCATCATACAAACCAGCATGCTCTATTAACTGGCATGCCAGTCAATGTGACCAAAGTGAAACTGGAAGTACCCACCGTGGCACATCCGGTTTCGCTGAGCCCCCAACAACCCAGGGCAATGCAGCCTGTGCTGCTGAGCCCCTGTGGACTGGGGCATAGCAGTCTGTCCCCAGTGTGCCTGAGGTCCCCCTCCCTGTCCCCCAGCACACTAACATGGTGGGAGGGGTAGCGGCCCGAACAGGCAAAGATACCTGTTTTGCACCTTTCAGGTAACGGGCATATTTGGTTATCTGGCACCTCCCATATATAATACACACACACACTTCAACTGAGAATAAATACTTTACAATTCAACTTTACATACAATGCTATCTTAAATAATCAACAACCCAGGAAAAGTACTACCATCAGTGGCCTCAAACCCCATGTAGGTCAGTACTGATCCCTAAAACTATAAGCAAAAGCAAATGCCAACAGTACACACCTGTCAGAAATGAGCAGGTAGCTCCAGGAATAGGTAAGTGCAGGCAAGTACAACAATATCACAGGATAAACAACAGGTAACTATTTACAACTTCTGACAAACCATTAACCAAAAAATATTAGATAAGAGGTATGTGTATGTATGTATGTGTGTATATATACTCATGCTCATAAAATAGTAAGCTCAAAACAACCCAAATATAACAAAATATAAGGTGCAGTCTGACCCCAGTGAGGGTAGGTATACCTGGACTTCCCCCTCCCCCCCCAGTTCTGTGATGGGAGCCCTTGCTGCTACTAGTCGGTGAGAGGCACAAGGTCTCAGGTCTTCCTGGCTATCTTTGGTAGGGTCAGGACCCTTTTCCTGCAGGGCCCCTGTTGTCTCCCCTCCTGAGGATTCCCTCTGCTCTGGGAGACCCCTCTCCCTTGCAACTCATGACTCCTGTTGTTGTAGGGCTGTCTCTGGCTCCCACCGGAGTGACCTTTCGCTGCCTGGGCACTCTCTTCCTGCACAGCAGCCCAATGTGGCCCCGTGCACTGCAGGACATATCCTTCTGCCTGGATTGGTTGGAGGCCTGGGCTGCCTTGTGATGTACTGGGGCTCAATCAGCTCTTGCACCCTCTGGTCCAATGCTGCTTGCATCAACTACCTGGCCATGTGCCAGGGAATGGGGCTTGAACCACCCAAAGCAGCTCCCAGATCCCTGATCCTCCATGCAATGATCTCTGCATTGTGTCCTTTGGCCGCTTGCCAAGGGTTACAGACCTCAGCTGCCTCAAGCAGCTTCAGGGTCTGAGCTCCGTGCAGCGGTCTCTGCACCGCCCCCTTGCTGCCTGCCAGGGAACGCACATACGGACTGCCTTGAGCAGCCCCCAGGTCTGGGCCCTGTGCGCTGTTCTGCGCACCGATGAGGCTGTGACACCTGTCCCAGTCAGGGGAGTCTTCTGTGCTCTTTGGGGGCACTGCTTCACCTTCCCCAGTTCTTCTTGGCCCCTTCTTCTCCGTTCCCCCAGTGTGTCTGCCACATGCAGCTCCTTTTATTCACTTTGGAGGCTCCGCCCCCAAAGTTTTGCTCTACCAGCAGAACGCAGGCTTCAGTGAAGTCTGGGAGGCTTTTTGCCTCTCCCCTCCTCCCCGCCACTCCAGTAGGGGGCAAGGCTGACTCCGCCCAGCCTTTGGTGCATGGGCTCAAAACAAAGTTACCCCGAGCCAGGCTGAATTGGTAAGTCCACCACATTTAGAAAATACATGGAAGTGTGATGTGATGTGCCAGATGTATTCGCTTTTCCTGTTTCCTACATTCCTTTGTGGTCTTTCTTGTTACAGTATGGATTCTGCTCTTGCTCTTGCTGAAATCTGTGGGATATTTGCCATGGATTTCAGTGGGAGCAGAAATAGTACTCTGGACACTTGCCACCTGCAGCTTTTGCCAGGATGTGCTGGCAAATATACTTGCATATACTTATGCTTGGGTTGAGTCACAAGCTATAAGGCTGAGTTCAGGAATAACTAGATGAAATTCAGTGACCTCTGTTATGTAGGAGACTTATATATTCCATTTACTGGTGCATGTCACCCTTCCCAACAAAGGCTCAGAGCGGATTACAATAAAAAAAATAACATTAGGCAAGGTGATCATAATAGTCCCTTCTAGCCTTGCAATCTCTGACAATTGCCAGTTTGTGGCTGTGGCCAGTCATGGGATGCCATAGGACTATTGTAAAGCTATGCATTTCAATTTAGTAACAGCATGGAGTCTCATTTGTTCCACCATTTGCAGGTTTTAGGGAAAAGTGATCTTAAAGACTTTCCTTTAGCTGTCTCTTGTGCCGCTTTAAATTTTACGCCAATACAAATGAGATGTCTGTTTCCTAGTGTAGGGATGTGTACTGGCAACCCCTCCCCCCAGTCCTAAATAATAATAAGAAAGAACCAAACTGCCCTGTGGGTTTTTTTTTTTTCCTCCCTTCCTTTGAAAGGAGCCAATTCCTCATGCCAAGTGCACACACAAAGACCTCCATCATTGCAGTGAGCATTAATTGGTATCCTAGCTGTTGCATCTGTTCATACAAATGCTGCATTTTATTCATTTATGTTCAATCAAGATCAGTATTCCCTCTTCCATAAGCCTCCTAGAAGGTCTTGATATGATGAGTAATTGTTGCAGTTCCAACAATCAGTATTATAGAATCCAAGTAGTCTATTTAGAATCAATATTCTAAAATTGCCCTATTTATCCTTACTATTGGAGGAAACAGCGCAGCATGCTGTAGTCAGCCCCAAAAACATTTTGCAGTGGTATGTAGTGATCACAATAAATGCCATAGTTTTGTTCCATTGAAATTAAGATTTATCTGTTTGTTTAAAATGGCACTGAGATATTGGGTAAATATGTTATCAGGAAGTTTTAAAATTAATGTTTCAGGTGCTCTAAATAGTAATAGAAAAAGAAACAGATTTGAGAATACCTGGTAAGACATTTATTAATGTATTATGCTGTGATTGTGCTAATTGAGACTATTTCCAGTGTTGGAGCTTTCCCACCCACTGCATTCTTTTTAAAGTATTTTATTTATTTTCTGTTGCTAGCATGATATGAAAATGCATGGTATACTCACTGCTTCTTGAACAGCAGCTCAGATGCTTATTTTTTTCAGCCATCTCAATGAAAACAAATTGGAGAGATTGCCTTTGGTGTGTTCTCTTGTACCAGACAGCATGTTTACTTAGGCCGCTTGATCTTAAACATCTTTTTTTAAATGTATTTTGCAGTGCAAGAGACTGTCAGGAAAGAGACTATGAGTTTGCCAATGTTGGCTCCTTAGCACTGCATAAAAGAGATGATTTGACTCAGAAGGATCTTTTTGCCTTCTTAATACCCTATTTTAGAAGACTTTCAGAGGGATCCCTCAAAAAATACATTTTCACTTTTGGGACCTGTTCACCTGTATACACCAAGTTTACTGTATTCTCAGGGCACGTGTGCAAGACAATCAATCTAAGGCTTTGGTCAGATGACACATTTGCATCAGTTTGATTTATACTGGTTTTGTAAATGATGTAAATTGCTGTGGATCAGAGCAGACAGACTAACAATTATTCCATGGTAGCTGCTCCTGGTACAGTGTCTCACCATGAGGTGATGGGGGAGCAGGTAATGATAATCTGTATTCAGCCGTGGCTATGGTAGGATCAAAGTGGGCAGACAGTGTCTACACTAGTACAGGTTTACCCTTTTTCCCCCAGGGTAACTTTATTTAGGATTTGTATAAGTTGCACTTGTGTAGGGATTTGTCAGGGGTGTCAAACTCATTTGGCCCTGCACAGTGCGCACCCAATGGGTGGTGTGGGGCTGGACCAGAGGCCAGATGAATGGCATGTGGCCAGCCCTGTGGGCTGGATCAGGCTCACTGACTTGCCACTACCTCCTCCACCCCCACCACTCAGGCTGCATGTGGGTCAAGTCTGGACAAAGTGGTAGTATCTGGGACCAGATGATTTGCAACCCCTGTTTTATGTAGTCCAACTATCTCCATTTTTATACCAGTGTAAAGACTGTCTTTACTGGTGTACAACTGTCATTTGTTTAAGCTCTACATGCAGTAAAAGATGTTGCTTTTAAAATAAAACTTTCATTTTCTGTGGTTCGTGGTCCTTTTTTAGGTCCCAAATTTGGCAAATGATCCAAGGACTTCTTTAAGCAGATTAGTGATCTTGTCCCTGTTCAGCAAGACATTTAGGTTGCATTTAATCATGTGCTTAAATGTCTTTCCTGAACTGGAACCTTAATCACAGGCTCAGTGTTTTGCTGAATCAGGATGTGATAAGTAGCTGTGTATGTTTGTGCCTAGTGGGCCAGGAGAAGTGAGAGAGAATGCACGGTGACTATAGCATATCTACGTAGCTGTCCATCCTGTGGATGGCACTAAACACTCATGACTTAAATTAATTTTGGTGTAGCCCCAGTGTGTTTAAAGGTGTTGCATTTTAAGATGATTTTGAAGCACCAAAATCGTGTACTGAGATGCACAGAATTTTTTTCTAAACATTTTTGGGGACAGATCCTCATTTGGTAGAGACTGGTAAGTTCCATCAAAATTTACTGAAGTCACTTCTCCCATTTATCCCAGCTGATATCTATACACATCTATGAAATTATGACCATATTCTCCATTACCAAGAATGGCATCATAGGAGTTGGTTCATTTGGGAACCTCACTCTCTAAAATCTTAGTACTAGTTGTTTAGAAATTGAATATCATATTCAGACCATAAGGTCTGCTTTAACTTTGGTTGTAGGTACAGTCTTCTGAATGTGGAGATATTTGCCTAATTATTAGGCAGCAACATACAAAAACTGTAGGTTTAGTTTTGCTGTTATGTTTTATTAAAGGCTCTATTACTGAAAATAAACAGTGACTTTTTTTGCAATAAACAGTTTTTGGAACCTCACTTTCTGTGTTTGCTGAACACAGCTCTGCTGACTGTAGTGGAAACATGTCTGTACAGGCAAGCCATGAGTTAAGTTGCTTAGCAACACGTATCTAATAACTGAGTATTACATGTATGATGAAAGTATGGCATATATGGATGAATGTAATTCTGTTTATTCATTTATAAATCCAAGGTTGTTACAGAAGGTTTTCCTAACTCTACAAAATATCCCTAAGACTAGGGATAGAAGTTGCACAGAAACCAGTATATATGATTGGAACTGGAAACCAGTTCAAATTTGTAACACAACCGAAGTTCAGCGCTCACATTTCAAAATGGCTGGAACCAGTTTAAGGTAAACCTGAATGGTTGTAGCACTAGACTTAACTGATTTAGGTTAAATCGGTTTCTTGAACTTCCGTCTCAGATCCCTTCCAGACTCCAATTAACTCAGTCCCTCAGCATCCCAGATGCTTTGTACTTCCCCTGAAAACTCCTCCTTGCAGGGTGGGCAGGCTAGCTTTGGCCGAAGCTGTCTGTTCCAACCAAGCAGGGAAGTGTGTTCTAGCACTCCCTGACTTCTGACCTAGGCCTCTGCAGACATGTGGCTGCATTTCCAGAATCAAAAGTGAATGTCTGTTCACTTGCTTATTGGTTCAATCTGTGTAGTTTAGCAGTCTATGCTAAGCAATCTATGCAACTATGCAGACTAACCTGTGAAGATTGAATCAATTCAGACTGGGGCTTTTTGACTGCCTGTACTTAGCGTAAATGCTTGAAGTTGCATTTGAGCCTCTGAACTAACATCCTTAGAAGCAGCTTCCTATTGATGCCCTTGAGAGGAATTTTGTGAGTTGTTTTTTGTAAATCTGCAGATGGAGTATCTTGTATCCAAAGAATTTGGAGCCTGATACTCTTGACTTGCAATAGCAAACCTTAAACAGTTGGGGCGCTGACTAAAGGCCACCCATACATGATCAAACACATCATTTGAGTTGGATCTTTCATTCCATAAGCAGGTTGGGCAGGAAAGGGAGTAAAATCTAAATCCTGCTAGAACAATAAGAGGGATGCTGAATCAAAAAATCTTTACTGAATGTTCTACCCCTCAGCTCCTCTTGCAGGACTTATTAAAGAGGTGTCCACGTGAGATTTCTCTTTTCTTTATCTTTGAAAACGATAGAGGGCTGGCTGAATGAAGATATTAGGATTTACTAACAGTAATTAAAAATTCTGAGGTAAAATGTTAGTTGTTCCCATAATCACACTAGCACTGAATAGTTTCAGAATGATATACCTAGGGCCTGATTACAGTAATGCTCCTTTTACTGGGTCAAATTCACTTCTATTTGACCAGCAGCATAGCCAATGGACTTACTGCAGTATTATTCCTTTAGTAACTGCCGTTTTGCCAAAAGTGACTTACCCTTTAGAGTCATTGCTTCTGGATAAATATTTTAGAAGCCTCCTTATTACTTTGGCACTTTTTTAGAACATGTTAGTCCAATGCGCTAAAAATATATTAAAAAATTAAAGCACTTCCTTAATTATCTTGAATGGCATCCTTTTATCCAAAACAATGGTCTGTGTATTGTGACACATTACATAAAATTATTGTTTGCTCTTGTAAATTTGTTGCTCTTGTGTTAAGATTGTTAATTATGCTAATCTGTAGCCATAAATGATGAATTCATTTGAAGTGGCATGTTTATATGGCAGTTAATTCAGACTTATATTAACACACATCATACAGTGGTGTCAACTGTGGATTAATTTACCTACAGTTTTATATGTTAATCCTGCTCCTACAGGCAAACCAGAGTTCCAGTTTTATGATTTCATTCTTTCTTGTTGCTTAGAAAATACATGGAAGTGTGAGGTGCCAAATACTCATTTTTCCTGTTTCCTACATTTCCTTCTGGCCTAGCTTTTTGCAGCATGAAATACAATAGACTTGGTCCTGCTTCCACTAAAAACTTTGAAATAGTTTCAGTGGGAGCACAAATGGTACTGTGGATACTTGCCACATGCTGCTTTTACTATCATGCATTTTGAATACAGATATGCCTGAGTTCAGCCACAAGGTAATTGGGTTCAATTCAAGAATAATGGGATCAAACTCGGTGACCTCTGTTATGCACGAGGTTAGGCAAGATGTTGGCCAAGGAAGTTATCTCCTAATTGTTCTGCTGTACAGTTTTGGGGAATGAAGAAGACCCTGCCATTTGGAATGTGGTCATTTTTTGTACTTTTTTTAAAAACCAGTGCAGAGTTCTTTTTTTCTTTTCTTTTCTTTTTTTTGGTGATCCATGTGCGTATGTGAATTCAGGAGTTGGCCTAATAAATTATATATATGAATAACAAATAAACTTGTATTATTTAAAAATAGTAATTGTATGTGTGCATATTTTTCTAAAATATATAATCTAAAAATGACCTGAATGTGGATTTTAAAGGTTAACCAGACCATGAAAGATTACATCACATTTTTTGGTTTGTAGTTTTCATCTGAGACGCAGACACTGCTGTTCCCTTTTTGTGGCTTGGATCAGATGCCTTTTCAAACTTGTGTTGATATGAGCTTTGGGTAATCTTAGGGCCACCTTATTTTCACAATGTTCTGTTTGAAAATAATTTTTGATGATACTTCATACCATGTTTTAGTGCAGGGAAGCTCAACCCCCAGCTTGCAGGCCAAATCTGGCCTGTAGAGCCATGACATCTGGCCCACAGGGCTTCCTATAGGCTGGGAAATTTTGGCAGCAGAGGAGTGGTAGCAGCTAGCACTGCCACTGATCCTCCACTGCCAAATTTCCAAGCCCGGTATGTCCAGATTGGGCCCAGGTCAATGCCACGTGCCTGGATGGGCCTAGGCTGGGGTCACATGGCTGGATTGGGCTGTGGCTGCACCTCTCCCACAAACTGGATCAGCTCCCAGTCACATAGCCAGATCAGCCCTCTGTTCTAGATTGAACTCTGCTGCTCCCACCCTTCGGGCTGCCTTGGGCCCACCAGCTGCATCTAGCCTGCAGAGGGACCTGGCACCACCCATGGGGCAAAAAGGTATCCTGATTTAATGAAATTCAGGGTTGAATAGGTATTGACAAGTCAAATAATAGAAATATTTGGTACATGGATACAGATTCAGGCTTAGCCTTGATTTATGGAGCACTTATCATTGTTGAAACTTCTGCTCTCCAAACCCATAGGATAGTCAGTGATGGACACCTTCCTTGGGCAGAGCTCTTCAACTTCTGAGTGGCCAGGGACCACATACTGTGTTGCATTGGTCCCCTCTGCCATGCTATGCAAAAGCTTCCTCTTTTCTCTCTCCGCTGTATTATACTTCCCCCTCTCTCCCCCCACACACAGGGCCCCTGGTCCCCTCCCCACCTCAGGCTTCCAGGCCAAGGGCTCCCTAAAGGTTGCACCACCCCCAACCTACTCTACCCCCTAGAGATAGGAAAGAGAAGCTGGGGACAGGAAGGGGGAACCTAAAGATTCCAGTAGCAGCCAAGGAGAGGGAAGCGGGAAGAGGTGCCTGACCAGGAGTTTGGAGGTTACTAGATAGCTCTCATGGACTGCCTGATGGAGTCCTGACCTAGTAGATGACTCAAATGCAGCTTGAGACCAATTCTGAGTTACCCAACTGTAAGTGTAATTCTGTTTCTCACTCTGGGGCATGTCAGTCCCCCCCATTATAAGAGTAGGATTGCCGTCTAAAGTCATAGAGATATTTCCTTGTGCCATGTCTCTAGAGGGCAATCCTACTCCTATAACAGGGGCAGTTAGGCACCTAGCAGGGGTAACACATTAGTCCTACGTGTCTGTCAGGTAACTCAGAATTGGATACAGGCTGCACTTTGAAACTGTTTGGGACATTGTCTAACTCTTTCAACTGGTGAAGCCCTCTTCTTATATGAAGTGCTCTGCCCTGTACCTTTGGGGGGGGCGTAGGGGAGAGAGAGGTAAATAGAGCCTATTGGGTATTCCCATAGCTGTTAATTCCACCCCTCCGCACACAGAGCTTTGTCCTGCCAAGCACTCATATCCATATTTCTTTAACCGCCCCAACACCCACTGTTATTTTGGGGGTGCAATGCAAGGTATATTCCTGAAAGCATTTATTGAACTTAATGTTTAATTTTCCTTGAAATTACTTCTGTATAAAATGTAGTCAGTATAGGTTTTTGTGCTGTAACAGGCAGAGCAGAAGCAATGGCAGTGTCAGAGTCTCTAGGACAAGCAACAACTTTATGTGCTTCCAAAATGTGCTTATTTATTTTGTTTGTTTGTTTACTTTTATTTCTTCATACTCTGGAGGCCTCCACTGTTCTCCTGTTAGTGTTTCTTGTCTATCTTCTTTCATTCTCCCTACCCATCTCTGCTCTACTTTGAAGATGCATTTATGCTTTTTTGCATATGGATTGTGTTGAGAAATTTCAGAACTGCTTTGAAACATGAAGCTTTGGTATGTCCCAGAGACAAAGTGAACGTGTCTTCAGGCAACTGAATGAAACAGACAGAAACATTGACAGTACTGAGAACTCGACAAATGGCACTCCCGGCATTCAGGCAGCGCTCTCTTCCTTAGGACTGGTCCAGGGAGCAGTGTTAGAATACTGGATATACATGGTTGTTTAGCACTAAAGCTATCCTGTCAGTGATTCCACCATTAATGGAAATTTGAACATTTATTTTGAGATGGTGCTTTTCTTTACAAGTGAGTTGAAAGAGAAATTGAGGAAACAAACCACGTTTCCTGGAAAGTACCCATGGTCTAAAGGGAATTAACTGTGAGGGACATTAAGGGATTTTTAGTTTTATTTTTAAATAAAAGCCAGGAGCCCTTGTCTTTTCAGCTTGTCCAGTTCACCCTGGTGTAATGCTGCTGATTTTTATATCGGGTATGTGTTTAGTCCAGTATTTTGCTCAGGGTTAGCTTTCTGAATTACAGTAATATTCAAAAACACATGATAGAGGTGTTTTATTATTGTCAGTGAAGCTTTTATTGCATGGTTATGCTCCATACTCTAGGTCACTCAGCGTTCAATGATACATTTTATGCTTGATTTGGGTATTCTATCCTAAGTGGGCTAAAGTTTGGTATAAGTCCAAGGCAATGGAAGAAAGGGTGGGGTAGGAGGATGAAATGGTTCATAGTGCTTATTGTTTTGTTTAATGTCTTTGAATGAAAGGCTTCTGTGGGTGAATGATGACACTGACAGTGGATCATCAGACTTGTGTTGGAGATCTGTAGTTCAGGTTTTTAAACAGATCTAACCAAAACTCTAGACACTTTCCCCCTCTGCAGTCTACTGCTATCATATATCCAGCTGTTTACTTTGTGTTCAACTTGAATTTTCAGAGGGTACTAGTAGACTTGAAAGTAGTCTACTTCTAGATTAAAACTGCATTATAATCATTTATAAGGACATGTGGATGAGTTCCCGTGGTGGTTGTTTACTTAAAGTACCCATAGGAAATTTAGAGGCAGGTGGCTGAGCTTTCATGGTCTGTGGGCAAGAACAGGCACACAGATAGTTTAACATAGGGCACATCTTCATAAGACATTTACTGTGCAGTAGACTAATTAGCTGCTCAGTAAACATCTCAGCATCTACATGTGCAGCCACAGGAAACTAGTAAATTCTACAGCAGGATAGTACTTGTAAAAAAAAACAAAACAAAAAACCCCCCCAACAAACAACCCCCCCTTACCCCCCTCCCAAATTGCCCAAACTCTGCAGCAGTGCACATGTCGACAGCAGTGCTAGTGTAGATGCTGGAAAAGATGACTGGGGCATGTAGATGCTTCAGTGTGGGGATTGCCTGCTGGCTAGCCCTGTGCTCAAGCTCCCTTGTGCCTCAACCAGCCCCTCTGCAGCACATTGAGCTGGGGGAGCAGCCTGGGGCTGGCAGGCTGACTCCTTGGACCCCTCCCTGCCAGCTGGGTCTGCTCTGACCTGGCTCCATGTGCCGTGCCTGAATAAACTGCAGTTTTATCTCCCAGGCTCACATTCAGATGGCAGTAACTTTTGCAGTTTATTCAGGTGCTGTAATAGCATGTATAGATACGCCCACACAGTAGTAGATGCACAGTAAGGGCAAGATACTGTTTCACCTATTCAGCACTTAAGTATGATTCTATCCACCCTTTTCAAGTCCCTGAAAACAGTTAATACCAAAGACGGTGGGTTTTCTTCTTCATTGCTTTTGTGACTCAGACTTTAAAGGTAAGATGATGTAAGCGTATTACAAAAGTAGACACATGAAAGGATTCTAAGAACTTGAACAGGGTGTAATAGAATCACATTCTGGCACCTAAATCCGAACAGATTTTTGCTTGGTGGAATAAAATCTGGGCCTTAGTCCCTGCCCTTTCTGTAGTTTTTTTGAAGTGTCTGTTTTTAAGCTCACAGGAGTTTCTTTCACTTACTGATGACCCACCTGTTTTATGGATTGTCTGCTCTGGGGAAGCCAAAATCTCACCTAGTTGGAATATAGTTGTTGTACAGGAAACTTGCGTAAAACTTGCATTGTCTCAGATCCTGTATGCCTTACTCACAGAATCCCACTGTGGCTAATAGGACTGTGTGATGAAGCGGGCAAGATTTGGGCTGGATTTTTCTAATCCATAACATTGACTTTGCTTCACCTGCTGGAGGTTCCACCAGGAGAATTCTACCTCCAAGTAATGGGAACATCTGTCATACTGAGGAATGGGGTTGAAGGAAATAATAGAGCAGCCTGGACTGGACATTTGAGGAGCAAGAAGCCACCTTCAGTGCCTTGTGGCTGCCAGTATCCATTACCTGAAGTGCAGCTTGGACATAGTAGAGAACCAGGGCCCTTTGTATTTACAATGGCTAATGCTATCTGTCTTGTCACTTTGAGCACCAAACTTGAGCAGTTCTTAAATTGGGAAATAACCTGTTAAATCACTGGTGGACATTTTGTGGCTCATTATTTTTTTTATTACTTCATTAATTCACTGGTTAAGTTCAATGTCATAGCTCCTTTTGTGCTAGCCAGAAATATTACTCCGGAAAAGATGAGCAATGGTTCCCATTTTACGGTCCTAATCCCTAAATATTCTCACTCTTCTTTTTTAATCTCTTTCTTCCTCTTGCCATCCTAATCTTTTACTGTATGTATCAGAAATGGAAATTCTCTTGGACTAGGGGCAGAATTTATACATAAACCAGTTTAAGTGATCAGAAACTGGTTTAAACCTGTAACAGAACAGAAGTTCAGTGACCCTAAACCAATTTCAAAATGACTGAAACTGGTTTAAGATAAACCTGGCTGAATGTAGTACCAGACTTAACTGATTTGGATTAAGCCAGTTTATGAAACTTCTGTCCCAGACCCCTTCCTGGTTCAAGTTAAATCAGAGTCCCCCAGCATCCCAGCACTTTGCAGCCCTGGGCTAGGCTGTGCTGCCTGCTCCAGAGAGCAGGGCGGGCCCCACATGTCTTCTCCCTAGCTAGAGAAGTGAGGGCTGGCTTACTGGCTGGCTCACTGCCCCCCCCTTTCCCCCTCACCCCCTGCTGGGGTCTGGGGCCAGGGAGAGGATTTAAATTCACCTTCCCCTGCGTACAGAACTGCCCTGCCCTGCCCTGCTTACTTACTGCTGGCTGCAACTGTAGACTACCTCTTCCCGTTTCCAGGTGCCTCTGGGATTTGAAGTGATTAGCAACCCTGCAGAGTCCTGCTGCTGTGAGCCTGGACCCAACATCCTAGAGACTCTGTGGGGCAGCAGAAAGAGGAAGCTGACATATAGCACCTCCCTCCTCTCCTCCCTCCCACCCTGGCTTCTAGCTTAAGCCACTGCAGGCATGTGGCTATGTTTCCTGAATTGAAAGCAAATGTCTGTTCATTTGCTTGTTGGTTCAATCTTTGAAGCTTAGACTAACCTGCGGACTGAATCAATACAGTCTTGGGCTTTTTGAGTGTCTGTACTTAGTCCTGAGGACTGAAGTGAAAAAATACAGTACTTTGTAGCATGTGGTTGTAGCAGGATTCTACACAGGTGCAACAACTGTGCTTTTTATAAATATATGATAGAATTCTTAAGTATTAGGTTGAAGTCTAAAGTGTAGATTTAAACAATAGGTGGCTTTTTATCCACCATACATTTCCAGTGACTCGCTGATGTATTGTTACACTAATTGTTGCAGCAATTATAGAACAATATATTACAGGTTCTGACTCAGAGTAGGGTTTTGTTCCAGTAGGTCCTGGCAATGCTAGTTTTCGTCAGGAAGAATTAATTGGTATGGTCAGCGTGGCAGCAAGTAAGTCCTGCACCAAGAAGCATGAGTGAAATGGGTTTTAGAACTAGTATTGTTCCCCTTAAAGGGAGACTCTTGCTTTGGATGAACATCCAGAAGTTTTGTTACTTGAACTTTGACTACATCTGTGACACTGGGTTCATACCAGAAGAGGAGCCCTTGTTAGGCTATTTCAGGGCTTTGCTGAGGTGCTGAACTAGGAAGTACAGGAGTCTAAAAATGGAGTAAGTTGTAATAAGCTAGCCCTGTCTCCAAAAGATTTTCTTTTGTCATATGCATGTATGTATACTGGACCTGTTTTTCTACTATTTGTCAACTGACTCCTGTGCAAAGCAAATACATAGTGCTGCCATTGTGATTAAGTTGTCATAACCTTGATTTGCACTGATGCGGGTAATTATACATATTGCAGGGGCAACAGAAAATCAGGCTTCCAGTTCTAGGAGCTGAGTGGGGAGGTTTGCTTGCTCTATGTTAAAATAACTTAAAAAAAAAAAAAAGTATTGTATATAGAGCGCACGTTCAAGATTGTATAACAATTCACTGTTAGGACAGAGGATTGATTCCAGATCTCTAGACTTCATCCTGTGCTTTAACCACTTCACCTTCCTCTTTTTGTCCATCAGTAGTAGTAGAAATCTCTGAGAGTGTTCTCCATTATGTCACAGTTCAGAATTTGAAATGCTTCATTAATAATGAGGCTCTTGAACAGTGAAAACAGAACAATTGAAGGAAAGTGTTTTGTGTATTATGCAGGGTTTCTTAAAGGCCTCACTGTGAAAAGAAATTTGAACTCATGGCAGAGGTGATATCTTTTATTAGACCGACTAGATATGTGCAAAAAAGTATCACGGTGAAAATGCATAAAACAAAAGGTTTTCGGTTAGTGTCTCTCAAGTGAAAGAGAGAGAGATTTCCTTCTATAAGTGCTGTCTATGGGATGAAATCCAGGAAATGTGGCAATGCTCAGTGTTGCTGTGCCTAACTCTTTGGCACCCTGCTTCTGGAGTGGAGTTAATGAGCATGAGTTAGGCACCAAATTCCCTATAAAATGCCAGGAAAAAACTGAGCTAAAGTGTAATGCTGGAGAAAGGGTGCTTGAAATCCTGCCTTTCTCTGCAGCCAAGTGACTGTCTAATGTAAATAGAGTGCACAGTCTTTGAGCCACAGACCATAGTCTAGCACTTTTCCCTTACAGGGGAGTGCCATCATCTCTGAGCTGCTCCTACTTGCTCCTTATCCTTTTTATCCCAGGAATCTTGCACTGTTGGCTGTCTAGAGGGCCAGCTTCAACAGGATGGATGGCGTCCAAAGCCCTTAGCCTGGTGGTAAGGGTTCTCTCAAGTGGGAGTTACGGGTATAGATGGGTAAGGAGGTCCTAAAACCCCGGTCTCTGGCTTCTTGGTACCCTTACTACAGGATATTGGGCAAGAGGTAAGCACTGTCACTGGTTATTTTGGAGGGCTTCAGTTTTATGCTAAACTCAATGGTGCTGTCATTAGGGATCCTTAGTTCTACCTATGCTCCACTTTCAGTACCGAAGTGCTTTTTAGATCTTCGGTCATATACACAAACGTGAATGAGAACTGCTGGCTATATGAAAGGAAGCTTGCTTAGCTGAAGAGTGCTTTACAGTTCACTGCACCATGGTGTAACCTTGCCAGCCTCAGGAATTTTTTTTGAGAGTTTCAGTTGTTGTTTTTTTTTCTGCAGACTGGCCAGAATAAGAGTAAGACATTGAACGGATGAGTTCTGCTGGTAAGATCTGCAGTCACACCATGACAGCCGGCAAGGCAGAAGCTGGGGAATTAGTTCTGGAGCCCCTGGTCACTTGCAAGCTATGTCTCTGTGAATATTCTCTTGATAAGATGACCACCCTTCAGGAATGCAGCTGCATCTTTTGTACAGCGGTAAGCATCAGCAGCTTCTTAATCAAAGTTTCAGGATAGAGCAGTGGTTCTCAACCTATTTGGGCTCGAGGCATCCTCCTTGGGCTCAAGGCCCCCCTCCATAACTTTTGTGAATTGAGTGGCTCCTGATTTCAAAAACAAATTTTATATATTATAGCACTTACCTCGTTGAAGAGGGGGCAGGCAGTGGCAGTGGGAGACTTGCCAGGCTGAGACAAGCCTGAGCCTGGCATATCTGCTTACCTCCTCACACCTTGTAGCACCTTTCAGACGATTTTGCAGCAGCTCAGGGTGCCCCAGCACTCGGGTGAGAATCATTGGGATCAGTCACAGAAGGTGGAAACAGGAAAGATCTAATATAGTGTTTTTATAGTAGGAATCAAGCACTAATATCATCTTCTCCTTTCCAGCCCCACACAAAATCCAGCACCCTAGAATTCCAACAAAAATACTCCCACAGCCACATATTTTTATCAATTGACTTGCTTTCACTTTTACCTAATACATTGATAATTGATATATTTTAAATAAATTGAATAATAAACTACAGTAGAATACCATCTATCAAAAAAAGAATAGCGGAGCATGTAAACAGTTTATATTCAATCTGGTTTATTATTTTTCCTTAGGAAAACTCTTAAATAAAATAGGATTGCTATAGGGTGTTTGAAGCAGCATTTTATAAAAATTCTTCCCCACAAAGCTTTTACAGACAGTCTAAAAGACACAAGCCTCAGGTGCATTACATACTGCAGAGATGCTGTTTTTGAGAATGGCCTTAGAAACCAAATTATGGTTTTAAATACCATAAATGTAACTTTGTTTGTGGAATTTCTTTAGCACTTTTTCATGTATTCTTCTCTGCAAATTCATTTTGTAGCAATTCTATTTAGATAATCTCCAAATCTTTGTTCAATCACTTCAGGTGAGGCAAATCAGCATAGCTACATTGAGCTCATGAAGCCATGACAATTTACACCCAAGGGGAATTGGACCTTAGTCCCTGCATTCACACACTTTGCAGACTATCCACATACCTCTCTCACCCATTCCAGTAGGCTATAACATGTTTGAACCTGGTGTTTTTTGCCTTTATATTGTTCACTTGTTTCTCTCCCACGTTTTTCATGGCTTGCTTGTCATGGAAGGGATGGGCAAAAATGATATTTTTTCCCCTTTTCCTCTTGGTTAAACTTTCTCTTAATTAGCAGAAATTGTGGAAGTACAGCTGTTTGTGACATTGTATGAGTCGGGTGGCTGAGGGCTGTGTCCTTGATTGCAAATAATTCTGCCTTCTTTCATGCTGTTTCTGTTGGCTCTCTTCCTGACACTTACTGAGATTGAAGGCTGTCAGCATGGCTGTATTAGCCATCTGTGGAAGCCAGCTATGATACAGTTCCTAATACCTTTTCATTCTATACACCTTATCTGGTATCCTGATCATTGTTCCACACAATGTTAGTGGGCCCTCACAGTGGTGTATTGTGTATAAAACCAGGAACACAAACCAGTCCTTAGCTATTTCTTCCTCTTTAAACTAGGCACAGAATGTTTCTAAGGGTGTGTCTGTTCTGCTTCTGTGGTAATCATGAGACAATTGCTAAGAAATGAGCCCTGCCTACTTGCTCCTGCTCTGTATGAGCTGCATGCTGAAAGTATGCCAGGCAGTTGCTATTAAAATAGTGCTAAGAGTGATCAGTACAGCTCTTGGGAGCATAGCTGAGACCTGAAATCCTTAGAGCACTGCTGATCCTCATACACCAAAAAATGACTATGTGACTTGTTTCAGCAGGCAGCATGTGCTGAGTGGGCAGGTCTTGACTGTGCTGAGGATCTCTAGGAAAGCAACATTAAAAGTACCTGAAAGCATTTTCATAGGATGCAATTCAAAGGAATTTTTGCTGTTAATCATAGCACTTGGATTGTTAATCACCCACCTTTTGAGAAGATTATTTCCTTCTGGGATGAATGTCCATGTTGTGTTTCTGAGAGGTAGAGCACAGAACTCAAGGCCCAGACAGAAAGTTAGCTTTATGTCCCTCTGATATTGGGATGTTATGGAGGCCAGAATGGCTTTTGGGTGGTTGTATGAGTTACAGCAGCTTGTCTCCAGCTGCCTTTTGGCAGCAATACATATTGCTATATGTGGTATATGGTTATGGGGCTGGAGCACATGACATATGAGGAGAGGCTGAGGGAACTGGGCTTAGTTATTCTGGAGAAGAGAAGACTAAGAGGGACTTTAATAGCAGCCTTTATTAACCACATGGTGGGTGGTTACAAAGGGGATGGAGCTAGACTGTTCTCTGTGGTACCAGATGACAGGACAAGGAGCATGGTCTTAAGTTGCAGCAAGGTAAGTTTAGGTAAGATATCAGGAGAAGTTTTCTCACTGGGAGGTTAGTAACTAACTGAAACAGGTTACTGGGAGAGACTGTGGAATCTCCATCCTTAGAAGTTTTTAAGACCTGGCTAGACCAAGCCTTGGCTGGGATGATCTTGTTCGGGCTGGTCCTGCTTTGAGCAGGGGATTGGATTAGATGACCTCCTGAGGTCCCTTCCAACCCTAATTGTCTATGATTCTATGTTGTGACACCATTTTGATATATCCTTGCACCCCAGAACATCCCTTCTGTCAGGCACTGTGAGGGAGAGTTGGGGGAGGCTCATGGGAAAACCTGAAGCTGTTTTAGTTCCTGTGCTGGGATAATTCCCCTCCTCCTTTTTTAGATCCCCGTTTAACATTACCTGGAACTCTCTTTACCTGCATAAAGGGACTGGAGTTGGGGTGAGACTCTCAGCATTAATATCTTGAATCATGATATCTTTGTCTTCGGGACACTGAGTCTTTTAAAAAAAAGTCTAGTTTGTTTTTTCATAACTAGGATTAACAACATACAGCCCAGATTACTCCTGAAGTAGCAAGAGAACTCCATATGGAGAAAATGTATCCTATGCTAAGGAGTGGCTATATTTTTCTTTCCTTTTACATACCTGTTATTTTTCAGCTGACACTAACTTTGGTTTGCTCACTCAGAATTTTTCAACTAAACATTAGTTTCTACCAAAGCATTACCAACTTGGAGGGTGGGGGGAATGGAAATGTACTTAGTTGGGCATCCAAGCTTATGTTTTTACCTATCATTTGTGGTCTATAAAACACAAATTTAATGGGTTAGTACTGTGTACTGGTATACTTCCAGCTTAGAGACTGATGCAATAAACATTACCCCTTGTAAAATCTGTACTGCAGCCAAAGTAAGTAAATTGCATTTCAGTTTGTGTATTTGCATTTGAGAGGAATGTTGCTATTTCAACTGGAAATTTCATCTAGAAATAAGCCTTTCACTTGAGCTGTTTAAAGGGGAAAAAAAGTGAAAATCAGATGAAACGGTGCATTTGTACATAGATTTTTTTTTTTGCTCTTTCTCTTTGGAACTCTTCTTGAAGTCAAACGAGAACTTTTACCAAATTGTGGATAATACTTCTTACTTTTGAAGTGAGATTACAGTAAAAAGTCAAGAGCTCAAGCCCAAATTAACCATTGCCTGAAGCTTCTTGAGGTATGTAGAAATAGGTGATGGCTTGGCTTGGTGAGTTTGTTTTTAAGTTTCAAATGAGAATATGTAAGAGTCCCACAACAAACTGTATCTGAATTATTATAAATAGCATATTAGAGGACTACACGAAGGTGTAATGTGGTTTAAAAGGTTTGTCAGCATAAGTTTGGGATGCCTACAAGTGCCAATATAATCTTTAGAGTAACACATGTGTGCTGTGCTATAACGGCCATGTATGCTACAGGAAAAACTGTAGCATAACTGTGCTTAAAAATAAGTCACCAAGAGTCCAATTGCACTGAGGTTGGAGGAGCTGTAGAAGCCTTTAAAAAATTAGCATTTCTCCATCTAAAAATGTTTAGCTGTTTTACACCCAAGAGACTAGATTGATCTTAAGAGCTAGGAATGAATACTAGGGCTAGATGTATATAGAGTCTCAGCCTATTCTGGAAGAGGCTTACAGCAAATAGGGCCCTGACAGCCAGGGCAGGGAAAGTGCTTCACTGGAAGAGGAGCTGTGTCAGTTTGACCTGGCTTGCCTAACATCTGTGTAGATGGCATGCTTTGGCAGGGCTCTTTGGTGCTTGATTTGGCTATTAGATAAAAACACCAAAAAACCCCACTGAAGCTTGCTATCTATACAGGTGTTGGGTGAGCTAGGTCAAACTGATGTGGCTCCACTTCTGAGCATGCACTGAAGGGGGTTTGGGGGAGGAGTTTACATCTGTCAGCGGCCTAAGTGCCAGCTCCTCTTCCAGTCCTCCCTTTTCTACTTGTTCTTAAAAAGTTTGACTCCAATTTCCCCCATATGGGATGAAACTTTTGACTAGGCAGTAGACATAGAGGGCTATAGGTTGTTTAGAAGAGATAGGAAGGAGAAAAAAAGGGTGGGGGTTAGCGCTGTATGTTAGGGAACAGTATACCAGTTCTACCTTCCAAGTGGGACCAGAGGAAAGCTTAACTGAGACCCTGTGGGTCAAACTTCAAGGAGGGCAGGGCAGAGGGAGAGGGATCTGGTAGGGGTTTACTACAGGCCACCACATCAGGAGGAAGAGCTGAATCTGGAATTTTCCAGGCAGCTGGGGGAGGCCGTCCGTGCAAAGGAAGTTGTGGTCCTGGGTGATATGAACTACCCTGACATCAACTGGGAGGAGCAGTCAGCCAGGTCTAGCCACTCACGAAGGTTCCTGACTTGTGTACAGGACCTACACCTCATGCAGGAGGTACTCATCCCCACTAGGGGAAATGCCATACTGGATCTGGTGTTAGCCTCTGGGGATGACCTGGTGGGGGAGGTGCTAGTATAAGGGAGGCTAGGGGACAGTGATCATGAAATGATCCAGTTTGCTATTCGGAGGAAGTGGGGAAGGATAACTAGCACAGCACAAATGCTTGACTTTTTAGGAAAGCCAACTTCGATGTGCTCAGGGCAGTAGTCAGGGAGGCACTTGGAGCCCAGGGGGTAGCTAGTATGGGGGTCCAGGAAAGGTGGTCCTTCCTCAAGGAGGCTATCCTTGGGGCACAGCAGGACACAATTTCTCTGTGCAGGAAGGCGGGAAAAGGGTCCAAGAAACCTTCATGCCTGAGCGTGGATATCCAGGTTGGCCTGAGGGCAAAGAAAAAAGCATACTGGCAGTGGAAGCAGGGGGCAGGGACAAAGGAGTACACCTCCCTGACCCAAGCTTGTAGGGATTTGGTGAAGAAGGTGAAAGCAGCACTAGATCTTAGTGGATAAGTGGATTTCTGGGATTAAGGATAACAAAAAGTCCTTCTTCAAGTATATAGGTAGCAAGAAGTCTCGGGGTAACATTGGACTCCTACAAGGCAGGGCAGGACAGCTGGTGATGGATGCGTGAGAGAAGGCAGAACTCTTTAACAAGTTTTTTGCCTCCATGTTCTTGTCTGCTGACAATGGGGTGCTCTCAGGTGATAGCATAGAGAGGCCCAGGGAGGATGCGAGTCCCCCAACTGTTAGTTCAGACCTAGTTAAGGATTACCTGGAGGGCTTAGATGTGTCCAAGTCAGCGGGCCCAGATGACCTTCACCCGCGGATGTTAAGGGAATTGCCTGGTGCCATCACGGAGCCATTGGCACGGCTGTTTGAGGACTCCTGGTGCTTGGGCCAAGTCCCTGAGGACTGGAAAAGGGCCAAAGTGATCCCTATTTTCAAGAAGGGGAAGAAGGAAGAGCCTGGCAACTACAGGCCAGTCAGCCTCACTTCTGTTCTGGGGAAGGTCTTTGAAAAAATTATCGAGGGCCACATTTGTGAGAGCCCTGCAGAGGAAGTGATGTTGAGGAGTAACCAGCATGGGTTCATGCAAGGCCGATCCTGCCTGGCTAACCTGGTCTCTTTCTATGACCACATAACAAAGAGCTTAGATGGGAAGGTGGAAGTTAATGTCATCTTGGACTTCCAGAAGGCCTTCGACACAGTGTCCCACCCAATTCTGGTGGGCAAGCTGAGGGACTGCGGCATTGACGAATGCACAGTCACATGGGTGGCAAACTGGCTCCTGGGGCGAACCCAGAGGGTGGTGGTGGATGGGTCGATGTTGACCTGGGAGGGTGTGGGCAGCAGAGTCCCCCCAGGCCTCGGTCCTTGGGCCGGTGCTGTTCAACATCTTTGTTAGCGACCTGGACGAGGGTATGGAGAGCACCCCGTTCAAGTTCGCTGATGACACCAAGCTGTGGGGTAAAGTGAATACACCGGCAGGCAGGGACTGCATCCAGGCAGATCTGGATAGGTTAGAGAAGTGGGCGGAGCTGAACAGGATGCGGTTCAACAAGGACAAGTGCAGAGTACTACACCTGGGGAGAGGGAGCCAGCATTATGGTTATAGGTTAGGGGCTGACCCTCTCAGCAGCACACAGGCAGAGAGGGATCTTGGAGTCATGATTGACTTTGGGATGAATATGAGTTGCCAATGCAACAAAGGAATAGGCAGAGCCAACCGCACCCTGTCATACATCAACAGGGGCATCACTAACAGGTCCAGAGAGGTCTTGCTCCCCCTCTATGTGGCGCTGGTCAGGCTGCAGCTGGATACTGTGTCCAGTTCTGGGCGCCGCACTTCAAGAAGGATGTGGAGAACCTGGAGAGGGTCCAGAGGAGGGCCACTCGTATGGTCGGGGGCCTCCGTGGCCAGCCCTGTGAGGAGAGGCTGAGGGACCTGAATCTCTTTAGTCTCTGCAAGAGAAGACTCAGGGGGGATCTTGTGGCTGCCTACAACCTTATCGGGGCCAGCAGCAGGGACTCGGGGAAAATCTGTTCACCAGGGCCCCCCTTGGAGTCACCGGGAACAATGGCCACAAGCTGAGGGAGGATAGGTTTAGGTTGGATATTAGGAAGAACTACTTCACTGTAAGGGTGGCCAGAGCCTGGAATAGGCTTCCCAGAGAGGTGGTGCTCTCACCTTTCCTGGACATCTTCAAGAGGAGACTGGATAGGCACCTGGCTGGGGTCTTATGACCCCTGCCACCTCCAGTGCTCCTTCCTGCCCATGGCAGGGGGTTGGACTAGATGATCTGTCTAGGTCCCTTCTGACTCACTGATTCTATGATATGAATGAAATCAATTGCAAGTGCATCAGGCAACAATTCATTTCAAGCTGTATGTTAAGTCACACTAAAACAAGATTTGAACTGCTTAAAATAATATGCAACAGCAGACTATAAAAACTATGAAAACAAAAGATAGTTTTCCATGCTAGCTTCTGTGGAGTTGGTACATGTCTATGCAGGACCAGTATGACTCATTATTCAACCTTATTTTTTATCGTTAAGGTTCTTTTCATACTTCTGAGAAGTGTGTGAAGTAATCAGTACGGGAAATAAACAAGACAAGCACTGTTGTAACAGCCCAACTGGTGTCTGAATGGTACGTGCACATCTGTAGAAAGAAAAATAGGACTTCTCCTTTTACATTCTGCATGAAATTAAAACACAAGGGCACACTGGGAAGCAGGAGTATTTATATCCACTAATTTTTCCAAATTGTGAGGCAAATAAAGCTTGGAGAAGTGATTTTGCTTTTGTGGGGGGAGGGGAGAGGTTGCTGGCAATTCTATCTAGTTTTACTAGGCCAGTGGTTCTCAAGCTTTATAGATGTGAGGCCAGCTCTTAGTTTTTACTTGGGTTTTTGAGTATAGAAAAGTAATAGAACAATTCTTCTGTTGCAGAGAACTCAAAAAGATCATAACAGGTCAGAATTTTTTTTTAACACTATAGATTACTCATGGAAATCTCTGTATTACGTTTTCAAACCTAACAATGCTAACATTGTATGGACATCCCAGGGTGCCATGGCACTCTGAGAATCACTGTATTTTATCCTGAAAAAATCTTTGACGTTGCACCGCTCAAAATCAGGCCAGGCCAGCCACACAGGCAGGTGCCTAAGCTTGGTTGCCATCTAGATTGGCAGAGTTTAGGTTCCTCCCAGCAGAAAAGTCCTCAGTTCCTTAAGTAAAAACAGAGCATGCCTAGCAACTGACCCCTTCCCACACAATCATAATCAAATTGGAGAAATGTGGGCCACATAAAACTACTACAAGGTAGATAGATAGCTGGCTCAATAGCCTCAAGCAAAGGGTAATTAATTAATTAATGGGTCTGTGTCAGAATGACAGGAGGTTTTGAATGGAGTCCCACAGGATTATGTCTTGGGCCTGGTGCCGTTCAACATGTTTATTAATGATTTGGATACTGGCATAGAAAGCCTCTTGAGCAAGTTTGTAGATGGCATGGGTTTTGCTGGTTGCCCCTGCCACCCCATCTTCCCCTACCTTTTTTCTGCTTTGTGTGTATTTTTAAGCCTTCCCAGAGGCATTGAGTGTTGGCTACAGCCAAGGCTGGGAACATTGACTGGGTTGTGCCAATGCTTCTACTGAGAGAAAAGCTAGAGCGTTCTGGCTAGAGGGTCTTGCCCTTCTGTTTGGGGCCAGACTGCCATATTTGGGGTCAGGAAGGAATTCTGCCCTATGGTCAGATTGATATGGACTGTGGGGGCTTTTGCCTTCCTCTGTGGCAGGAGGTGTGACCCTCTACCTAGGACCTCTTGAGCATATATTTACAGCGTTTTATAGAAGTAGGACATTGGCTGTCATGGTTCCTCTGCTTTACCTGTAGCAGGTTAGCATGTCTATGTTGTATCAAGGTCGAAGACAGTCTTATATAGAGTTGTATGGCATGGGTTGGATAGGATGATCCTGCCTCAGGCTGAACTAGATGACCTTTGGAGGTCCCTTCCAGCTCTACTTCTGTATGACTTCTGAGCTTACACATACATCTCAGTACAATACACAGCTTGAGTACCTTAAACTCTAAGTTGCTGATTCCATAGGAAGGAAAAGAGAATGCATAGTAACTGGTTAACACTGAGTGTAAACATATATTTCAGTTTAAGAATCTGGTTCTGCCCAAATAACATTCCCACAGGGAGTGGGAGATGAAGATTACAGGCGTACCTCACCATGAGCAGATTCAAGCCCACATCTCCCATTTCCAGGTAAAGTATCCCAACCATCTGAATATGAACCAGGGTGCAGGGGAGTTCCTGCTGCTTGTCCTGTTGAAGCTGGCCCACTGTACAGGAAGTCCAGGAATCCAAGATTCATGGGCCAGAAGGAGTATGACTGCACACTTATGAGGAAGGCCTTTCCCTGGGAGGGGACAGTTCCGTGTTGTTTCTGGTCTTTAACCAATACCCATCTAATGTAGAACTCATAAACAGTCCTGAAAATCAGGAGTGTGCCTTCCTCACAGAGCTATACCACCTTACTCTCCCTTGCTAGATGGTCCTTGGGAGGTCCCATGGCTTCCCCATTCACTATTTATGAAACTTATATGTTTTACCTTGTTAATTCAAATCACCCTTCTGGGACAAGACACCTACATTTTAGATATTATTAGGCCTATGTGAAGGTACTGACAAGGGCAGTTTGGATATGTGTCTGTGCATCCATTCTTATTATTTTGCTAATTTAAAGAATAGATTCGGTTCTCATTCCCAAATATTGTTACACTGCTCTCTTGTTAGAAGGCAGATGAAATGTTTGGGCTCCGTGCTGCAATGCCCCAGTGATTTTTAAATAAAGCTAACCTCAGCACCTCAGCTTTGTTTTTCATTTTCACCCACAGCCACCTATCAAGTTCTGACATTTGGTCCCCCCCTGCCCTGCTTGAAGTTTGAAATGCCTCAGGTTTTAACTTGTGTAGAAGTGGGGGGGTTCTTATAACTTTGGCACAAAGACTAATATTTAACATTTGTATAGAGACTTTACATGTTTAATGAGTCTCTTACAGAATGACATTACCTTCTTTTCTCACATAAAACACATGCCTTTTCCCTGAAACCACCTGCTAGAAATTGGGATGCATATCATATGAAAAATTTCCAGACCCACGGGGATCTGTACATTCGGTGGTGGGGGAGTGGAATCAGCTTTAACTGCTATAGCTCTGGGAGCCAAACTTCTGGACCACAGCCGGATCACATGGCCCCACACACATGGTCAGGCCAGCGTGGGATCAGTTTGCAGCTGGACCTGATGCACAAGGTTGGTCCGTGCCTGGATCCAGTGCACAGCCCCAGATTTGGCACAAGGGGTTGGACCCAGCTTGCAGCCTCAGAGGTGGTGGACAGTGGCAGTATACAGGGCCCATCAGGCTTGGCTCCCTAGATACTGCTACTCTGCTACTTTCTGGTACTACTAGGGAAGATTTTTTTTTCCCCCCTTCATGCTGCCTTTCAAAAATAAGGTTTGTATTATATTCTTGGGCATGCTGTAGGCAAGAAAATACAGTATTTCTATCTTAGTAGTAGAGAAATTGACACAGAGACATACAGTAACTTGCCCAATATCCCACAGGAAATTGGTAACAGAGCCAGGCTTATTGACATAAGCTACTGACTGTGGGACCAGCTCTGATTTACCATGTCGCTTCACTTGCAGCCTAAAATACATCGCCTGGGGTAGCAGCAGTTGGTTTACTCATGATGATCCCACCTCCTTTGGTACCAGATACCTGTATTTAAAAAAAAATGTTTGTGCAGGCTTTAAAACTCTATGTTAGAATGAAGATTAACAACACTAACAGTAGATTTAGTGATGGATCAAGTCCTTTTACTGATATGGTATGAGAATGAGTTCTTCATTTAAAAGAAAGTATTGTTATGGAGTGGTGATCTAGAAAGCAGGAAACACTAGCCCATGGTCATGCTTCCCTGTTGATGCCCATTAGCTTTTCACAATTGGCATTTTAATGGCTGTTTGAACACCATTAAAAATGTAGTCATTGTTATAGATATATAGATATGTAACTCTTTTGCTGAGCATCTGTCAGCAGCAACATGGGCCGGGTTCAATTTTGGGGTACTAAATATATTTCACCTTGGCTTGAGCCACCACCCAGACCACCTGGGAAACACTAAGTGAATCACAATAAAGCTAACAACCCTTCCATCACAAGCAATATTAACACAAACCCCTGAGGCAAACACCAGAACACAACATACGGTCAAGAAAAACAAAAACACTGTCCTGGTTCAAAGTATACTGCATATCACCCCTACCCCTTCTGGGGAGCCTTCAACCCCAGGCTCGACAGTCCGAGCAGGGGAGTCTTGGCCCAAAAGAGGTTAGTCCCTGAGAATGAGTGCGTCATCTCCCTCACCATTGCTGTTTGTTGGGAGTGCCAGCTCTGTCTACATTGCCAAGGGCCCTTTGGTGAGATGATGTAGCTCTGCTGGGAAGTGCCGATCTCTGCTCCTGCCTGAGTGGTTGTTGGGGGGAGCTACGAGCTTCTGCCCTAGACTCCCAGTCCAAACGCCACATGGCTACTTGACTTGAAACCCTGACTCTCTGTGTCACCTGGCCTCAGGCTCCAGAAAGCATGCCAGCATTTCCCCTCCCTTCCACAAGGGATAAACAAAGAGAGAGACCCCCAGCCCAAGTGGCCTGAACCTTAAATAACTTTTCTGATCTCATCACATTGCAGTTGAAACATTGCTAATGCAGATCAATCAATTCAAAGGGGGTCAGCACTCCAGGATTTGGCCAGAGTCACTAAACTGGTTTTACAGGTTCTGTTGAGGAATCTTAAGGCAATGGTCTGGACACAATGAAGGGGATAGGAAGTGGGCCTCTTCAATCCTAGAGGAGGCACAATATACCAGAGCACCCCAAGGGATGACGAGGTTGAATGGTCACAAACTCTACAAGACCGTTTCAGGCTGGACATAAGGAAGAATTTCTTTACTGTCCGAGCCCCCAAGGTCTGGAACAGTCTGCCAGCGGAGGTGGTTCAAGCACCTACATTGAACACCTTCAAGAGTAAATTGGATGCTTATCTTGCTGGGATCCTATGACCCCAGCTGACTTCCTGCTCTTTGGGCAGGGGGCTGGACTCAATGATCTCCCGAGGTCCCTTCCAGCCCTAATGTCTATGAAATCTATACAACAATTGTGTCACACAGAAAACATGATCATGCTTTACGGCCAAACAAGATACACAGCACCATGAAACACACTTTATAGCACAACACGACCTGTACATTTTGAATATGCTATAGATATATATTTTATATACATTTTTGTCAGTTAATTGGGCCACAAGGCTACAGTATGCCCATTATGCCAAAAAGGGATTTTCCAGTTTCTTACGTGTCTCTATAATAGTTTTTATATGGCCTGATGCATTGGCCCCTGACACTGACAACAACTTTAATTAGCATTGCATCAGCATAGCTTGCGTTAGCCTTGGGTTAAAGGTTTAACTCCAGATGTGGAAAATGAAACTAGCGAGGTCTTTTTTGGCAGATCTATCTTGACAGTACTTTAATTGTATAATTTATAATTGCTGACTAGATATTGAAAAGGCTGTCTTCTGTCATTTGTTATCACTGAACTATCCCCTTTATTTTTCTTAATGAAAACAATGAATTGATGTTAGAATTTGTCACATGATGCTGAATTTGTCATATGAAACCACCTTTGTGGTTTCATTTCATGTTTTCTATCCAAAGAAATAGAGATTATAATTAGTGAGTTGGAAAGATTTGTAGAAATTGGAAAGGAGAAAGCCAGTGGAACATATTGAATGAACCTGATGTACTTGAAAAACCAATATGCGGTAACTGTTGAAACTAGTCTTTTGTCCGTGGCAAGGGGAAGATTGTCTGAAAATGGCCTTGAATAGAAATATGGGTTTGTTGTGAGAGAGATGCAAATGGCCTTGTTGTGTCATTATCTACCAACATGAGATTTAAATGGCTTCCTTGAACTAACTTAAAAATCTAGAGGTAAAAGGTGGAACTCTGTGTTACTGCCCCCTGAAAATTGAACCCCATGCCAAAACAAACTCTCTCTGGCAACACTTTTGAAATCCTCTTTACACTTTCTCAGAAAAACAGTGAGGGTAGAGAAGCACCTTGGAGTACTTCAGAAATTAAGGATTCACTAATAGTCTTTTTCAGAGTTAGAATTTCATCATAACAGTATCCTTTTGACTGAAACTTGCATGAAATAGGTTTCTCACTGAAGATGAAATGTAATTTTTTTTATGCTGGCCTTTTTAGTGCTTCTCTCTTAATAGTTGTGTTCCTTTTGAAAGTAAGTGTGGTAACACAACATCTTATCTCTGTTTTTAGGTATAGCTTCTGTATACATAATAAATATATATCTATATATGCATTCTTTTTATATATAGAAAATATAATAAAGTGCTGTGTTTGTAGGAATAGAAGTTAATTGCTAACTAATGTGTATAGCATCAGGTGAGGTAGGTATGTATTTTCCTAATTTTATATATAGGGAAGCCACAGTACTGAAAAGCAGAAATTTAGATATGGTCAGAAAAGTGATTACATAAAAATGGCACCCCTTACCCAACAGGTACTTTGTCTGTTTTGAATCTTAACTGTTCACTTCAATGAAGAAAATATTCTATCCTATTTCAGTAGGATTTTTTAAGATGCTTAGCATTGGCCTTTGTTCCTACTGAGGTTAGTGCTATTGAATTAGCTGGTGAGCCAAAAAGAACACAGTGTAACCAATGTAGATTTGCAAATCTGGAAGCTAAGTCATCGTGACCCCCTGCCCCCAACACACATACACTTATTGCTAAATCAAATTTGATAAAAGTTGCCTTTCAGTGTGAGTCAATGAATATGGAACGCACAATGCCAGTCTTAGAAAGTTACTTCCAAAGTAGAGTGCAATTAAATATAACTTGCCAAGGACATGCAGAAAAATTATGATAGAGCCATGAATATAAGCTACTACTTATCAAGGGGACTTCTCTGTACACTTCTCCCAGGCTCAGAACAGACATTACACATAAACTGGTTTCAGTGATCAGAAACCGGTTTCAGTGATCAGAAACTGGTTTAAACCTGTAACAGAACAGATGTTCAGTGTACATAAACCAGTTTGAAAATGGCTGACACCAGTTTGAGATAAACCAGACTGAATGTTATATCAGACTTGACTGATTTGGTTTGAACCAGTTTATGCAACGTCTGTCCCAGATCCTTTGCTGATTTAAGATAAAGCAGACACCCCAAGCATCCCAGCATGCTCTCTGGGTTGGACAGGGTTCTCTGCTGCACAGGAGAGCTGGCCCCTCTCCTTTGCTCCCTGGCTGCAGCTCTGGCACAGACTGTGGGCTGCTCACCCCTCCCCCACACTCCTTGCTAAGCAGGAACTCCCCACATCCCTCTACCTTGTGGACAGGTGTCTGTGTATTAGCTAGCAGACCATATGCTGGCTACTGTCCATGCTGAATGAATGGGTAGAATCAGCAGAAAGCTGGTAACTTCCCTCTGTTGTTTTCTTAATAGGGTGATAAGCACTGTTGTCAATTCCCTCCTGGGCTAATTAGAGTGTCCTGTTGGGGTCTGGCCATACCCCACCTCAGCTCAGTGCTGTGGAAGGGATGGGAAGGCTGCTCTAGCACCCCACACTTCCAGCCTGAGCCACTGGAGGCATATGCCTGCATATCTGGGATGTCTGTGTAGTTACAAACCAGTTCAGCCTAGCCAGATTAGATTAACCTGCAAAGATTGAATCAATTCAGGCTCAGGCTTTTTGACTGTCTGTCCCTAGCCCCAGGGTTTATATACTAATCATATTTTCAGAGAAGTGTATTCTGTGTGTGTGTGTGTGGTGTGTGTGTGAGCATGGTCTTGTGCATTCTAGTTCTCACAGCTGGCTAAACATGTAAAACTTGGTCATAGTTCCCATGTACAATAAATTCTATATATAATGTAATGCTATGCATAAGGCAGTTCTACTGTATGTTATAATAGAAATAGAGGTCTGGAAGGCAGCCTACTGGGCCATCAAGTCCAGTCTCCATTATTACAGGCAACCATTAATCAAATAAATCCCCAAAGGTTACAGTACATTTCTGCTGTTTTCTACATGTTCGCTACATTCTTCCCTTTAATGATAACTGTGGGAAGAGGAGTCTCCATCCCATGCAGACTTGTGTTCTATCTAGGGCAGTTTACTTCAGACTCGATCATTCTGCAGGCTGAGTGCCTCTTTAAAGTGCTCAGTGACTTCAGCACCTTACAAGATTATGCCATAATCTTCCTCTGCCACTGCTTTTTGCAAATCTTAAATCAATAAATATGTGCAACAGGGATGCTGTCAGTAAAGCACTTCTTGAGACACTCAGCTCAATAGGAGCCTGGTCCAAAGTCTGTAAAACGTCAAACCTTAGGCTAAGTACAGACTGTGAAAAACCTTGAATTGATTAAATCTTTGCAGGTTAGTCTAAACTGCATAGGTTGAACTAATAAGTAAGTGAACAGGCATTCACTTTTGATTATGGAAATGCAGTCATATGCCTGCAGTGGCCTAGGCCAGAAGACTGCTGTCTGTCTGCAGCAGACAGCTTGAGCCAAGACTAGCCCACTCACCCTGCAAGACAGTTTTCAGGGGAGGTGCAAAGCATCCTGGGATGCTGGGGGACTGTGAATTTGAATCTAGAGGGAATCTGGGACAGAAGTTCAACTATGTGAAGAGTGGTTTCAGAGAATATGGAGCTAGATTGTTCTCAGTGGTGGCAGATAGCAAGACAAGGAGAAACAGTCTCAAGTTGCAGCAAGGGAAGTTTAGGTTAGATATTAGGAAAAAAAATTCTCACTAGGAGGGTAGTAAAACACTGGAACAAGTTAGCCAAAGAGGTTGTGGAATCTTCATCCTTGGTGCTTTTTAAGACCCAGGTATACAAAGCCTTGGCTGGGATGATCTAATTGAGGTTGGTTCTGCTTTGAGCAGGCAGTTGGACTAGATGACTTTCTGAGGTCCCTTCCAACCCTAATTTTATATGATTCTATGATTCTCTTTGATTCAGTAAACTGATTTAACCTCAATTAGTTATGTCTAATGCTACATCCCTCCAGGTTTGTCTTAAATCAGTTTCAGCCATTTAAAAAGTGGTTTGTGTGCAGTGAATTTCTGTTGTGTTATTTGAACCAGTTTCTGATCACTTATACCAATTCATGTGTAACTTCTGTCACCAGCATGCAGCAAACCCTTACTTACCTCACCTGGATTTGAACAGCAAACCAGCAAAGTCCATAAAGCATTACTGTTCCTCTGAAGCATCTAGTCACTTGGCTATGTGTCCTGAGAGGTTGATATTGGATGCAGAAACCAAATGTGATGCCTTTTGTTGCTCAGCCCCATATGAGACTCATGCATGATATATTCCATATGTTAGTAATTTTTACTGTTGGGTTTAACTAACCTAGGAGTCTAAATTCATAAACAGCCTTTGCGCTTTTGTGTAGCATGCAGTAACTTTTCAAGCTTTGTCTTTTCTCCTAGTGATGGGATTTATCTTTCTGGGGTCCCATGCAATGATTCAGTTTAAGGTCCCTCTCTGATGCTGGACAACTATACCAAAACATAATCAGAATGCAGCAGGGGCCTCGGTTACTTGCTTGGTTTGTACTGACCTAATGCTGCCCTTGCTGTTTCCTCAATAGGATGGTCTGAGCTGACCTCAGAATCTTAAGTCCTCTGTGTTGTTCTGACAAAATAAATCATTTAATGGCATCACCCATCCTAGAAAGAACAGAAGCTGGGCTCTCAGTGAAAGAAAATGGTTTTTTTGCAATGCTGACTGATAAACAAATCTAAGGGGAGCTGAATTCTTCATCTTAAAGGCATGAGGAAAGTCCCTAAAGGGCACTAAGAACTGGACACACAAACTTATCAGGGCATCACTAGCAAAAGAGGCAGGATACAGGAACTATGTGCATGTGAGAGCTACAAAACTCCTGTGTGCTGCAGTAGCTTCTTTCATGGTTTCCTCCACCCCACTTCATGGACAGTTTTGGGGAATTAACCTTTTGAGTAGATAATTCCCTACTGGAGTTGCTCATACAACTTTTTCTCTTTCCATCCACCTTTCTGTGCATAGGGGAAGTGTGTACTACAGATGAGCCATGTAGCACACTTTATGATTTAAATTAACTTCCTGGTGTTGTGCTCAAAATGCATTAAATACATTGTTTGAATGAATAAAGGCACAGTGTTTGCCTAAGTCCAGTTATATACCTTGTGGTGCTAATAATGCCTTAAATTTTAAAATCATTAGAATATTTGTGGCATTTGTTTCCCCCCCCTTCTCTCCCCCCACCCTTTCATTCATCGTGGACTATAAAGATTAAATAACTAGTCTTATTGTAACCGGGTCCCTGTTAGGAACCCTGTTACTTGGGGAAAATTCCTGACAGCTGGGGAAGGACTCCCCACCCCCCACTCGGGCAGCCAATAGGACACAATCTCCAAGAATAAAAGAAAGGGGAAGTCCTAATGAAAATGCCTTCGGGTACCATGGAGAGGAGAGGAGCTACTTGAGACTTCTGAGAGAGAGGATCTGGTGGAGGGATCCGAGACATGAGTCAAGCGTAGAGACGGAGGGACCACGGAGCTCGGGGCCAACAAACCCCCACTCACTACTTACCATGAGCCTACAGGAGTTGCGATGAGTCCAGGAAAAGCTGAGCCTCCATGCTGGGATGAGCCGCATTTCAGTGCCAGGACGCAGCTGAGTAGTGCTGAAGTAAAAAGGGGTTGTAAGACGAGACCCCGGAAGAGATGCGGTCCACCACACCAGAGCTTGAGGGGAGCCAGGTCCAAGTTTTGCAACCCTGACGGAAGGAAGATTCCCTGAGTCACGCTGGCACAGAGTGTGGAAAGAGAGACTGGGCCGCGCCTGTAACAAGCCGCTAATGAGCTAACTGGCAGCGGGAAGCCGAGACACGGGCAAAGAAAGTCCCCTCTGATCTTTTTTCTTTCCCTTATTATTTTGCGTGGACAATGACTGGGGCAGCAGGTAGTCACCGGGAGTGACCCGTACGGAGAAAGGCAGACAGGAACACCCTTCATAAGGGCAGCTGGCATAGAGCAGAAGCCACCAGGTGTGCTGATTATGGGCACAGCCGTTAGCCTGTGAAACATTAGCTGGCACTCATCTTGGAGAGTTCACTGCCAGGGATCCTCTTTTGAGCCCAGAGGTGATCCTGGGGACAGCTCGGATGAGCTGCTGCCTCCCATCCGGTCCTCTATAAAAGAAAATAAGAGAAGAATAAATGAAATGCTAAAAATTACGTAACTGGTCCGGAATAATCATTCGGCAGGTATCAATTAACCACTCATCAATCTCTTTCCTCCCCTCATGTGATCTAAGTCGTGGCATGTGAGAACCAGAGGAACAGGAGGTACTCCACCAACCCGATAACACTTATTATTGTTTCCACTCAGTAGTACCTTCTGGTTCCCCTGGACCAGGGAATGTTTCAATCTAAATGTTGATTAAGGTTTAAAATAATAAACACACTGGGCCAAACTTTAATCCAGGAGTAGGATCTGAGTAACAATTCCATGCCTTTTTTCCCCATTGGCCCTTTTGCTGGCACAGATTACTTCCACCTTGCATGAACTCATCTGTGCAGGCCAGCACATTGACTCTGTCTGCACCTCTCTGTACCTCCAAAACTCCACATGCTTCCTGTCCAGTTTCCCAGGTAGAGTAAGAACTACTTTGGGGTAATTGCTCTTCATCATCCCCAGCACCTGCACAATCTCTGGCAACACAACTAAATTATGCAGGGGTGTAAAGGATTCCTTCCAGTCTAGCCGGCCTACGTACTAGGGCTCATAGTTGCAACCTATTTCTTTTGAAGCATTTTATAATCCTTTTTAAAATAACATTTAAATTTTAAATATAAGCTGCCAATATCTCTTTAAGGAAATAAGTGACATGTTTTTAAAAATCAAATTAAAATTATCCAACCAAAATCATTAAAAATCTACATTTGAAGGAACCAAATTCTTGATCTCCAGTTAATTCTGATTAATTTTAAACATGCGTAGGCATTACAATAACAGCCTGAGTTGCAGACATCTTCACAAATAAGGTTTTTGCTATTCACAGGCACATAGCATTCAGTAAGCCTCCATTAGTTATAACTTATAACAGTGCAAAGCAGAAGTGTTTATAAGTATGAACCTCTGTTTTGGGCACTTTCTTGGAAATCATGTGCTCCATCCTCAGTGCTGGGAGATTTGAACAAAGATATTTTTATTTTCATGTTCAGTGAGCTGTTTAAGCTGATAAAAGAATCTGGAAGAAGAGAATGCATTGTTATATTGGGGGAGGGTTGAAACAGCATATTTTGCAATATATGGTATGCTTTGTTGCTTTTGCCTGGAACATTGGTCAATATTTTTCCTGGGACATTGCAGATTGATTCCTTACCCATGTCATTTAGGGTTCTGTTAAGTTAGTTTTATACTACACCAGTTTCTTCCTTGGAGTTTCCCTGGCATAAAACAGACTGTAGAGCTGATTCCTAACATTCCTTGGGTCATAATATGACCCCATGCAATTAGTGGGCTGAAACCACTATAATGAAAAGTTAGAAAAATTCACATAATGATTTTTTTTTACATAATGAGGGTACATGGGTGTACACAGGAGGGCCTCTGGCTTAGAAATGAACTTCAAACACTTGCTCAGTAGGCCTGTGGTTGATGGTACATCATGGAAATCACATAACCTTTTTAGGGGAAAGTTGGTAGCTTCATTGCTTCTGGAGTAGTGTTCATTTGCCCAGGCCATGAACTGTCTCCATTGCAGACTGCTCCCAATGGCATGCCCTTGCTTGCAAATGAGGCCTTAAAAGAGTCACCGCTAGATGAGAGACTGAATTAAGAATACATGAAGAGAAAATACAAGAACAAAATCCTTTTAATTATAGTGAAATATGGCTTGTTCTTTTCCAAGTCCAGGCTTAGGAAAGAGAAGATGTTTTAGGAAAAAAGGATTTGAGTTGCTGACTTGAATAAACTCAATACTCCATGGATGAAGTCATGCATAATTAATTGCTCTTTGTTTGCGTGCTTTCCAAGGTAATGACTCCTAGCATTCACACTTATGGTAATTGATGTTTTCTGAGAGCTAGAGCTCTAGGATAGCCAATTAAGGAAGTGGAGGTGGTAGCTGTGCAGTGCAATGCAGTGCTGTAACTTCTGAGTGTTACTGTCATGTGAGTTGTAACTGTTCCATCTTATTTTTTTGCTTTCCTTCTTTCTAGTGCCTAAAACAGTATATGGAGCTGGCGATTCGAGAAGGCTGTGGTTGTCCTATCACTTGTCCAGACATGGTGTGCTTGAATCATGGGACCCTACAAGAATCAGAGGTATCACTACTTGCCCTCTCTCCTCTTTGATTTTCACCTTCTTTGTTCATTTACACAGTAAATATGATAATATGTTGTTTCTTCCTCTCTAATTACCTTCCTCCTCTCTGCCACAGCATGGACCATAGCCAGCATGTGGTATGCTAGCTAATGCTGCATATGGCTCTGGCAGAGACTGCAGACACAGCAGGGTCTGCCTGGCTTCCCCCTGCCCTACCCCACTCCTTACTGCTCAAGCAGGAAATCCCCCTTCTCCCTCCCTCTCTCCCTTCTCCCACAGCAGGGACCCCACAGACCCTAGTCATGTGGTATGTTAGCTAATGCCCAGAGGTGTCTCTGCTTGTGTCTCTCTCCAATTTCACTGGGAAAGGCAGGCAGAACAGTTAATCAACAGGTAGCTGGTAAGCTGTTTAAAAAGTTTGAATTAATGGTTGAGAGACCATTGTTTTGCTGACTGCTCAGAATGGCATTCCCTTGCAAGGGAAGGGAGGGCTACTAAAGCACCCCCAGCTTTTAACCTGCGCCACTGCAGGCATGTGCCTGAATTTCTTGAGCCCAGACAGAATGTCTCTCCAGTTTTAAACCAGTTCAGCCTAGCCAGGTTAGACTAACTTGCAAAGATTGAATCAATTTAGGCTCAGGCTTTTTGAATGTCTGCTCCTAGCCCCATTGCTTTAAGTGGGGCTGGAATTCACCCTGTGTGTTTGTAGTAACCTGTAACAGGAAAAATAAGGAACTCTTTCTTAGCTGTCTGTCTTTGTGTAGACTGTAATGGAAAGCTGGGTGGGAACTAGACTCCTGAGTTGAGAAGAGTGATGAGATGGGATATCTGGGAAGCTCTGCTGCAGCACTGCTCTCAGGCATACCCTACCCACCCACTGCCACTTTGCTACTTTACACACACCAAACTCAGAAGGCTGAAACTGTTCAGAATGGCTTTACACTCCTGACTTTGGTGCATGTGGAACAGGATCAAGTGGTGGGAAGTGCTTGCTTAGGACCAGAGCTCCTGAGATTGCTGCTGAAGCAGTATAGATGGAGCCTCAAAGGGTAAGTGCAGTATAGGCATGGGTGTTTACATATATTGTATGTGATTATTTTTGTGTGTATGCATGTGCACACACGATAACATAAATATGTGCAAAACAGCATGCCTACATTTCTAATATTTAATATAAAGAAATGGAGGGAGTATCCATTTCTGAACCATTCTATCTGAACCGTACTCTGTGTGTGAAAAGATCAGAAGCGGCCCCCTGATAATGCCCTTAACTCAGACAGTTTTTCTGGCTGTTCTACTGATGGTGTAACGGGCCAACTTCCAATCCATAGTGTGGAGGATGCATGGGTATTTTGGTTAGAGGGCTATTCTCTGCTTTGAAGGGGCTGTAGAAAACAAGAGTGTGCTGACATGCACAGGGGAACCTGCAGGCCCCTGCTATTCTGCCACATATAAGGAAAAGCAAGAATAGCTACACATTTTTACTGCTTTTTGGATACAGCTGGGATACTAGTGAATTTTCTCTGGTACTAGAGTGTAGACAACGAACCATAAATTGAAAAGAAAGTTTTCTTTTTAGTTGTATACAAACACTTAACAAATGTTATATTTATTTTTTTTACTCTGTTAAGCTATGTTTGTGAAGCTGCAGAAATTCTGAAGACTTATTTCCCATTAGCTAATCATGAGGACACTCCAGGGCATTGTATTAATGGGCCATTAACTAATTCCATGGGTACATTGTAGAGTTAAAGGCTGAATGACTAAACAAACATAAAAGTGCATTAATGGCCCATGAATGAATGCTCTGTAACTCTATCTTGGCATTGCTACTATAATATAAGTGCATTGCTTGCTTTTTTTTTAAAATCAAGTTTTGGATTATGAAAAATCATAACAGAAGCATATAACAAAACCACTTTTTTCATTTCTTTCTTCCTTAACACCTTCAAAATCATGTCAGATAGGTCTGGGGTTAAACTGTTGTTTACACTAGAGGCTAAGTAATTTTTCTAATTGTGTTACCTAATACAATTAATCCCCTTCCCCCACCTTTTATCCTAGTTTAGAAAAGGTAATGGGGTGAATTTGGGGCCTAACTCAAAGCCACCAGAAGTCAATGAGAGTCTTAGAAGTCTTTCTGTTTACTTCCAAGAAACTTTGGATCAAATCCTGTGAGCTCATGAACATGAGGGACTAATAAAATGGGTATAGGGTAAATTACTGTTATGAAAATGTTTCCACATCCCTCTACTAATGTACTAATATGCTTGGTATACAGCATTTCTATTATTCTACTCCATGGCTGATTTGGTTTTCACTGTAGTTAAGATGTCTGTTTTGTGATCTTGCTAAAATCCTTAAAAATACACATTTTATTTTTAGGGATATCTATACCATTAATCTTTATTTTCACTGCACTCCGAGGCATATGCCTGAGCGCCCTGAGATTTTTGCTGCTTTCTCTTGTAGCAAAAGTGCGCACACGCGTACACACAATGTGTTAAGGAACAAAGGAAAAAGAATGTTTCTTTTTAAAACACAGCTAAACATTTCAGCTGAGTATGAGTACACTGTGGTTTTTTGTTGTTGTTCCTAACTTGAAGAAGATATTGCAAACTAGAAACTAGATTTTAGATATTGGAAACTACATGGGCAGTAAAACTAAACTCATTGGGAAAATAGGCTGAGATAAAGAGGGATTTCCCTTCAGAAAGCAGATTGGCAGTCAGGATTTACTATTGATGTACCACCTTCCTATCTATCCACAGACTTATCTCTTATTTTGTCCTGGGCACTGCACCCACTATTCCTGCAAATCTGCGAATTAACTGTATATTTCTGAATATTAACTGGTTTCCAAAAGCTCAGTGTCACTGTGTGATTATATGCTGCCCAAATTCACTATTGTTTTCAGGTTTTTCCATCATGTAAATGGCCTTAGTTTAACTGAAATGGAATAGGAAGCATAAAGCTTTTAGAAATAATAGGATATACCATTCTGAGGATGGTTCGTAGATATTGAGATGAGAGTTTCAAATAAATCTTTTTATACTAGATATTTAATGCTTTAGGAAGTTTTATTCTATACTTGAGAAGATTATGCTACTGGCAGACCTTTTGAATACAAGTGTGGTGGAGCACCTTTTGGGTGCTCACTGTCACGGAGGCACTGGGGTGTTCCGTGCCTGAGATGAAGAAGAGGTGAATTGCCAGTCACCAGGGCAGCTCAGGTGAGGGTTGTCAGAGCTGCCAATCATCAGGGCAAGGCAGCTGTGGGTTGCCAGGCCAACCAGCCGGTCAGGTGACCGGAAGGGGGCAGGGCCGGGCCCTTTATAACAACTGAGGCCTGGGCCTAGTAGCAGTTCCTTTTTGGCAGGAGCAGGAGCAGGAGCAGGAGCAGGAGCAGGAGCAGGAGCAGGAGCAGGAGCAGGAGCAGGAGCAGGAGCAGGAGCAGGAGCAGGAGCAGGAGCAGGAGCAGGAGCAGGAGCAGGAGCTCTGCAGCTGAGCTAAGCAGCCTGAATTGGTAGTGGCAGCCTTGTGGTAATGACTGGCTGCGATGATGCCGGGGATGAGAGCCCCTTGACAAAAGGTAGGGTTGGAGGCCCTGGTGGGGGCTCAGTGTTTGTGTTGTGAGCAGGAGGCTCTGTGTTCTGTGTTGAAGCCAGGTGGCTTGCGTTGTGTTACAGTTACTCCGGAGGACCGGGTGAGGCTGTAGGGGAGAGAGGAGGCCTCACGGGAGCTCCCCAGCAGCTTGGGCATTCCCGGTGCCCATTAGGGGCACAGTGTCACAACAGGCACAGCATAAGGAGTGCCAGGAGGGCGCTTGCTGAGTGGGGGTTGTAGCCCCAGCCGCGAGAGGCGCGGCACAGGCCCCAGAGTGGGGCAGTGGGCGCGAGAGGCACGACCCAGGCCCCAGAGTGGGGCAGGCTCTGATCGATAAAGACCCAGTAGGGTCGGGGAGGCCAGGTAAGGCTCCGGCCGCCTGAGCCCAACCTGGGCTTCTTGGCAATACCCAGTAGGGTCGGGGAGGCCAGGTAAGGCTCCGGCCGCCTGAGCCCAACTCGATATTTACCAGTAGCAGGACATTGGAGTGAATAGTAGGAGCTAGGGCGGTGGTGACGCGCCGGGAACAGGGCGGCGGTGACGCGCCAGGCCCAGGGGTGCTGGTAGGAGCCGAACAGCGGAGAGACAGGCCCTAGGCGCTGGTAACAGGCCGGTGGGTAGGAGCCCGGCCCAGGGGGCGCCAGGCGGGCAACAAGCCCAGGGTGCCAGGGAGAGAGCACCTGAGAGGCAGGGGACTGTACAACGTCCCACGGAACAGCTGCGAGGCTTGGGGCATGCTAAAGGGGAGGTTTGGAGCACGCATACCCCTTAAGGGAGGGGCGCACAGAGGCGCCCCATTTGGAGTAGGGGCAAGAACACACATACCGTTCACTAGGGGAACAAAGGCGGCCTCCCATTTAACCTATTCAACAGCAAAGTCGTGGCGGGCGAGGATTCGAGGGTGCCTAGTCCACCCTAACGTGATGGTAGGGGGCGCTAGGGAGTTCACGGCCGCTCCTAGGCCCCACTCCCTTACACTCACCATGTGGCAGGGGCTGCAGTAGGCTGGGGCAGAGCCCAGGAGGGAAATCGGCCAAATGAAGCCCCCAGGATCTCATTCTAAGGGGGGAGGTGTGTGGTGGAGCACCTTTTGGGGTGCTCACCACTTTAGGGCTCTCACAGGCTCTGAGGGAAGCCTGCTTCAAGGAGCAGCAGGGGAAACCATCCCCCATGTACCCTTTTAAAGGGGAAAGGTGCGTGGCAGGGCACTGTCAGTGCCTTCCACTTTAAGATTGGGGGCCAAGCAGCCAGCAGGTGCTTAATTGCGGTGGCCATTTTAGAGCTCTGGCCACCCATATAAATAGGGCAGCTCACTGCTGGCAGCCCAGGCAGCAACATCGCCTGGCTGTGAGGCTTCATAACAACCTGGAGGTAAGGGCAGGAGCTGTAGGGGGATGGTCAGGAGGCTCCTGGTCCTGGGCATGACGTAACGCTGCACCCTGCTGGGAGTGGGTGGCCTGGTGAGTCTCTCAGTGGTGCGGGAGTCCCCAGAAAACGCCAGGCCAGTAATCACCCGAGTGAAAGGTGGGTAGGGGTGCCTTAACCCTAGCCCTCGCCTTCAGGGAGGTTTAGGTAACACCAGAGGTAGTTGGGGCCCAGGCACGGCTGAAGCCACCTGAGCCCTGTGGGATGCAAGACCCCAGGAGATGCTGAGGAGGGAGAGTGGGGCCAGGCATGGCTATGGCCACCTGAGCCCACTGGGGAGTGAAGCCCCATGGCCCCAAGTGAGGGGGCAGTGTGGAGTCCCAAGTGAAGGGGAGAGAGATGAGTAGCCCTGAGTGGAGGGGGCGGTGTGGAGCCCTGAGTGGAGGGGGCAGCAGAGATGGGGAGTCCCAGTGAAGGGGGAAAAGAACCAGAGGGCTGAGGGTCCAGTGTGTGTGTGTGTGTGTGTGTGTGTGTGTGTGTGTGTGTGTGTGTGTGTGTGTGTGTGTGTGTGTATATGTGTGTATATATGTGTGTGTGTGTATATATATATATATATATATATAGTATTGTCCTGGTAGGGGCCTGAGTATGCTTAGACCTGGAAGGGTAATTGGCTGGGTGCTACCCTGGTGAGGGTCGCGGGAGAGGCCCAAAAGAGGGTACATCTGCCACCCAAGGCATGGCAGGTAAGTCAGGTGGGGAGCATGACCAAAGGCAAGTGGGGCATCTAGCACTGTGGCTAGGCAGAGAGCCCCACTTCACCACAACAAGGAAGCCACCAATATTTTCAATTCATATGTAATAACATTTGAAGACTGAGCCCAGTGGTTATTTAATTATGTTGCTGAAGTCTTGAGTGGAAAACTTACAATTTTAATGTTCTTTAGAAAGAGTTACGGGGCAGACAGAAATTACATTTGTCGCATTATTAGTCCCTTGAAAGTGCTCTATAGGCATACATAAATAGAAGAGCACAACTGCTGAGCACTCCAGTTCTGTGCCAAATGAACCCTTGTTATATGAGGGTTCAAATGAAGGTGCTCCAAAGCACAGAACCTTCATTAACTTCTGTTTGTTCTGGTGGCTGGGCTGAAGCAATCTAACTCCTTCCCTGGTGCTGTCTGAGGATGGGAAGGGGAGAAGGCAGGGGAGGGGGAGGTCTGTTCTAGGGTTTGTCAAACTGTGCAAGAGGAGGGTAGGTGGATTGAAGCCCCATCTCTCAAGATCAGGGGCTCCAGTCCATCCAGCGCCTCACTTCTGTCTGCATCTTTTCTGTTCTCTTTAGCATTACTCTAGCACTGTGGTAATGGTGGTTTCGTTTCTTTCAAAGCACCAGTCACTTGAGTATCAGTAACCAGTTTTCATCACGGTATTGTCATTTGTTTTTAACAAGTACATAAACATTTAAAGTTTTTAAAATTTAAATTTGTTCTAAGGTATCTCTGCCCTAAGTCAGAGCTGTAGGGAAACTGAAATTTTTGTCTGAAAAATTTCAAGACTTCAAAACATGCTTGCGTTTTGACTTGGATCAAAATTAAAAAATGAAATTCTTTGAAAAAATCAATTAAAATATTTTACGTTGATTAGAATGTTTTCTTTTAAAAAACTGAAACATTACATTCAGAGCAGGGGGTTGGACTAGATGATTTCTGGTCCCTTATAGCCTTCTTTTATAGATTCTATAGTTTTGCTATTTTGACCTTAAAAAAACTCCAGAAAAAAAATAGAACTGCTTCTTTCAACTTTATGAACATACATTTTATTCTAAACAAAACTGAGATGCTCCTGGGAAAAGTTTTTTTTTGGTTTTGACAAAATGGCATTTTCAAAAGAAAAATATTCCACTGAAAAAAAATTTAACCAGCTCTAGGTCTAGTTCAAATCTTGGTCCATTGTACTAAAACAACAGTTGCCTGTTATGTAGCTTCTTTTAAAGTGTTAATAGACAATTGTGTTTGATGACAAACAAGTTATTTGTCTTTTGAGACCCAATCACCTTGAAAACGGCTTGGATTTGTTCCTGGTAGTTAAGAGTTAGAAAAAACTTGCTATGTCATCCAGTCCTTCTTGCCAGTGGAACATTGTTCTATACTCGATGACCTTGTCTGCCTCAAGCCCTTACTGGTATAAATTCACCGCTTCATACCTCATGTATATACATGCTAAAATAGTTTGCACTGGGGCGGCTTACTCTGCTTTCAAACGGAGGTAAACTCCACCATTGTATTTACACTAATTAGCTGAATTAGAGAAAATCCCCAGTAGGCAAGGCTTATGTCAATGGTTTTCCACCTTCTTATACTCAAGGCACCCCTTGGAAAATACCTGTCTTCTGTTTCCACTCAATTTTTTTTATTACAGAATAATAATAGAACACTTTTTCTACTGCCAGAAGCTCAGGAAGACCACACCAGGTCAGACTATTTTAAATGCTATGGATTTCTATTTGAAATCTCTGGGTTTATCTTGTCAATCATACTTGTACACATAACTGTGCTACCATTACCTGGCACCCTTGAAAAGATCTCAAGGCAGTCTAGGTATCAGGGCACTTTGGTTGAGAATCACTGGCCTATGTATTCTAAGGCCCTGGGCAGGGTTTATATTTGTACCAAGAAAAAGACATTTTTCTTGATACAAAAAGTTAATGTCCAGGTACTCAAGCAGGTTGTGGAGAAAACTTAAGAGCTTCTGCTACAAACCTCTCTGGCAAAGATAGCAGTCTCCAAAGTCAAATTAAGGATGTATTTACTGTATTTTATTTTTTTTTAATTTTAATTTAGCAGCTGAAAACAAGGGAGAATGTTAGCTGATTACATAATGCTGACTCTTATAGCAGTACCAGTCACTGCACATCTGGTCATTGTTGGCCACAGTCTGTAGTTCTGTGGTACTCTATTTCTGTTTTGTTCACTATTTCCAATTTGCCATATTGTCTAAGGCTTATAGAACTGGATGACTGCAGAGTGCCTATATGTATGTGACTAAATTGTATCCTTTTCACTGGGGATTTTTAAAAATAAACCAGGCCTGATTCTACTCTTGCTAGCACAGTTTTGCCATTTTTCGTTCTGCTGCCATCCCTAAAATTACAGCTAATCTATGCTGTTTACACTGGGCTAGAGTTAACAGTGCTAGCATCCATCTTCTAAAGAAGCGGTGCTCGATCTTCAGGCCCTGCAGGCTATGAGTTGTGCAGGGCCAGTCCGCAGTCTGAATTGGACCTTGCCAACTGGGATCAGACACCAGGGCTCCGTGCCACCCTATGCCGATTCACATAGCTGCTCCTGAGCAGGAGGGGAAGTGAGAGCTGTTCATGTGTCCCTTTGTGATCTCTCTACATCTCCACTGTAAGACTGAGAGTATAAGCACAGGCCATATCTATGTGGTACACCTCCTAGCTTGGGCAGATGATGAAGGTAGTATGTAGAGCCTTGGCTTTACTCCTTCCAATCTGTTGACCAGTGAAATAAATAAGTAAATTGTTTCTGGCGTGCTTCTGAGTGCTGCTTCTAGTATAAAGAACAATCTGGCAATGAACCTTATTCTTTCTGCTTTTTATCTTTTTTCTTTGTTTTCTTCTCTTGGCAATCCACAGTATTGAACTCCAGAGATAATATCAACAACCCATTTGTTGAATAAACTTAAATGGTCCTCACTATCTACTTCTAAGGCACAGTGTCTCAAGAAGTTTAACAGCATTTCATACAATCTTTTTGTTTTTTAAGACAAAAAGTCTTATTGTTGTAAGAGAAGTGCATAGGTGTACAAGTTCCTAATATATATAGACAAATCAGAAGCTAAATGTCAAGTATATATTTGTAAAGCTTTTCACAAAAGTGCATTTAGTTTCTGTTATCCATGTACATTTGTATAGGAACATTAACATAATTAAAAAAAATCTCTCTGAAATGTATCCTTTGGCATTTCTGAACCAGCCTCCATGTCTGATTTCTTAATCCAGAATAAACTTTAGCATTTTCCGTTTAGATGAATACTTGTTATTCCTCCCTTGCTACTTTTTAATCAAGCTTGTTGTTTTGATTCCTGATGTAGAAGCTTTGGGTGTGCATAGATATACGTGGTTGTGGATTATTGGGATATGAATGGGATTGCCAGGCAGTAGGAAATGTAAAATATCAGCTAAATGTACCTCAAAAAAATGCCAGAATGGGAGGAGATGAACATCGATATTTCTTTTCAACCTTGTCACCCTTGCTTTCAGAAAATCTTCCCAAAGCAGGGAAGTGCCACTTCTTTCCTATGAAATGCAATGGCTTGAATAAGTAATAATCACTGCATGTTATAACTCAGACCATTGGCATCTCCTACGGTCACATGTACAGCAGGCACGATGGTATTTTTTTGAAGGAATCAATTTGGGTATTTCTTAAGGCAGCTGGAACACTGGGATGTTTGTGGGACAGGTCCTTAGCCTTGCTTTGTCCTTGTTGAGTTCCAGTTGTACAAAGGAACCAGGAAACTTGATTTGTTTGTCCACCCAATAATTTTTGTGGCATGAAGAAATTAACATTATGCTTCCTACTTTCCACAGCATTTCCCAGAGACGGGGATGTCACAGGAGTGCTTCTGCAATTCTAAATTGCTGCAAAGATTCACTGGCCAAGAGGTAGAGGGACAAGGGCTGGCAATAGTCAGCCCTGGGTACAGGAAGTGACAAGCCAGCGTAAAGTCACGTATGCTACCTTCCTCCTTCCAAATGTATTTTAGTCATAGCTCAGAATCTAGCCCTGCTTGCATAACCCAGATCGATTATGTTTTTGATTGTTAAGTAGGGAGTGAATATTTCTTACGCAAGATGATTTCCACACATCAATGGGCAGGAAAGAATTGGTAATATTTTGTACCTGTAGAACACATTTATTCAGAAATTTTACATGCACCCTACAATCACTCCTGAGAGGACTATGTAGTGTCTCTCTTTTTAAAGACAGAACTGTGGTTACCTGATTTGCCTCTAGATCAGAGTAAGTCAATGACACTGCTAGAAGTAGAATGCAGAGTCTTCTGGCTCCTTAGCCTACAGCTGAGCTACTTCAGTGTACTTCTCTGCCTGTATCATAATGTAGGACCTAATCCAAATCCCACTGAAATCTCAAAGATCAGGTGTATATTGCAATTAGTCTCTAAATTCACAGTATAATTAAATGTTCTATATTTAACCTTTTTCTATAGGCTTGCCCTTATAATATTTGTTAAGAAACACACATTGCTTCTCAGGGTTAGGGTGTTTTGGGAATTTTGGTTTTTAGCTTGTTTTGTCTTGTTTTGCAATGAGCACATATATATATGTGGAAGGAATAAAGTCTACAATGAACTTTGAACCATTGTGCACTCCACAATATATTCATTGACTTTAAGCAGAGCTATGAATAACAGTCTAGTTCCCTAAGGTTCTTGTGAACCAGGGGTGACTGGTTTTAAAACTAGTAGCAAGATTTATTTCTGTCTCATAGTGCTGTTGGTAGTGTGACTACGTGGTCTAAAACTCCTAGGTATTGGGTTCCTATCTCTGGAGATGTAAGTCCATAGGTGCTGAATAGTGAGCAGATGCTGCCAGTAAGGGACTTCTATTTAAACAAAAGAAATGAAAGTTCTTGGTATTGACCTTATTTTGCATAGTTGTAAAGTGAGGCCAATGGTGAATACTTCTGAAAACCTCAGGATAAATAAAACTGTAATCTCAAGAAGCTGTTTGTCAAAATAATAATAAAAAAAATCATCAATACTAGAAGAATAGAAGTCAGACTTGAGAATTACTGTTTAGTACATTCATGATACCACACACACTTTTAAATATCTATCTGCCTGAAAAGCAGATGGCCTAACTGTTCTCCAAACTCTGTTTAGATTTCAAGTCCAGAATATGGATAATACCAGCATTGCATACTTCTTGTAGTTATTTATAATGCTCACTGATTCACATCATTTGTTGCTGAAATTTTCTAACTTTCATCTTTCCTAATTTCGGTTAGTTCTTGCTATATTTCTAAGAATGTTTTCTTTAAACTGATAAAAATTTAGCAGTTCCTTGTACCCTAGAGAGATATAAAAGAAAAAATGATTTATCCTTTTAAAAGACAATGTATGCTAAGTTGTATTTAATCAATTATTGAATTAGAAAGAAAATAAACATTTCAAAGCATAAGCCTATGGATGACTCAACTGAAACTGCAAAGACCTGCCAATGTTTCAATCTGCTATCAAATCCTTTCATTTCCTTGGTTACAAATCTTTTAAGCACTGCTAGAACACTTACATTTTGATGTTAGTGACATTATTGTTTGTATATAACAAGGATTTAAGTCAAATAGCTGCCTTTTAAATGTAATTTTATATTCCAGACTGATTGATTGATTTCTATCTTTTAATAAAATAACGACAGTTATTACATAAAAATGAATCTATTCTTTGCTTTTATTTCCTTTTCCATTCACCCTGGCAAAAGCCATCCACAAGCAGGAGAACAGGATTTTTTCCCTACTGTTTTGAATTCTTTTTTAGGCTGATGCCATGAAGGTGTTTTGATACCAGTTTGATATTCCCTCAGTGAGGCATTGATTGGGCCCTACCTCTGGAATCTGAGGGCTATGATGCCACAGTGTTTCATGTGCTGTGCTAAGAGCTTCTACCCCCTCTCAGAAATTATGAATGTATATCTGTAGAAGCTGCAGTTGCTCAGTCCCTCAAAAGAATCCTGACATATGAGGAAAAGGTAAGGGAGCTGGACTTCTCAGTGGAAAAGAGAAGATGCTTAGGTGGCCTAATGGAAACCTTCAAAAATTATTGCAGACGGTTTTTAGAGCAGGGTTGGGCAAAATGGTGCATCCAGCCAGCAGCTCCCACTTGCATTGCTCTGGCAGGTCTCCACGGAGACCCCGGGATTGGTGGGGCTGTGACATTGTGGGGCCAAGGTCTCCATGGAGACCGGCCCACAGTGCAGGGCAGGGTGTGTGGCTGGGTGGGGAGCTGCTCCAGGGCCAGGGCAGGATTTTGCAGCAGTGACAATGCCCTCAGCTAGGCAGGACAGAGCTGCAATCCGCTGCCTGCACACTCCTGGGGCAATGGATCATGGCTCTGCTCTGGCTCCAGCCTACACTGGCATTGTCTAAAGATCCTGGCCCCAGCCCTGGAGCAGCTCCTTGCCCAGTCACATGCCCTGCCAGTGTCTCAGGCTGGTCTCCATGGAGATACTGGCTCCCTTCTCTTATGGCCCTACTGCTCCTGGGGTCTCCATGGAGATCTGCCAGAGCAATATGGGGGTAGAGGGGAGACCTGGGAAATGGAGTCCACCGTGGGCCCAATCAGACCTGTGGGCTGGATTTTGCCCACCCCTGGTTTAGAGTGATGTACACTATTCAGATACAGATGATGGGCTCAGTATCAAAGAGCAGAATGCCACATCTTCAGCTGGTGTAAATTAGTATAACATTATTGGCTTCAACAAAAATGTACTGATGTATACTAGTTTAAAGAAACCTCTCTAAGTGTGTGTCTTGGACTAATAATGGAGGATAGAGCTTTTCAGCTCTAGGTTATGAGTTAGTCTAATTCAGCCTAGGTTGTTAATATACATACATAGTATGTATGCACACACACACACACACACGAGCTAACCTCTCTTTAGTTACCTTCATGATGTGAAATGGGTTTAGTGACTTCAGTTAATATCCCAGGAACTGGGATTCACAAATATGTGGATCGCAGAATCTAGAATCACTGGTCGTGTCCGTTGTAGCCACAAGACCAAGGAAGGAATGTAAATAGAGAGAAAACAACCTTTGGATCCCTCGAGATAACCCTTATCATCAAACTTTAGAAGCATAGATGAGGGAGACTTCTATGTTTGCTGCATCTTGTGTGTGTGTATATAGCAGATTTAAATCTCTAGAGCATCCAGTCTGTTAATTTCCATTAGTACTAAATCTACAGGAAATATGTTTCTAAAATGTTTAGAATGCTGTTCATATATAACGTAATAAATACATGGGCTAAGTTAGAAGGACATGCGACTGAAATGGAAGACATTCCTTTCTTCTGGACTTGTAAGTCTAAGTGTTGAGTAATATTTGTGGGGGGTGGGAAGGACAGTAGAAAAGGAAAGTTGATTTAAGATTATACTCAAAAGAGTCAAACTCTAACATTTTTTTCCTATCCTTATGTTTTTCCTTTCAGATTGCCTGTTTGGTACCTGTTGATCAGTTTCAGTTATATCAGCGACTGAAATTTGAACGAGGTGTGGACCATTTATTTTATATTTATATTACCTTGGCTTAAAAGGGAGGGGGGAGGAAGGATTAATTTTGACTATCACAAAGCACTGCGTTTTCAAGCAAAGACTTGGAGGTTTGTGGAAAAACTTCATTTTGATATAGTTAAGTACAAGTAGCCAATAAGTTGGTGCTCACAGTGAGGCTTTTATTTGCAACTTCAAAGACTACAGTGGAAGAAAGGTACTCAGCTACACGTTGGGCATGTCTACAAGTTGCTGCATGATGATGTTGCTATGGCACCATGCTTTCATACTTCCTTTTGGAAGTAGTAAAGTTGGTGCAGTTGGTGGGTACTGCATCACATGGGCAGTACATGCTTAGATTTCTCTGCTATGTCACCATAGCGGTGCACAATAAGCATGGAGCATACCACTACTGCAACATAGCACAAGATCATGTATAGACATGTGTGATTCCTACCTGGCCATAGTGTGCTGTATGGCAACGTAGCTCATTGCTATATTGCTGTAGGGTGATGTGTAGATGTGCCCTGTAAAATAACCTGTAAAATAAATCTTTCAATTAGGCTTTTTGGATTCTTGGCAACATTTTCAAAGTTATTTGCCCCAAACTGTTATCTTAGCTTCAGAGTGCAGGAAGGCAGGTACAGATGACAGAAAAGGAGCAGTGTGTCAAATATTAGTATTGATGGAGAGTCATGGTATGTCCTAGCCTTCCATACATCCACGCAGATCTTTGAAGTTTCTGCTTTCAGTGTGGGGTAAACTCAGTTTTTATGATGGGATGACGTAGAGAAAACACTTACAAGGGAATCTTCACTGGGGTTCTCTTCTAGAAGCTCCTTTTTGATTGTTTTACCACGGAGGACATGATCTTGCTCATTATTATTAACTAGTGCCTTGTCCTAAAACAAGTATAAGTATATACAGACATATCAATTGTATCAATATCAAATTATACTGATATAATCTGTTATGATGTACCTGTTATGTCCACATGATCCTGTAGCAATGCAAGCATAACAAAAACATTGCAAGGTTAATTCAGTTTCATTCAGGGTTCAAATTTTAGCAATTTAGCTAGTTTGTATTGTCATAGGAGCATACAGATACAATAGTTATGTTGTAACAGCTGACAGGTGCTCCCTTCTTCTTTTAAAGTGGTTAAAAATGAATAGCCTCTTTGACACTGAGGGTTTATGAATTATAAGTTTAGTATGTCACTGGAAGTGAACATTCTACTTTGGGAGGTCGGCTGGGACCCAACCCTGCTCCAGGACTTCCCTGTCTGCATCTGTCCTGCACCTGGGCCAGAGAAGGAGGGCTCTGGGGCAGTCTGCTCTGCCCCATGCAGGCTGTGCCCAGCAAGGCGCTGTTCGCCCCCCTGCCTGCCAGGCTCTGCGTCCCAGCCTCCCCCATCCCGCTCCCAGTGCTGGACTCCAGCTGAAACCCGCTTTCCCTTGGCAGAGCGGGAAGGCCTGCATCCTGAGGCTGAGAAGGGTACCAGAAATGCTGAGAGATGAGGGGAGAACCTGCCTCTGCTTGCTGGCCACTCCCCACACCAGCCCCACCACAGCTCTGGGCCAGAGAGGGCACAGCTCCACCTGGCTGGGATTGGGGTGGGGCGGGGAGAAAAAGAGCTGGGAAGGCAGGAACTAGCAGCCCAGAGCCCTTGGGGCTAGGAGACTACTGGGGCTTGGGCAGGAGTAAGCCCAGGCAGCACCAGGAAATAGAAGAGCACTACACTGCTGATCCCAGCAGGGTGCTCCTGACCCAGCCCAGTGTGGGGAGGGCAGGGCAAGGTGGTGGGGTGGGAGGTGGGAGGGCAGTAGATCCTGGGTTACCCTTTATTTCAGAAAGTGATCTTCACCTTTAAAAAAGTTGGAGACCACTGATTTAGCATGATAAATTTAAAAAACATAGTTAAATGCAGATTGCAAAAGGCACATTAGATTGCAGCTATAATAGTTTCCACAGATCCAAATCAAGAGGCACATTTATTTCTATAATCATCTCTTATTTTGATTCCTCTTTTCATGTAAGTCTTTGGGAAATCATTGCAGTTTTTCTTTTTTTGTATAACAAGTGACCTCTTCTTTAGGGTTTGATAGAAAGAACAGAAAAATATAGGCAAACTCTTCAGAGTTAAAGTAAATATCCTTTTACTTAATATCCTTAAAGAGTGATCTGGCCTTGTGCAGGGGGCAGAACTAGATGACCTTCTGAAATCCCTTCCAACACTACTCTCCTGTGGTCCAGGCTAAAGGATTAAAAAAGTGAAGGCTATTAGAATATGTTAACTTGATTGTTTTTAACAAAGTATTGGAAAAATTGTCTTTGGGTTTGTTTTTGTTTTTTGGAGATAAGAAAGAGTTGTAGATGGGGATGATAGTAATAGTCTCACCTCTCCTACTAGATGCTGCATTGTCAGCTGAAACATAACCTGGTCAAAATGGCGAGAAATAGACATCACCAAATGGAGCAGATCGGCTGTGCTGCAATGTGTCACAGAACATTGGATGAACCACACATTGACCCTTGTTCTGCCTGCGGTGTGGGATAAGGGACAATGTGAACTTGCCACTTTCCCTGCTGAGTAGAGAACCCCAACTTCCCCATGTATGTAGAGGCATCCTGAGATTACTTGCAGTGTCTCCCTGTAAGCAGGGAAGAGAGCAGGTGCTTTGGAGGCTTGAGAGACTCTCAAGACCCCAAAACATCTGCCCATGGTTGCTGAAGGATACGGCCGCCTGTACTCTCCCATACAGAGCTAATAGACATCTCATCATATAGCAGCAGAGTCTATACTTGATCTTAGCCCTCAAGAGGCCAAGAAGTGAGAACTTTTTGTTGTGCCACTGATTTTTGTTTTAATGTGTGGCAAAGGCCAGCACCATCTATTGGCTCACAATTTGTGCCACTCTAAAAATTCTCTTAGGCAATCACCTCTTTCTACGTAATGGAATTCCTGATCTTCAGCTCTTCTCCACTCTACCCCCATCCTCCCCATTCTGTCACTTTTCTGACAACACCAACAACCTCCCACACACTTACAGCCATAACTGTCATTTTTAATTTCTTCCCTTTACCCTAAATGTCTCAGGCTGTGTCCAAATTCTCCCACTTCTTCCTCTGTAATTTTTCTAAGCTCTTTTCCCTTTATGACGGGCAACCCTGTCATCCTAGTAATCCCCACATCCCATATTAATTATTATAATCTCCTCCTTTCCAGACTTCTGAATACCCTCAGATCTGCTTTAGCATTACTAAGACGTTTTCTTCTGACTGTTCTGATAATACCACTTTGCTGGCTACCTCAGGCCTACTGCATCAAGGTCTAGGTGCTTTTTCTCAGCACCAGTACCTTTCACAATTTTGCCCGTACCTATGAGTCTGTTTGTTTAATTGCCTCCCACTAAAATTCCTTCAGCTCCTTTACTTTGCCAACATCAGCATCATTTGCTGGCTTCTGCACACACCTTCCTGCTCCTTCTCCCTCTTGGGCATGCTACACCAATCCTGGAGTGACTATCAGAGCCACTACCCTCTTGTCCTTCAAATTTATCTTCAAGACACATCTTTTGTTGAGAGAGATGGCTGTAAGAAATCAGACAGTTCATAGTGGCTTGAGGGGAAGTTGGGATTAGTTGTGCTTTCTTTGTTAGTGTTTTTAAGGTGAGCAGATGTACCTGTGTCCCTCGTTTCTGCCAATTACCATCTTAGTTTGTAAACTCTTTGAGCAGAGGCCAGGTGTTTCTATATGTTTGTAGAGAATCTTGGATATCTAGGCCTCTTCACTCTACTAAATATTTAATCCTATTAATAAATAGGGGATCATCCACTAAATCAGTGCAGCCTTCTTTGCAGTGAAAAGTTGGAGTTCTTTAACTGTGGTTAAGTGTAGCAGATTTAGGAATGGGGCAAGGGGGAATTGGTGTACCTGGCTAGTGGTGGAACACTCTGCATAAGCAGGGAGCTCTGACCACGCCAGAAGGTGAACACTGCTGTTGTTAGCCTTTCCCCTCCCTCTCTACTTCTCACTGAATTCAACATGAGGGAAAAGGAGGGAATGAGCAGCACTTGGACCCTTGGCTCATGAAAGCAGAGTCCCTGACCAGACTCTACACTGAGAACACGGCCAAAGGGGGTGCAACCATGACACCACACTGCCTCTGGATCCACCCCTGGTGGATAGTAGCACAGTAAAACTGTTTAGGGTGGGAATTAAAGAAGACTGTGCCCACCTGAGGTAACTGGAATGCAGTTCACCGAGTGGAATTTGGACACAATGCATGGTTTGTATTTCTGTTACTGGGAAAACTTGCATGTGGTTGCTAGGGACCACAAATGATCAGGACCTCTATTTTATGTTGAATCGAAAATGTAGCACATTTAATGCCATGCTTTGCCTTTACACTGTGTGAAAGGCATTGGCTCAGTACCGATTCAAAGGAAAGAGTATTACCCACTGATCCAGAAATGCCACTTCCTGTAGCATATGCTATTTTCTTAGGCTTTCTCCCAGATCTTACCTAACTGCTGGTTTTGTGAGAGCTGACCAGATCATAGCCACTATGGTGTGGGATTGGTCTGGTGTTTGGGAGACATCCCTCCTTAACCATGAATTGGGTTGGCTACACAAGTAGTGAGACTTGGAGAAAAATAACCACCCAACCACAAATATTTAACAACCTTGTAAAGTAATGCATTTCCTTTATTTATTTGGTTATTTTTAACTGCCGCTTTCTAGGCTTAGTGTTTCTTTCTGGTTTAATTTCTGCTCCATATTAAATCAAATAGTACAACTGAGCAGTGAAGGTAAAGTCCCACCTATATATTCTTTGTGAAATGGATGGGCAGAAAGTTTTATTTCATGAATCACTTATATCTTGCTACAATGATTCCTGTAAATCTGTAAAGCTTAAAAAACCTGATAACTGGATGTCTAAAGCAGACTTCCTTCCCTGTCTTCCCTCACCTTTTATTTTTGAAAGAACTGAAGTTTCCAGAGTATGCCACATAGTTGTTTATATTGGACAATTTGTTTCATTTTTACTGCTCTGTATTGATGGGGGGGGAAATCCATTCTTCCTGTTATACCTCTGTAGTTGCAGGGGCTAGGTTCAGTGAACAATATGTACAATATGCACATGTGTCATGTTGTAGCATGATCCCATATAGTTTGGAGGATAGCTTGGGAGGTGCTAAAGTAGTGCTGTGTGAATAATGATTTTTTTCAGTTTGGCATATGAACCCAAAACAGTAGTAATCATTATATGGATTAATCAATTTGGGTCAATCCTAGATTAAAATATTGGTGTGCTTTTTCTTGCCAAAATTAAGAGCCAAAACATTGTGCTTTGTGTTAAGCCAAACAGAATGTTTTGTTTTGGGGCTCATAAGAAAAGCAGAGGAAATAGAAAGGCAGATTTACACAGCTGTCTGAGGAAGAGGCAAGTAGTACACTCAGTGTACGTATCAAGGATGCACAATTCCCTCTTCTGCCCCAGGATTTGAACCCATGTCACCCATCTCCCAAGCATGAGGTGATGAAGTCATCTCAGGTGTGGTGTTCTAAATCTCTCCTGTTAACACTGTTCCACTTTTGCAGATGATTATTAATAAATAAAGACCCATTAATTGGAGCACTGACTGGAACCCAGGTGTTGTCTAATCAGGAGGTTAGAGTCATTGTTGCTCTCTTGCTTAATGACTGCTTAAATATTTTGCACAACAGGAGGAACTGCAGATACTCCACACTGACATGTCCTGTAGCTTGATGGCTAGGACACTCACCTGAGAGCTGGGAGTCCCAGAGTCAAAGCTCTGCCCTGAACCCAGAGATTGGTTGCAAAGAGCTGATTTGAACATGGCTCTCTCTCTCACCTCTTGGGTGAGTGCCCTAACTGCAAAGGTATTCTGAGGTGGTGCATTTTTGCTATGAATTTGCAACTATTCACATAAAAATATGCCTAATTCTAATCTGGACTGCTCTGAGCTCCCATGGGGAGTTCAGGGAACTCAGCAACTGCGGCTTAAACAAAAATATTTCTGTTTCAGTTAGACTTTAATGGACACAGAGCTGTGAGATCAAAAGTGCCTGCATTTTTACAGGGGCACATGAATATATTGGTTCTGATGTTGTGAAGTAAAGGCCACACTTTTAGAAGATGTGTTACCTAGCAGCATTTATTCAAAATTCAATTAGCTTGAATCAAGGTATAAGGATGGTCAAACCAAAGGCTTTGATTTGGCTCATTAAAAACATGGAAGATCTTAGCATGAAATTTCAAACTGGGTTTGAAGTTTGAAGACCCTCCACTATTCCAGTGTTTGGCAAAAGTTCCATTCTCTGATTTCCCAGTGAGCATTTCTCTATCTGCACATTTTCTAGTCTCTGGCTCCCAGGGCACAGGATTTGTTTCGCTGCATAGCAAGCTGTCTGGGCCTCACTGAGCATTCTGTGAGGTGAGTTCCAATGGAGGTTTACTGGAAAAGGTGTCCCATTAGATGTGTTGAAGAATAACTGAGAACTAGACCAGTCCTACTTAAGGCTGTCACCCCCATCCATTTCCTGTGGCTGTTCCCAAAAGCTGCCTGAGGAGGAGGAGTTGCAGTTTACATGTGCTGCTGTAAACTCTAAGCTCCAGATAAACTTTTGCAGTGATACTGTGGTAACGTGCAGGTTGGGCTCTTCCAGGTCATGCATGTAAGCAGGGAAATCTGCCTTTTGAGAAGTCTCAAGGAGAAACTGCTTCACAGTGGGCATGTTTACACATTGCCCTAAGGCAATGTAGCAATACGTTACATCACTGCGTGGCACACTACGGCAATGTAGCAATCACATGGGCCAACACGTGATCACCAAGTACATCACCAGAATGGTGTGCTCTCCCAGTATAGCGTGCCACTATAGCGAGGTAGCTGGGAAATTTACTCAAGCACCATGCACATGGCACAATAACAGCTCGTACCGCACCACGCTTTAGTACTTCCAAAACGAAGTACTTAAGTACAGTGCCATAGCAACATTGCTGTATGGTGACGTGTAGATGTGCCTAGTGATTATCATCCAGTTGGGGTTCACTTCAAGTGCAGATTTCTTGGGTCAAGGGGGAGTAGCAGTGGAAAAAGGTACTCACATTCACACATCTTGGTGAGTGTATGCAACACAGTGTCTACATCCAAGTGGTAACAAAGGTATCTAAGATTGTGTGATAACATCTGACAAATATTGACCTTTTAGGCTAGGGACAGACATTACACAGAAACTGGTTTAAGTGATCAGAAACTGGTTTAAACCTGTAACAGAACAGATGTTCAGTGCATATAAACCAGTTTGAAAATGGCTGAAACCTGTTTGAGAAAAACCTGGTTGAATGTAGTATCAGACAGTGGCAAGGCATAGGGGGTGCATGGGGGTGTACGTGCACCCCCTGAGAGTGCTGGTACCCCTCTTGTAAGGCCGTGCTCCCTGTTTAGGCGATGGGCAGGCAGGAGCACCTGTGCCGGCCAGGGAGCAGGGCCACCAGCAAAAGCAGCCGTGCCACTTTTAGAAGTGACCGTGGGACTTCCAGAAGTGGCGTGGCCACTGTTTGGTGAGTGCAATCAGCTGCTGCCCCCCCCTACCTCCCTGGTTAGCGTGATTGGGGCACGTGCCCCCCCAACTCAAGAGGAGGCACCAGTCACCCATGGTATCAGACTTAACTAATTTGGGTCAAACCGGTTTATGCAATGTCTGTCCCAGGCCACTTGCTGGTTTAAGATGAACCAGACACCTGGCATGCTGGGCATGCTCTCTAGGTTGGGGGAATTCTCTGCTTCACAGCAAGGCTGGCCCCTCCCCTCTGCTCCCTGGCCATAGCTCCTCTGGCATAGACTGGCAGATGCAGCAGGGTCTGCTGGCTTCCCTGTGCCTCCCTTCCCTTCCCCTCTCACCTACTTGCTGCTTCAGCAGGGATCCCTTCCTCCCCGCTCCCACACCACGGACCATAGCCATCATGTGATATGCTAGTTAGTACTAGTATAAGGCTCTGGCAGAGACTGCAGACACAGCAGGATCTGCTGTCTTCCCCCTGCCCTATCCCCCGCGCTGCTCAAGCAGGAAATCCCACCCCCCTTCCTCCTTTCTCCTACATCATAGACCCCAGCCCCACAGATCCTAGGCATGCTAGCTAACGTGAGAAGTGTCTGTGTGTTTGTGTGCGTCTCTCCAGTTTCATTGGGACAGGCAGGCGGACAGAACAGGGCTTTTGGAGCTAATCAATAGATCACCCCAGTAAGCTGTGTAGGCAGAGTTTGAAGTAATGGAGGAGAGGCTATTGCTTTGCTAATTGGGTGATAAAGACTCTTAGCAGCTCTGGGCTACCTTGATTATCTGTCAGTTTGCTTCAGGCAGTCTGACAAGCAGGGAGGGAAATTGAAAGGCTCTGTATCATCAACAGATGCATGCACTGCACCCCCTTTCCCCCTAGTCTTAAAGTGCTAGCAGGGAAAAACCTGAGATGGTGCAGGCAGACCTCCCTAATGAGAAAGTCCTGCTGGGGCCTGGCCATGCCCCCCTCAGCTCAACTCTGTCCAAGGGAAGGGAGGGCTGCTCTAGTGTCCCCTGGCTTCTAGCCTGAGCCACTGCCGGCATGTGCCTGAATTTTCTCAGTCCAGAGGGATTGTCTGTATGGTTGGAAACTGGTTCAGACCTAGCCTGCATAGACTAACCTGCAAAGGTTGAATCAATTCAAGCTCACACTTTTTGAATGTCTATCCCTAGCTCTAATGAAGATGAGTTAATAAGATTGTTAGTAATGGTTTTATGAGTTTACAGATTAGAGGAAAATTAGACAACATCAAACTTTACTTGACTTTTAAGGTTACATAGAGATATGAGATCAAAATTGCCCATGTTTTTACAGGGGCACATGAACATATCGGGTCTGGCATTGTGAAGGAAATGATGCCACACTTTAAAAGACTTCTTACCTAGCAGCATTTATTCCTATTTTTGTAATTCAGTCGTGCTGCCTATGAATACACAAGGGCATGGATAACAAGTAGTTTAAATTTAGAATCACAGCAGTACAAGTATTGCTCAGCAAGGGCTTCCAGAAAAATATACCATTCCAGTCCATAAGCAAGAATACATTTTCTCATATAATTTTTTTCTGCAGGATGCTTTGAATGAGCAAAGCAATGCAAGTACACCTGTTCTTACTTTTCTAAATGTAGGTACAAGGTACTACCTGACAGAATCTGTCATTAACTTTTCACAGGCTTCCTGTGGTGAAAGGGGAGAGGTGTGTGTCTGATAGAGCTTCTTAAAATCTTGATAATGTTTACAGTGCAGCTGTCTTCACAAAATGCCCCATAGTCACAGTAAATCTGTAGAAAGATCTAAGATATAACATCCATGGAAATCAAAAGGAAAATTGCCAATGAGTATATGAGCAATGAAAGAGGACCTGTATGGACAGAGAAATGTTAGTAGGAGTGAAACAAGGGGTATATAATGGACTTAAACTTCTTAGTTTTCACATCTTTATTACATTTCAGAAGTTCATCTGGATCCAAACAGAATGTGGTGCCCTGATGCTGACTGCCAGACTGTGTGCTATGTTGAATTGAATGATTTGGGACAAGCAGTGCCAGTAGAATGCCAGGCATGTCACCTGAAGTTCTGTTCATCTTGCAAGGAAGCATGGCACCCAGAAAGCTTGTGCCAAGAAAACCAACCCATTGTAATGCCAACTGAGCATGGGTAAGAACAGAGTTCAACATGGGTTTGCAATTGTTCAGCTTTACTAGTGGTACAAAATGAGTGTTGGATGCTTCATTTGCCTTATGAATCCACATCCTCTACTTTTATGAAACATCTTTCTAGTACAGCACGGATCTGCAAGTGTTTATCAATCTAATTCAGATGCTGCTGTAATTACTGCATTAAGGAGTAATGTTCTATGTGGGGGCTTTTTTAGGGTTTTGACCTCCGTTGGTCCTCAAGGAAGATTGGGTTATCCAGCATTGTGAACATCCATGTGTCATTAAGGCCTTGTTTACTCTGTAGAGTTCATTGCTATAACAGTAAAAAAACAAAACAAAACAAAACACTGGTATACTGATATAACGGCATCCATACACTGGTAATGTTGAGTCTAGTAGAAAAATTGCCGTTGTTGAATAATATTTAATAATAATATAAAAGCACTTGTAGGTCAGGCCTAAATTTTGTATTAAGTGGATGTAAAATGTTTTCATCTGTGTGATTTAAACAAGTCTGATACAGTAATCTTTTGTACACATGCACAGGAGTTGTTTTTTGCAACACTCTGCTCATTGTACTGGAAATGGCTGTGTAGTGCTTTAGTAACTGATATACCTTAAGTGTTCCTGCTTTTACATTATGTAAGGTCTGTAGCTAATTTGTGCTTTCAGAAATGACTACGTTCTCAGTGGCATGTACGGTATAATCTGTAAACTGTCTGTTGTGCTCAAAAGATTGCTACAATTTTTGCAAGAACTAAAAGAGTTAAAACTAAACAGTTTGATAGGCCTGGAGACTTTATCAAACTCAAGGCAAGCTGTGAAGTGGTTGTTGTTGTTGTTTTTTTTAATCTCCAAGTTTGTTCTTCAACAGCAAGGGCAGTACATTGAAATACATAGTCCAGTCGTTTTAATAAATTACATAAGCTTTTTTCCATAATGTAGAAGACCAGTTCTTTTAATGCTGTGGTTTGATGACAGAGCAATTACAACAGCCTACTACATCTTCAGAGGCATGAATTTGAGCCCTGCTCTAGACTTGTTACAAAAGCTGTTCCCAGTTGATGCAGCTGTAAATGGGTACCTGGCTATGCAGACTGGGCAAAGGCAGTTGGACATGATTCTGGCAGCATCTCTTCCTTGAGTGCCATTAACTATAGACAGAATCTGTGTGCCTTAACCTTGGTACCCAGCTATCCAGCCATCCAGCTCAGGCAGCCCTTTGAATTTGGCTTTTGATCCTTTTAATGCTGAATATGAGCCATGCAATATGAGTATGTCTTCTGGGTGCCTATTTTATGCAGTATGAAAGGTTAATGGAACTGAAAGTTTAATTTGTCACTCTGCTTTTTTCTACTCAAGTCATATATGTTTTAATGTATTCTAGTATGCGTACTGGACTTTACACTTCCAGTGCATTAAGACTAAGACTGTAGGCAATCAGGAAACTCAGCACAGGGCATATCAAGCCACAGAGCTGGGTGTGAATTAGAGATCATGACCGTGTAATGATGTACCTACTGCTTGACGTTGTTGTACCTTTGAGACTCCCAGCCACAATTCTTTTGATTTCCTCTTTTTAAATATTTCTTTACTCTTCTAGAGCGCTTATCAGAACTGACACAGAGGCTTCAATTAAACAGTGTCCAGTGTGCCGGATCTATATTGAACGAAATGAAGGCTGTGCTCAAATGATGTGTAAGAACTGCAAGCATACATTTTGCTGGTACTGTCTACAGAACTTGGACGTAAGTTCCATGTGCTAGACACTCTTAAGGAAAGGGTTTTGGGGGATTCAGGGGCCAAGTCCCTCATGCCTGTTAAAACCAGAATCATTTATGCCATTGTTGTGTCCTTTATATGAAGGATAGAGGGGATGTGGTTGGGTTTGGGGTTTTTTTTTTACTTGAAGATATGTCTTAGTATCTAAGTGGATCTTGGAGGGGCCAAAATATATTTTGGTTTTGGTGGGTAAGGAAGACTAGAAGCTTTTTCTATGTCTTATCATCTTGTTGGGAGCTCCTTAATTTTACAAGGTTTTGTTTCAGGCTACCTCGCACTCTTTTAATGCCTAGGTCGAATTACTGTATTTACTCACATACCACACATGAATTTTCCAAAAAGCGGGGATGCTGATTTTTCTTCCTGGAATAGAAAAATTCTGCTTTTGATTTCTGCTTCAGCTTTGATTCTAGCTCACAGCACCGATGGCATTTTATATCCAGGCAGCTGAGGGAATCAGTTGACTTAGTGGCACTGCATTCCTCAACAGGGGAAGTTTAGGTTGGTTATTAGGAAAAGCTTTCTCACTAGGAAGGTGATGAAGCACTGGGAATGGATTACCTAGAGACCTAAGGACCAACTTTTATTTTTGCTGGGGGGGTGGGCTAAGATGATGGACATGTGCTCCCCATCCCCATCCCCCACAGTGTGTGCAGAAGGGCGGGGGGGGGGCAGGAAGGGGCACAGGCAATGCAGCTGGGGAGTGGGAGGCCGTGCCTCCGCAAGATTTCTGTGCCTACAGTGGGTGTCATGGCTGCAGTGGGCCAGATCAGCTCTGTAGGCCAGTTGGCAGGACCTGGCACAGGAAGGAGAACCATGCTGCTATGGCTGCCAAGGTGAGATGCTCCCTGCCCATCCTGCAACAGCAAGGGCACAACTGCACCACTGCTGCTGACATACCTCAGACTGGCCACTGCAAGAGCAGTGTTGCTACCTGTGCAGGGTCCTGTCCACTGGGATGTGGAGGCAGCTCCTGCCCAAAGCTGGTCTGGCCCAGCTGCAGCCCCACATGGCCAGCTGTGGGTGCAGAAATCTCAGGGGGCCTGTGCTCTCTCTGCCACGTTGCCTTGGCCCCTCTGTCATGTTGCCTATCTCTCCACCCCACCTCTCCCCCAGTGCATCTCTTGAGCCCCCTGTGCCTCTATAAACATACCTGGAGGAAGCTGCTCTCCACCGCTGCTTGGCTGCCATGTGCATGTGCGTGTGCACACACATGTGGTGCCCCTTGCCTCCAATCACCCTCTCTGCTCCCCCCAGCTAAAGCAGCTCCTTGTAGGCTAGAACTCTGCCAACCTGTGAGGGGAAACCCGCAGTTTCCCACATTTTTTCTCAGTTAAAAGAGAAAATCCACATTTTTCCACAGTGAATGGAAAACCTGGATCCCTAGCTTCAGTCATCATTCCTAAGAGAGATTATATAATTTTCCTCAGGTTTGTCACTTATGGAGACCAGTCTTCAGCAGTAGCTAGTATTTCAACTTCTGGTTAAGGAGAAAAGAGAGGAGAAGTGAGCTGAAGATTATTCTCCATCCCTGTTTTGTGCAGTCATAACCATAGAAAAAACTTTTTATTTTTCATTCCAGTTTTGCCAGAACAAGGTGCATGTCTTATGTGTGCGTGTGTGAAAGGCCAGGGCATGCATGAAAATATGGTATCTCCATATTCCTCAACTCTTTCTTGGACAATGATATATTAATGTTGATTCCCTGGGATTCTTTAATGGTTAAAGAGTACATTTTAAAAAGTCTGAGGTTACTATTTAAGTGGTCCCACACTCCCTTATCTTCTGATAAGTTTCTTGATCCATTTCTTTACCTTCACGTGTTTTTTGTTTCACTCATCCAAACCTATCGTTTATACTAGTGGTACTCAGCCTCTGACTGATGGGCCAGACCTCATGCATGAGGCCATGTCATCCAGCCCAGGGCCCCCCCATAGGTCCAGAAATTTGGTGGTGGGGGAAGGGTGGCAGCATTACCTGCCACTCCCTTGCTGCCAAAGAGAGAAGTGGAATATATCAAAGCCCCTTTGTCCATGATAACTTCTTCTGGGGAAAATGGATACTGTCTTAGCGTAGTGAGATGGACTTGTGGCTGAGATTCCAGCCATGCATTTCTAAGATAATCTCTGTTGGTGGCCTAGCTAAAGATAAATGGGAGAAGAGCTAAAGAGAGAAAAGTGGTTGATGTCTTCTCCCTGCTTCCAATACCAACTTATCCAAAACCTTTGCTTGGTTCTAGGTGAAGAATACAATCCAAAATACAGTCGGTGTTGAGTTCATTTTAAGTCTCTCCTTCATAGACAGTTTTTTGTGCTGTGTTTGCTGAGGTTAATAAGCTTAATGGTGGAAGAAAATATTTTCCATGTTTAGAATTTTATTATGTATATAAACTGCTCAAGGGCGTGCAAGTATGGGGAGTCTGAACTCAGTTGGCGTGTTACCATAAAAATGGCCCAAATTTGCAACTTGCCAACCACCTCCTACACAAGATCAAATAAACTCAACTCCCTTTGGTTTGAGGATTCCTTGTAGGAGTAAGTCCAAAAGAAGCAATGCATTGGTGTACAGTGATGCATCAGTTTGGCATAGTCACTAGTAATGCTTGTGGGAGGTGAGAAAAAAAGAACTTCTTGTACCAGTACTTGAGATAAAATGATGGATTTTGTTTTTGCTACGTGGCTTGTAAATTATGAAACCTCCTCTTCTCGAGCCTTCCCTTTTTCAACACATTAAGTAGGGTTTGCTCAACTTTCTGTTCAGGCCATTTATTTATGTAAGCATGCTGTTTTTTCAAGCCTGTTTCGTAGGCTCTGGGTACATACAGTACGCAATGATCACTTAATGCTCTGCTGAATTGGAAGGATGTCAAATTTCCATATCATCTGTAGAAATGCCCTTATCTGGATTTAATCAGCTCAAGAGAAACCTATTAAATTATTTCTCAACAAAGTGTAGCAATTAAATGGTTACAATAAAGCATTTGTAAAACACACAAGGTTATAAGTGCTCATAGTTTTAGAATGCTGGTATAGCAACCAGGTTGCTATACAGGTTGAGAAATAAAAGGAAATGCAAGGCTTTGACAGTAGGGGACCTGTCTGGCAGAAGACTGAACACTGTCGGTTTTATTATGATAAAATAGTTTAATAGACATTACGAAAGAAGAAAATGGAAGTGGGGAGTTCCCATTTTGATGAGCACCCCATTAAGCATCTGAATGAACTGACTAGAAAATATAGCAATATTAGAACTGAAGATTAACCACACCCCCCCTCCCCCCCCCCCCACGAAAAGATCAGAAGTAACTTAAAAAGTGTGTCTGATATTTTTCCAGGCAGGCAGGTGAGCTTGCTTGCCAGAAGCAGTTAATATTACAGCACTCATGGAAAAGTGGTATTTCTAGTTCTGTCCTGGGCATCTTCCCATATTATTATGATCAGCTCAGTACAAGCTTTCCTTTGTCTTTCAGAATGATATCTTCCTAAGACATTATGACAAAGGCCCCTGCAGAAATAAACTGGGCCACTCCCGAGCCTCTGTTATGTGGAACAGAACACAGGTAGGCTGACACAGAACTGAAACAGAGCAGTGTCACAAATATCTGGGGAAGGGAGATTTCATCCTTTGGTTAATGAACCAAATCATTAATCAGGACTTCAGGGCTAGGGACAGAAATGATACATAAACTGGTACAAGTGATCAGAAACTAGTTCAAGTCTGTAACACAACAGAAGTTCAGTGCACATAAACTGCTTTCAAAATGGCTGAAACGGGTTTAAGACAAACCGGGATGGATATAGTATCAACCTAACTGATTTTAGGTTAAATCAGTTTATTGAACTTCTGTTCTAGGTTCCTCCATATTTGAGTTAACTCACAGTCCCCCAGCATCCCAGGATGGTTTTTCACCTCCCTCGCAACCCTCCCCCACCCACCTCTTCCTCACCTTGCAGGGTGGGTGGGCTAGCCTTGGCCCAAGCTGTTTGCTCCAGTCAAGTAGGGAGGTGTGCTCTAGTGCCCCCTGGCTTCTGGCTTGGGCCACTGCAGGCATGTGGCTGTATTTCTGGAATTAAAATTGAGGATTTGCTCGTTGGTTTAATCCACACATCTTAGACTAACCAGTGAGGATGTAGTCAATTCAGCCGCATACTTTTTGACTGTTTGTACTTAGACCAGCTGCATTTGTTTGGCTTGTGATTTGCACATAAAATTCACTTTATTTCTTGTTTTGTTAAATATCATAATTTTCTTTTGTTTTTCAGGTTGTGGGCATCCTGGTGGGTCTGGGCATCATAGCATTGGTGACATCTCCTTTGCTGCTTGTAGCATCTCCATGTATTATCTGCTGCATCTGCAAATCATGCCGAGGCAAAAAGAAAAAGCACAACCCACCCACAACCTAAAACTCGGTGTGCGTCTTTGCATCTGGCTATATAGTATCTGTGTGAGAGAGAAAGCACAAAGGTTGCATTTTGGTGCCATCCCTACCAAATACTTTTCCCTCTTCTTGCCAACTTTTGGGATAAGTGCCTCTACTTTACAGGCCACTATATCATTTGCAAGTCACAGTGCAGGAAAAGACTAGGAATCTGTGGTGTGTATATATGGTTATGTCAAAAAGATGGTCAGGTAGTTTAGGCTCCATATATGTTCCACCTTTGAACATGATAGATGCGCTAAGAATGAGAGAACTTCCTACAGTCAGAATGTGTGTTGTTCCTGCAGTATTGTTCTTCTGCCTTAGCAGAACCACTCATTCAACCGAGGGAGTATGTGTAAACATATAAGACTTCCTCTTAAAACTCTGCTAATACATCAAGATTTTGATTTTTTTTTTTTTTTTTTTTTTTAAAGAAATTAATTACTGTTACCTGTTGGTCTGTTCTTACCATTTTGTTTAACAAAATGTATTTGCTAGTTTCCGTGTATCCAGATGCAATGAAGTTTCTTTCTTCTGTATCTGAAAATGTCTGTTGGGAGGGATGCTTGAAAAATTATGAAGTGAATAAGTTACCAAGAATGCAATTCAGGTAACTCATATTTTGTAACTAAACTATTGAATTATATGGATTATTTCAGTGAAAATTTGCATACACACACATACAGAATTGTTTATGCTGGTAATGTTTTAGGAGTATTATACCCTTATTGATGGTTGATATTTGTGTTATAAATCATGTTAAAAGATACTGTTTGGTGTATTATTTAACTGTGAAACTAATATGCACATCTCACAGTTGGTACTATATATAACCAGACTTGAAAACTTCTATAAAGTGTCATCTAAATTGGATATCTATTACTACAATAAGGTTCTAAAAATGTCCCAAATTTGCTGCTTTTCAAGTTGATGGGGCTTTCACTGGAGTGGAAAAGTAGCAAATTCTTTCTTAAAAAATAATATTGGTTCAAGTCAAATGTGGCATGGTTTTCTTGAAATATTAGGTTTATCTGCACTTCTGCTGCATTGGGCTGATCTACTATTGGCTGCCTGTTGTGAATAATGAGGATGTTATGAACTTGTGTAAATCTAATACATTATGAAAAGCCACGATCTATCTCCAAGAGAGCATAAAGTACACCATGGAGAATGTGTGTGTGGATGTATATTGTGCAGGTGCGTGTGAAATCTACATATATTTGAAAAAATGGAACACATGCACACAAAGTACACAGTACATTTTGTATGTACTCAGACAGTATGTAATATATGTACATCATAATGTTGCAGCGACTCAAAAAAAGTAGTAACAAGAATCTTGGAAAAATTATTACTTGGTTAGATATGTGGCTAAGCCAAGTAACCCTTAAGGAATTGTTACAAATAATTCTTAAAAAATCCTATGTAAATATTAACTCTGTTCATTTGGTCATCTTCACTTCTGTCCCCCACATAGGTAAATAGCACTATTACTAATGATTTATTTTTGGTTATTTTGTATCTAAAAGGCTGTCATTTAATGCTCTCTTAATTTGGTGCCTCACTACAGTGTTTCAAATCCTGATCTCAGCTACCCCAATGCATAATTCAGAGTAACTCCACTGAAACTAGTGGGTTTACTTCGCGTGGGACTACCAAGATTGGATCTGGATTCCCTAGCAATTATAATATCATTGGCTGGTGTTCATACCAGCATTGGCCAGCGTTTGCTTTTGTGCCTGGTTTCTGTTTGTGCATTTTCATAACGTGGGAATTGGTATGATTTTGCACTACAATCAGTAGTGATTCCAAGTCCTTTTGCTAAGGACTGTTGAAGATAGATATGTGGTGAACGTGATGCAAAGTCAGAAATAAACACATCGGACAATATCTTTTAGCTTACCTTTTTGCTTATTATATGTGAGGCTAGAGAAAAACTGATAAAGTGAACATCCTTTTAATTTTGTTTAGCTAAGCCTCAGGAACCTTGCCTTCTTGGCAGTAAATGTGATCTTTTTTTACTTCTCTTTTTGGTTACTGTAACACAAGTGGTAAATGTTCTTATTTTAAGGAAGTATAGTCTGTAGAGTAGACTAGCAGGGACAAAGGCCTTAAATATTGTCTGCTTTACTTTTTAGTTGATTTCTTTTTTTAAATGCTGAATGAATTTGCTACCAATAATGACTGGAAGGCAGTCAGCATGTACTTGTTTGAAAATTTATATTTATTGTCCATCCACTGCTTCTGAGGAAAGCAGGAAGATAGTAAGTGCATTCTAAATATGAAGTGCAATGCAGGCAACTGATTTATTAAAGATTGAAATTATTTTATGTACATGTTTTCTTTAAGAGCAGTAATGATAGTGCTCAGGGTTAGTTGTGACAGATTAAAATGTCTAGCCCTTGGCTTTGCACTATTCTTTTCTATCTACAGTTTGTCACTACTGTCATTTCCATGTTTATGAATTTCTAGTAGAGTCTCATTTGAGGGAAGCTCCAAGGATAAAGTAATGGTAGACTCTCTCTAACTCATTGTAGATTCTCTGTAACTATAACTGGTACTATGAGACTGTACCATTTGCCAGTTAAATTTAATGAGTTTTTCATAAATGTCATGCTTTAATTCTGTCTAAAAGACTGTCCAGTAGCTCTGTGGGACTGGGTGCAATCTATCCATTCCCTACCCCAACTTTTTTTCCCCTTTGAAGTCAGTGTTGCCAAATAAATTGAAGATATTTCTTTATAAGTATAATGGTTTTGTTTATATTTCAGTTACAAACTGGGAGCATCTACATGTCTATTAAATTTAGTATCTCTAGGGTGAGGTAGTAATAAATGTGCATTGGGCTGTCCTAATGTGCAGGAATGAAAGCACACACTTTTTTTTAGTGATGCTTAATGCGCAGTAGTCTTTCTTTTACTGTGCATTAGCTTATTAGTGTGGTTTTTGATGTGACACTTAATGTGTAGTAAAATAAGCTACTGTGCATTAAAGCGCACATGTAGACATCCCCTCTGTATACCAAATTCAGTTGAACAGAAGTAACCGAGGAGAATTTTGCTCAGTACACATGAACAGATATAAAGTCTGTGTATGCCTCAGTTTATTATAATGTAATGTAAAATCCTACACTTGTTCAGCACTTTAAGATGATCTAAACTGAAAATCTCTAGTTAGTAGAGTCTGATTTTTTTTTTTTTTAAAAATATTTGAAATCTGACTATTAGTTGATAAAGTATATATGTGTTTTATATAACAGCATTTTTGCTAAGAAACCAGTTTATTGAAATGATAAAATATCTTTTCACTTTTGGTATGTTGTTCTACAATCAAGCTATCTTCTTTCCAAAGCTGTGTCTATATGTATGTGGCCATACCTTAAGAGAAGTATTTTACACAATATTTTAAGTGCTCAAATCAAAAATCTTTTAAAAGTGCTTTTAAAACTGAAACTATATATCAGACCAAAATGGTTTTCCATTAATTGGGCATATTAATTGCATCAACTTATCTTGTTTTTTCAAAGTACAATATATCTGAGCATTTGCAGTAACTTGGGCCTTTAGGTTGTGTACAAAAGTGCTCCGGGCATGAGCCTCCCTGCACTTTCAAGGCTAAGGCTAGGATGCAGGGGTCTCTGCAGCCCAGAACCAGAAATTTGACAAGCATGCAAAAGTTATTTAAAGCACTGTAGGTTGTGAAAGTGCTGTAAAATACAGCACTTCAAATTTTAATATCTCATTTAACAATGGTTAATTTAAAGTGCTGTGCTCATTTTTAAAGTGCTGTAAAGCCATGCGCTTCTAAGTCACAGCAATATAGAGCTTTGAATGGTGAAAAAGCAACTTCTCTACACAACTTAGCAGCTTCTGTTTGGCAACTTAGGTGGCCAGATCTTAAGTACATAGTAATTTTGCATGGCTGAACTTACACATGCGCTTAAGTGTAGGTAGCATGAGGTCCATACTACTTGATGGAGCTATTGCTTGATTCTTCTGGGACACCGTACAGAAAACTGTCCACACTGAGTCTGTTCTGGCATTCCTAAGAAATAATTTAAAGAAGAATCCAATTAAAAAGGCTTTATTTATGAGACAAATGATAAATTACAAGTGATACAAGTTGTGCAAGCAAGATAGTAGGGCCAAAAGGTCTGGAGACGCAGAGTATTTATGACCCCTTTAAATTAATGTCACTGAGGATCCACACTTGTGTAGTTTCAAAATCTCTCAATGAGCACCAGCTATTGATACTACATTTGAACTATGCTATAGTAATTCCATTCTACTCTTATTACTGTCACTGTACCATCTTTCACCAGTTTTATGGTGACTAGTATGAAGGCTAGTTAGAGGTATTATGGCCTATGATTGGCAGGATAATTTAGTGGGATAAGGCTGGGTTTCACTGAGCCCTTCTCATTTCCAGTCTCAGCTGTAACAGTGATATGGTGGTGACCTTAGTTAAGTCAGTCAGGCCTTTGGAGCGTGATCAGACATGATGGTTTGTCACACGATCAGCCACTGAAAGTGCTCTATAGCCATGCGCTGACAGAAGTGCATGGGTGCAAAGTGCTTTAAAAATGCCCATTCTCATGACAGTCTGAACCCTCATTACATGAGGGTTTAGATGAAGGTACTCTGAAGTGGAGTACCTTCATTAACATCTTTCAGCACCTGCCTGGAGCTGGGCTGAGCTAACACAACCCAGCCCTGCTGTGGGTGCTGTTAGAATGGGACGGGGAGAAGAGAAGGGAGGGAGTTCAGTCTGGGGCTTGTTCAGCCCACACTGGAGGATGGGGTGGGTAGACTGGAGCCCCTGCAAGGTGGGGATCCAATCCATCCACACTCCCACTCTTAAAATGATTAAATATAAACAACAGTATGTAGCACTTAATAGCTTTAAAATGCTATACTAATATTAACTACTATTATTCCTCATGCATTTCTGTGAGGTAAATAGCACATGCACCATTAATTAATTGTCAATTACTGCATTTCAGTATTGATAGTGTCTCTCCAAGAGTTACGGTTAATACTTCAGAGAGGCAATTGTGCCATAACCTATAAAATAAATGCATCAAAATAAAGAGAATAATGCATTTTTCTCCATAGTTGATGTGGAAGCATGTAAATGAGCAAGACCAGTTCCACTTCTATTTTCAGTGGAACTGGACAGTGAAAACAGCATCAACATTTGTTTGCTGTTTTTCTGTGTACCATAATGGATGATTGTGCTGTAGTGCCTGCTACTTTTGAGTTCCAGTCTCTATTGCAATTACCGCTTTTAACTTGTTTTGTGAATGGTAAGAAGATATAAAGTTCTGTTATTGACTGTACAAATATCAGAGATAGAGATATCAGGGGATGGAGCTTATGAGCTAGATGAGAGAAACTTTTTTGTATGGTGAAGGACTCCAGTCTTTGGGAAATGTTGCTGAAAAAAAAATGTACATATTTTAATTATTTCCATCAAAATATATTCCTTAATGTATCCATATTCCTTAGATGCCCATTATAAGGAGTCCAAATGACTGTTTATGTATTTGGAGTTAGGGTACGTCTTTCCAGAAAAAAAGATTAGGATCTCATAAATTGTATATTTATGCAATGGAGTAACATTTTTTTGCAAAAAATATCATAACATACTCTATCACACTGTCCGATTGGAGACCTACAGGCCACATGTGGCTGGCAAGTGATTAACGTGTGGTCTGCAAGCTCCTGCAGCCGTCTCTACCACTGGCGCATAGTGTGGGAGGGTCAGGGAAGAGGTAAGACCTTGTGGCACTAGTAATACCTGTATAGGATGGGGCAGGAGGCTTCATGCTATCTGCACAGTGGAGGGATTCAAGGTGCCTGCCACCTTAGCAGACGGCTTGTGCAGTGTGTCCTAGGGATCATGGGCCAGCGCTGCGGGCAGTCCCTAGCCATGGCAAATTTTCTCTATCTATCAGCTCTAAGACTGTATCCTACTGCACATAAACATTTCTCTCTAAACTAGTGCGAGGGTTGATGCTTCCAAGGACCACTGTAAAATAAACTTGCCACTAAGATTGTGGAAAACTTCACCATGCATTTTATTTTTAAATAATTTGGGCTTCTGATTTGCAAAGCATTTCAGCATGCACTTTGCTCAATGGAATGCATGGATGAAGTAAGGCCTCAGAAGATTTATTGGGTTTTGGCATAGAGCTCAGTTGTCCATGATGAACAGAAAGTAAAGATCTGGTTCAACATACTTCTTACAATATGATGTTTACTTTAATTGTGTTTGTCATGGAAAAACTTTGTAATTTTCTATTGAAATGTCATTACAGTACATTTTATAGCAAGCCTGAATACTCAAGATTATGCTGAAACCTACTGTAAACATGTTTAGGTACAATGAATAAAAAAATATGTAGTATGTAAACATGTCTTGTTATACTCCCCAAAATCATGTCACATTGAGTAAACTTTACTGATTTCTGTTGTTAGACAACTTCACTTTTTCTTAGCAATGAATTTCTCTATGACCATACAATTGACTATACATAGTAATATTGGTTCATGTAGTACCAACAAGTTTCAAACAGAATTCACCACTAATTTTGGTAGAGAGTTGTGCTTAAAAACCTATGGCATCTTTTCTCTCTTTAGTATGCCTCTTCTAATAAAAATAATCAGCAAGTGCAAAAGCTAAAGTTCACAGCAAAATATCATATCCCATAACTTTGAAGTCTGTTGTTTGATACCTGTCTGTTTGCTCTGAAAAGCAAGACTGATTCAATTCTTTACAAATAGTTGTTAAAGCATGTTCTTTTTAAAGGAATACATTGCAAAATGAACAAAGCAGTTGTTAGCATCACAAACACCAAGTGACATTTATACTTTGACAGTTGTTGTTGAGATGCCAGGCAGTATTATGTATTTTTAATGATTTTATTTTCAAAAGTGTAATTAAATGTAAACACCCAAATATAGCAAGAGGTTGCAGTTCCACCTAATAACACAAATTGGCACCAGTCATGGGCCCCAATCCTGCAAGAACTTAGGCTTGTTCTAAGTTTCACACTTTGTGTGTAGTACCAGAAACATCAACTAGGCTACTCACAGTGCAGGAAGTTAATAATGTGCATAATTCTTCACAGGACTGAGGGACACAAAACATGATACCCTATTTTCATAGGCATTTTGATTTAAATTAATGTATCAGTTGAAAAGGACAAAAAAAGGGGAACATTACTGTACCTGATAAGTAGGGTGGTAAAGAGTAGTTCTGTTTCAGACCGATCTTCAGAGGGCCAACATTTCTGGTTTAGGAGGAAGTAAGTGGAGTATTAGCTTTTTTGTTGGCTTTCTGCCAAGGGGTGAAATCTATCTTTACAATGTGCCCCAATTATGTTACCTGTTTAGGCTTATTTTATTTGTTTGTTTCCTGTTGATATACTTTCTTCACCCTTCTTAACCAGGTGAAGGGGAAAAAGACTTTGATCTTTGTAAGATTTGTTAAACTATTTTTGAGTTTTTAAAAAAGAAGGTTGACATGTATAAAGAAATAATAAGTGCTTTTGTACATTTTGTTTTATGATTCAGCATTTACAAATTTACAAATGCAATTTTGGCACTGTGCATATACTCCTATAGTATATATTTATTTTCTGCCTCTAAGGTTACTTTATTTTTTTCCTTTCTGATGCCATAAAATGCAATATGTACAACATTAAAAAGTAGTGTGTAGATGTTTGTCTTACTTCGATTTAATTCTCAAATAACTGATTCTATGGACATTTGGGGGAGTTTTTAATGGAAATAATTTAAACACATCCACAGTATTTAATGGGTATTGGGGTGGGGGGGGTGGATAAGACAAAGGATGAAAGAAATGAGATCCCATGTAATTTCTGAATTTCATCTGGTTTCTTTAAAAGAAAATAAAAAGGTACATATTGCCGTAGGGACTCTTTGTTGGACCCTAGAACAACCTTTCAAGGCTTTGAGATTGCAAAATATACACACAGAGAAGGACCCAATGAGACTCAGCCCTTGTATGCTGCTGCAGTGGCATACAAAAGCCAGGATTATGATGCATGTGTTCTCTGTTCAGAAAAGTTTAGCATTGCTACACATGGCCCCCTCATAGCTACTCAAGCCATTGAAAGAAGTTCATTTAAAACTAGATGGGATCTGATCCCTACCCCAACAGTTGCACATCCTGCCATGCTATATGTTCATGGGCAGGACATGCAATTTTGGAATGGGTGTCAGATTCCAAGTGTGCCCTACTGATCAGTGCAGGGGGAGCCTGGGCTCATTATCTTGGGCTCCCCTTGTACCAGCAAGTTGAAAGCTGAGTGCCCAACAATCAACTAATTATCTACCAGTTCCAGGACTACACCAGGGCTCAAGCCAACTCCAGCGTGATCCCCAGAGCTGGCTGACAGTCAGCTTATCAGGTGGATTGGGAGCGCACTGGAGCTTGAACTAGCCCCACTGTGTTCCCTGGAGCCAGCCAATAATCAGACAATCGCTGGCTGGATCAGGACCATGCCAGGGTTCCAGGTCTTATTCAAGACAAAGTGTGGTCCTGGAGCCAGCTGATCAGCAGTGGGCAGGAACTACATGAGGCATAGTTGGAAACCCTGGTCCTAACCCTGCCACATGTTCAATTTATGGTGTGATAGAAACCAGCCACAAATATATTGCACATTTTTTGTGTAACCTTTTTGTGGCTGGTTTCCTTCTTTATGGTGCTATTAATTGCCTGAACACATGGCCAGTTGCTATTTAAGATGTGTTTAATGGACTAATTGCATCTTAAATGTAATGCCTGCTGGGGCCTCAATGCAGTGGAGTATGCATTTGCATTCAACCATGGGATGGTTTAGTCAGGGACAATTCTGCCTTGAGCCAGGGGCTGGAATAGATGACCTTGTGTGGTCCCTTCCAGCCCTATTTTCCATTATCCTATGTGATCACAGGTTTATGTTACTTTTTAATGCTGGCCTTACACTACACAACCAGATACGCTCTTACAGCTTGTCTTAAATACATTTATGGACAAGTATCAGGTAGTAGAACATACACACATTGGCTTCTTTGTGTTCGTATCTGTAGCTATCCATTGCTATCCAAACATTAAAACAGGATTTTATCCTATTTGCTGTTCATCTTGGTGAAATAACGTGAAAATCCAACTTGGTGTTTGGAGTCTTCTCAGTATGTAACCTGACAAATCTTGGGATTTTCTGACTGTGGAAAACACATGGGAAGAGATTGAGAGGGGTTGTACACCTGTACATTTCTGGATAACTGTGTTACCAAATTCCCATTGCCCACTTTCTTTTGCATCCCCCCAGCTACATTGGTTTCCCTGGCTCAGAGGCTTCTTGAAAATTCAATCACTAGATTCTGTTGTTGACTGAGTCTTTTTAAGGATACATAGATATCTGTAACTACCATTAAAGCACAGAAGTTTGGCAAATTAACCATGCCTGATATTAGCGGCCACTCACCTATGAGACTATAAGATATTTTACAGCAAGTTTGATGTCTCTGTTTTAAGAATGTGTAACAAAACAACAGTGGCACATGGCAAGGGTATACAGAAACATATAAAACATTTTAGATAGAAAATTTTCCAGAGGGAATGGTTTTCTGTTGGAAAATGTTGATTCAGTGGAATTGACATGTTCTGTTGGAAGTGTCAATCCTGTCAAAATTTGAATGGAAACCATGCAAGCATGCAGTCACGCCTGGTTTTCCACTAGGCTACCAGCAGCTGCTTGGCAAACTTGCTGCCTGGCTTCCCACCTGGTTGGTGGGTGGGCTGCCTGGCTTGCTTCCAGGTATTTGTTAGGGGAGAAAAGTCAGCTATGTTTTAAATATATACATTTTCCAGAATGGGGGAAAATCAATATTTGAAATGTTCTGCAAGATGGACATTCCATTTGCTACTCTAACTGGCACCTTCCTCAATTCAGGTCTATTCTTCATGACAGATGGGAACTAATCAGTGCGTCTGATATAATTACCCATGTGACTCCAGGGAAAATGTTATTTACCTATGTCACTCCCAATGTTTTCTGACCAGTTCTAGGGAAATTGGGGTTTTAAATCCACTTTGATCCAAGCTTCAATATATATATATATATATATATATATATATATAAGCTAATATTGAAGCAAATATATATTGAAGCTTGGATCAAAGTGGAGAGATGTAAAAAAAAAATTTTTCCAGTTTCTTTCTCTGATTTGGATGGATGGATTTAATTAATTTTAGTTTCTGCCTGCAGTGCTTTTTTTCAAGAGATACTTATCTCCTGGATACTCTTTTTCAAGAGATACTCTTACATCCTGGAGATGTAAGATTGGCTTTTGTTGTATTCCTAGTTTTTATGGGTATGACAATATAACCTTGTGTTTATATCTCTGTACAGCTTGGTACCTTCAGGACTTATGGAACTTTATTGGTGGAAACTTAGATGCCTTCATAGGCAGGGGGACAAAGTTTGAAGATCTAAATTTTGAAATTAGGTTCCCAAGTCCCTTTGAATCTTTGTGGACCTAAGTGCTTTCAGGCCTGGAGTTAAAAACAGTGTTCTCTTTCTCACTTTAAAACCAAGGTTTTTTTTAAAGGCAAAACCAAGAGGATGTCTTTCATCTCCCTTTCAATTGATGTATGGCAGATACAGCCAGTAAAATATTTTTGAAGTGCAGTACTAGTCTGAAAAATGGCTGTGCAAAAAATAGCACCTCCCCACCCCCAACTAGTCCTTGTATCTATTAAATTTCTTTAGTGACTCTCTCTCATAAAACTGTGCCACATTTTAAACAAGGCCAAGCATTCAAAAGTTGCAAATGTCTCCATCCTGGAGATGTAAGATATTCCTAATAAAAAGCATTAGGGAACCATAACTAGTTTTTAAACAAAAATTGCTATCTCATTTAAAACAAAAATTTTTTTTCTGAAAAGTTATTTTTAATGTAAAAACCACTGCATTTAACAACTTTTCAGCTTTTTAAAACCACAAACATACGGGGAAAATCAATTTCTATGTTTCCATCAGGAATCCCTGAAAACTTGGTGGAATTTTTAAATCCTTTTTATAGAGATACTTTCCATTTCTTGCCAATTCTAATTCACTGTAGAATATATTTCAGCTGCAGAGCCAGATTACATGCCACTTGCATCTGTTCATCTCCCCAAAAAACGATTAGTTATACAACCTGATTGGATGCAATGGTTGATACCTGACTGAAAGCAGCTGGTGAAACTAAAGGCATAATTAAGTAATGGGGTTGCATGGGTTTAACTAAAGGTAAACTTAAGTCTTCAAAACCTTGTTAGTAGCGGTAAAGTGACAAGGAAAAAGCCCACTTGATCCTTCCTTCCTAAACTGAGTTTCTAGAGGACTGATGATTCAAATAGATGTTTTAAAGCAAGCAGATATGCTTAACTAGATATGGTAGTGGATCTGGTGAGTAAGAGTTCTGTTTCCTTCTGTCCAAAAGGTAGCTGCCCATGTTTACCTGAAAAGTGAAATCATTATTAACTCTGCTGTCTAAAATGAATGTTTCGAAATATTTCTTCTGGACAAGAATTCAATGAAACCTTTTGGTAATACAGCTTCATGTCTTTTTTCACCTTGCACCTTTCTCAATGCTGTCACGTGTTTCATTCAGAATTTGAAATGTTGTGATCGGCTCCAGTTAGGAACCAGAAGTAGTGGAGTATTTTAGGTGAAATAACTAACCTTGGGATAGGAAATAGAGTGTGTATTCAGGAAGATCTGGGTTAAGCTTTTTTTATTCTTTTTAGGGGCCTAGCAGTTCCAGTGGTGGGTTGGGTAGATCCTCTTCAACTCACCACAGTGGGGAAGGAGCTTATTACACAATCTGAATCAGCCTGGTAAACGTCTTGCTTTGCAGATTTGTTTATGTTGCTGGGCAGGGGCAGAGTTTTTGAAGTGGGAAAGCATCCACTAAACTGGGGAAGCTGAGGTCACACATTTCCAAGATAGAAAGCAATAAAGCATCCTTTGGATTTAAAAAAAATATATTTAGTCAACATGAAAGTGAAAACTACTGTCTCTACCTGGGTCAGCACATATGTAACATGAACAAGATCCTGTCAAAACAAATTAGCCTAAGGTACTCATTACTTTCTTACTACTTTTGTAAATGTGCCTTGGACCAGGAGCAGCTTGGACTTATGCTGCCTTTGTCCATGTAAAAAAGGGTCCAAGGACTCACTGGCCAGGAAAAGGACAATGCAATGCACTGAGTTAGTCTGTCTTCAGCAGTCTCTGCAATTGGGTGCCAAGAAATCTTTTAGGCTGCCCTCCTGACACAAAATGTATGGAAGGGTTAAAATAATGCAACCTTTTCGATTTATGGAACAATAAATGGATAATATCATACAGTTAAGGGAGAAAATATTTATGCCCAATTAGGGATGCCCTTTGTAACTTGGAGACAAGTGAGAGACTGAGATGAAGGCCTGCACTGAAATAAAAGAAAATCAAAATCCTCTGGTACCTGGTTTCAGTGCTCCTAAAACTTAGGGTTGTTTCAGGTTAATTTTTTTTAGTATGTAGCATTATTCTTCAGTGGCACTGCACTTTGCTTGCTTCTACACCTCTCATTCTGCTCCAGTTTTTTTCTAGTCACTTCATTGTTTTTGTGAGCGATTAAATATATATACATTATATGAGTGGATAGGATATTTTTGAGTAGCAAAATCCATTTACTAAATCTGCAGACTTCAAGTGTTTATATTGGTTGGGAGAATGGAGTTAATGTCTTGATTCAGTATGTTAATCCTTCAGGGGGAAATATAGCATTTTCCTGAACCCTGTGTTTGCTTACGGGTGGATTTTTCTGTTGTCTGATGTTCTGCTGAAGCAAGTCAAGGGGAGGAGAGTACTGAACTTGAGTGTGATCAGGACTGGAGAAATGCCAGCTGTGAAGAGTTTAAAACCTGCAGTACTTCACGATTATTTGGGCTTGGCACAAAACTCTCTGCTGGTGCATTACTTCAGAAATCCAGTCTGCATAAGCATGACAAAAGGTCATAAATATACCATCCTCAGTGGTAATGCTTTTACGTGGGAGCTATGCTGGGACCCACATATCATTTGCACAGAGTTCTGACAAAGGCCTGCCATGGAGAAGCCAAAGGAAAGAGAGAACTTTATTATGCAGTCACTACCTATCACCTCCCTCTTGTCATCAGAAGTACTGGTTTAGTAAAGCAAAACTCAGCTACAGTAGGCAGCCCACAATGCTATCTTTATGTCAGCCCTGCAGTCTTCAAGGCATGTTTCCTACCCATAGGTGGAGACATTCTGCACGAAATCCTGCCTTTGGTACTCAGGATTTGCATCAAGTTTATCTCACATGACTACCTTCGTGGTGTACTGTGCCCAATCACATGTGCAGGTCATCCTCTCCAAGGCTAAGTACAGACATTCAAAAAGCCCAACCAAATTTGGGGCCAGGCCTGCTCCCCCTTTCCTCCCCTCTGCTGCAGGGCCAGGCTCGCCCTGCACCCCAACCCTCCCCACCATTGTTGTGGGGCTGGGCCAGGCTTGGGCATAAACTTTTATATGTCAGCATCTAACAACTTTAGGAGCCCCCCACCTGCATCAAGCAATTTTTCCTATGACTGAGGCAGAAACAGGAAGGAAGAGACAGACACTATTACTGTCATAAGCATTTTAAATGCTTTGAACACATTCAGATCTGTGATGGGGGGCCATACTGATATAGAGGGATAATAGAACACATGCCGAAATATCTGCAAGGGGAACATTATGGACATGTATACATGTGATGGACCTCTGCTCTGACATGTACTAATTAGCATGCACTGGAGTAGACTTGATTAATTGAGTCTGCTTGAGAGTGCTAATTAGAGTGCTCCAACAGCCTCTGTGTCGCATGTATTCAGCACTCCCACATTTCAAAATGGAGGTGGGGGCACTTTAACTAAAGGTCATTGACAATGTCCCCCTGCCCCAGCAACAGGGAGCTTCTGGTCCCTGCTCCCCAACTGGGGGCAGGGGACTTGAAAAGAGCTGCAGGGGTGGGGCAGGTCCCAGACCCCTGCCTTGATCCACTCGTGTGGCAGGTAGGCAGGGCACACCTGCAGCTCTTTCCAAACCTCACACCTTGATTTGCCCTATTGGGGCATGGGGCTGGGTGGGATCTTCCCCTGACCAGGACAGTTTCCAGTCCCCACTCTGTGATCACAATTGAGGAGCTGGGTGGGGGAACAGGCTGGGTGAGGGAACAGGCCTGCTCCCCCACCTAGCTCCATAATCGCAGAGCTGGGCAGGGAAGAGGTTCTCCAGCCTCCACCAGCAGGGAGCTCCCAGTGCCCCGTGCTCCCCGTGCTCTCTGTGAGCATGGGGCCAGCAGTAGGAGATCCTTATCTCCTAGCCCAAACTCCACAGTCATGGGGCCAGTGCTGGGAGATCCTTCTCTCTCAGCCCAAGCTCCATGGTTACGGTGCTCAGGCTGGGAGATAAGGATCTCCCAGCCCCCTGTTCCCCAGTAGTGATAGTGAAGTGATCATTATCTTTCAGCCCCCACTCCCCAATTGCAATCTTGGAATGGGTGGCTTGGAGCAACCTGTTTTTGGGGCAGGGGAACATAGTCCTTGCCTAGGCTCCAGTGGCAGAGACTGCCCCGGCAGCAGGCAGCTCCTGGGGGCAGGGAACAATTTCCTTCCCACTGATAGCTGGCTGACGGGGAGCAGATTTGCTCCTGGTGAGGTGTCTACATAAGCGTTACTGCACAGTAAGTAATTGCAAGTAAATATGATACTTGTATTTGCATGTAGCAAATTTGCTCGCAATTAACAAGGTTTACTGTGCAGTAAGCATGTGTACTTGTAGACGCGCACACTTAATGTGCAGTAAACTATGCTACTACACAGTAAAGCGTGTCACGTAGATGCACCTTTTGAGCCCAGCAATCTAGCCAAATCACTTCATGTTCCAGTTAAATAATTTCCAAAACAAAGTAAAAAATTATAGAAATAATTTTATTACATATTAAGAAGTACACCAGAGTCTTCTGTGGCCCACGGGAAAAAAGTATTTTTTTTCCACAATCCCAAAATGAAGGCTGCTTTAAAGAAATTCTAGTGAAATGACAACTACTGTAGGGATGAAAATGATAACACTATCCAACTCCAGATTTGTGTTAAACTTTAGATATATTTTCTAAGGTTTTTTAAATAGACACAGAAAAACATCCGTTGAGAATCTGATATACAGATATAATCTTTGTTAGTCTAATTAAACACACAAACAGACAAGTGTTTACTTGAAGATTTGGCAACTTGGTAGTTATAAATAATGATACTATCATTATTTATATAAAGCTACACATATACACGGTGCTTTCAAAACAACTGGGACACTAGGTCCTGCCCTGAAGAGGCTATGCTCTAAGAACAGGCAAAACCAGAACATGTGGCCACCATCCAGGGACAGAAGGGTGGGGAGACAGTCAGACGTTGTTGGTATGCTATAAATGCACACTGAGCACCTATGTTAAGAAACTAGGTGCTCAGGTGCTAGAAAATCAAGCACTTAAAGTCAGGAAATTCTAGAATTACAGTATGTGGGTGCATTATTAGGTGAAATTTCAGGACCCTGATTAAAAGCTTGGGGGAGGAGGGGGATGATGCTCTCCAGTGCCACCAGACTTTTTAACATTCTAAAATGATATATTTTCCCATAGACCTTTTTCAGACATTGAGGAGGCATTTTGTCTGAAATTCAAAAAAATCAAGAGAATATTTTCTCTATCAAGTGAAAGCTGGCCTAAATGGAGAGCTTTTCTAAACCTGACATATAAAGGACAATTTTAATATAGCTGCTGATGAACCACAGTATTTCCAGAGTCTGAGGCAGTGAAGTCTGGGGACAGAAGGCAGAGAAGAGCCTCTTTTATATTCTGTAAGGACTGCATAGGTCTGCATTTAATTTTCCAAAAATATTTGTCATAAAAAGCAGAAGCTAAGCCATTAAAAGGAAGCAGGCTGTTTAAACAGTATTTCCTAAAAATCCTGCTCGAAGTCTCTCAGGATTTGTTTCATCTCATATGCTAAACAAAAGCAATCAGTAAAAGATGTACGTAGGTAATTAAAAGCTACTGAGCAGTGTGACATAAACTCAATATAAGAAATCCATGGTCACTGAAGAGTTCACAGTTGGCACTACATCGTGTACTACGGTCCTTTGGAACTGGGGACACTGAAAATAGAAAGCACAACCCTGTACCATTTGAGCTGAAGAAGGATCTTTGTATCCAGTACCAGCATGGGGTCAATGACACACAGTTCAGTAGTTCTGAGTCTGTTCAGTAAAAGGCACAGGAACAGCTTCACACTAACTAGTTCAGTGTGACGGCAACATACCCTATGGCAGGAAGGTAGGGAAGAGGAGAGAAGCAGAAGCATTGGTGAGTGCTTGAGTGATTTCAGGTTCCACTGACTAATACTAATAATGCCTGAAAACCTTTTGGATGTTCTACTACAGGGAGGCCAGCACAACAGAAAACAGCTCTTCTGCACATGTAAGCAGTGCTATATAGTGCCATGGCATGTCATTAGCACAAGTCATTCTAAATCATCTAAGCTTCCAGAAAATGACTGGGTTACTAGAAATGCTTTACGCTTGGGATATTGATTGCTGGCTGAGCTCATGTCCATGAAACTGCTCCCTACTTTCATAGTTTGAAATCAGATTTTGGATGAATAAATGATAGACTGATGCCTGGAGAAATGAGAAGTAGGTTGTAAAAGGCATGAGGCTGGGAGGAAAAATAGCAACCCTGAGGCTATTGAGTTGATTTCATTAGGGCTAGGAACAGAAATTACACATAAAATGTATAAGTGATTAGAAGCTGGTTCAGATTTGTAACACAACAGAAGTTCAGTGTATATAAACTGCTTTCAAAATGGCCAAAACTGGTTTAAGATAAAGCTGGATAGATGTTATATCAGACTCAACTGATTTAGGTTAAATTGGTTTATTAAACTTCTGTTTCAGATTCTCTCCAGATTCAAATTAACTCGTAGTGTCCCAGGATGCTTTGCACCTCCTCTATAGGGATGAAAATGATAGCCCTCTTTGTGGGATAGCCTTGGCCCAAGCTATCTAGAGGCATGGTTTCACAGGGCTGTGCCAGATTCCTCCCACTGGGCACAGGCCCCCAGATCTGCATGCAGGATTACACCAGGGTGCCACTGTTGGCTGGGACTGGCGCTGGGTGCAGCCCGTGCTGAGCGCAGGGAAGCCTAGTGTTGCTGCTGGTCCCAGCTGGCAATGGCAGCATGCTGTTATCCCGTGCACAGATCCAGGAGCCTGTGCCCCCTGGGAGGAGTCTGGCACAGCTCCACAGCTCTCCTGGGGGGTGTGGGCTGCCGCTGCCAGCAAGTGATACCAGTACTAGTTTAGTTTTGCTTCGAACAGTTTGAGGTGCAGTTTCCCAGAAGAAACTCCTGCACCTATCTCCCTGAAACTTGGCTGGCTTCATGGCCTGAGAAGGGGATACCACGCTTGCAAGTTTAATCTGAATCAGGCAAGAAATTACAAGTTATAGGCAGTTTTGTGATTCCTCATTATAACCTATGACCAAAACACTTAAACACCATCGACATTCCGAAACAGTTTCAGTTGAAACAAAAACAGGACAATGATTTGAAATGCTGAAATGAAACACTGTCTCTCCCAAATACCGAATCAGAAACCAAAATGAAATGCAGGCGTTTCACACAGCCCTAACAGGATCGTGTTGGTGGCATGGCAGCAGTCAGATATTGGCACTGTCCCCATGTGTTTCAGCTGCCCTGGTTGCTTGACTGTGTTGTTACACACTAACAACAGCTTATCGTGCTGGGGTTTATTACTCCCAGGTGCCATGTTTACACATGCACCTAGGACCACAGCATGCTGAGTCAGCTTGGAGCAGCCTCAGCTGGCAGAGGGCCCTGGGGGGTGGGGGAAGGTAAACCTGCAAGCCCAGGTCTTCTCTAACCCGACTGAATATGCAGAAGTGGGTTTGGCTGGGGCAAAGAGTGTTTTAAGTGTGAGGCTAGATAACAGGTAGCCCACACACTGAATCATCCTCGTGCCTAAGCCAGCCAAGTCAGTGTCTATATGTGCTTTGCTGTACACAGAAAAAAACCCCTCCACAGCAGGGTAATACTTGTATTTACAAGTGCTAACCTGCTTCAGAGTTTATTACTTTTTGTGGCCTAATAGGGCTGCACTCATAGAGACTGCAGAGCTAAATAGACAACTCAGCAGTAAATGTCCCACGTAGACACACTCACTGAGATGCAAGGAGAGAATAGGGCTAGAGAGAGAATGTCCTGCATACACAGAGGAGGGACCAGATAGTGATAGATTATGCAGTGTTTCTATTCCTAACAGAATTACATATGTCACCAAGTTGGGTGACTGGACAGATTTTATGGAAAGCGAGATCATTTTATCATTCTCCTTACAAAGATCCTGCTCTATATCCAGTGAGATCATTATCAGTTTGGGCTGTGAGGTTCTATCCCTCTTCTCACATCTTCATGGCTCTGGTGAAATAACAAAAGGCTCAGCACTGAGTGTGGCACTACATGTTTTTTTCCCTTTGATTTTTCTGATGATGCTTTCCAGAGAGACGTATCAGAACTGCACATGGTTACCTTGAACCACCTCAAAAGAGCATCCCCCATAGACAAGGCTTCACAAAAACAGATTTTTCAGCTTCAAGCTTTATTTTCATGGGAAATGATGTTAATTCCCTCCTCACCCCTCCCAATCTAGGTCTTTTTGCTCATCCTTTTTTCTGCCCTGGCCAGTCACATTGCTCCCACCTTCCACAGAGCACTTTCCACAGGAGTAGATGGAAGGGACAGCTGATATAGTTGTCACAGCTGAGGTCCTCACTTTCATAATGGGTAGAAAGTTGTATTGATGTACAGAGCTGAAGTAGCACAATCCCATTACTCTACAATATTATGTGTTATGCTTGTCAACACAATTTGAGCTAAAATCAAAGAATACTGACCTTGACATGGAGGTCTTTTCATACCAACTGGACTTTGCAAGGAGGCCCTTTGGGAACAATTGTGAGACGTTTCTGTCAGTCTTGTTGCATGGAAAGTCTGCTGCAGTCTTGGCTGGTACTTGCTGCAGCAATGAACAGAAGAATATTCTTCTTTTTAGTTCATAAAATGCCATCTGTTTTCTGCAGGCAGGCAGCGGGGTAGATGAGTAGATAATAGGGGACATGAGTAGATATCAGGGCACATTGGCTTTCATTGCAAAACTGAAAGACTGTGTTGGCAACTGATGAACATCAGTCACACTCTTTCTTCGTAAGTCCTCCACAAGTGGCGTGGAGAAACTGCGTGAATTCTGTGCATATAGTGACTCAGCAATAAGGATGTCTATTACTCCTGAAGTCAAGAGAGGAATAAATCCTGGCTCATTCCAAAGCCAATTTCATATCCCACCTCATTTCACCAAGTGCATTATGATGGGAGATTTGTATACAACTGAATAAGTCATAATCTCAAAGTCTATTGTCTGAGCATGTAAATAATAGTCTGAGTTATTAGCTTGAGGCAGATTCCATTTAAGTGAGACCAGTTGCTATTGTCATGAACCCGTTGATCTTGTAAAATATTTACCTCAGTAAAGTGAAACAAAATTCATTCTAATTCTTGATTTCCCATACTTAAAGGGACACACTTAAAAATATTTCATACATTGTTTCATTTTTGGCCTTCCTCCATTGTTTGCAGGAATGGGCTCTTTAAAAGAGTGAAAATAATTTTCCTTTCCCATCGGTGTGTTTTCCTTCTGCATTTCCAGGTTCTTATTATTTTTCTTTTTTCTTCCTTTTGCATTTCTGGAATGCTAGAAAGTATGAAAATGGCTTGCAGGGCAACAGTGATTATCCAAAGATCTTGTAGGTATTCTTCTTCAACACAAGAGCAGAGAACACTTTAATTTGAGATTTTCAGTTCAGCAGCGCTTTATAAGGAGGGACCTACTCAAACAGCAATTTCACGATTTTCATGGAAACTGCAAAAAATGGTGGTTTCTATGAACATCATGAAAAATGGTGGTTTCTGTGATTTTGCATGGAATCACTGGGAAAAATAAGAAAAAACTTACTAAAAATAAAATGTTGGCATCCCAGTGGGAGCCAGCAGCCATTGTGGTCCAGCCTCATGGCCCGCTAGGGGCAGGGAAGCCACCGACAGGAGGGGGAGCAGCCAAGATAATGTCTTCTCCCTCCACCACAGATTTGCTGAGAGAGCTGTGGTCCTACCCCTCTTTGCCAATCAGTGATAAGGGCCAGGGCCTCTTAACCAATCAGCTGGTGGGGGGGTCAATAAGCCCACAAAATTGCTACCTTGATTTGGGTAGATTGCCATTTATAGCTAAATTTCAAGTCTTTCCAAAAAGGTGCTATATCTTATCCAATGCACCAGATGCACTCATAGCAAATGTGGGTGATACTAAACAGAAACTATACACCAGGATGGACCTATAGAAAAAAAAGGACAGCGGCGCACATACACTATTATAAGCACATTTCTTACAGAAAAACCACACCTTCTCTGACCTCACTATCCTCATGCTTAAGGGAAATCTACCTGACACCTTTAAAAGGTAAACATGAGAACAAAAGTTTGTACATTAGCTGGATACTAAAACCCTAGGACTAAACATCGATATTGGTTTTATGGCACCTTATAACATACATGATTTCTGAATTCTTCCCATATATGATAATGGCCCTCTTCCCTTTTGATAGGCCTTTCTCTCCCAGTAATCATCTTCTCTTTTGCTAATTGTTTGACTGCTACCCCTAGGCATTTCTCTCCCCTTACATTTCACAGCACTACAAAAATGGTTTTCTACTATCACTGGCTTGCTTTTCCCCTCAGACCTAAAGAAGAATGTCTTGCATTCAAAAGTCTAACTCCATCCCAACTATGCACTTGGTCCATTAAAAGATATAACCCAAGAAATCTTTGCTTCTCTAAAGTATGATGTTATTTTAGGTACCTCATTCTTTGCACACCTGGTATTAGACATGAGGGTGTGGCGTGGATGCTTTAATTAGAGTGGCTCTGAGAGCTGCTTTAATTAAAGTGTCCACAGCATCTCACGTATCAGCATCTCCACGGTTCAAAATGGCAGTGGGGCAGTTTAACTAGCTTTAGTTAAAATGCCCCCACCGCCATTTTGAAGTGCAGGGATGCTGATACACGAGACACGGAGACTGGCCGGAGTGCTGCAGCAAATTCAGTTAATCAGGTTTGTTTCGATACACTGTAATTATAGTACCTTGGAGCAGTATCCCAGCATGTCTACAGGCATGAGAGAAATTGTGTTTTAGATGTGATGAACTTACAAATTCCTAAATGAAATCAAGGGAAGTTACAATTATTTAGCGCCTCAGTGACTACATGCCCCACGTTGGGCATTCAAACCTCAGACACCCAAATGCTGGAACAAAATATTATTAAAATGTAACTTAAGGGAGATTGTTTTGCCTGTCAAAATAATAAAATATGGAAAAGCACAACTGGAGTTTTCTCATCGTCAGCAAGCACAAGTAAATATCAATAGGCTAAAGCTGCAGCAGAGGATATTTAAAGTTAAGCAATAGGGAAAAGCTCCCCCCAACCTGAAGGCACCAGAAATTTGCCACTGATTTCAAAGGAGCTTGAATTTCACCTGTTACTTTAAGTCAATGGAAAATTCCCATTGATTTCAATAAGATCATGATTTCACACAATAAGAACAATTAAGACAAATGAAAAAAGCTATCAAGGGAGATGATGGAATTGTTGTCAATAGCCAGTACTGGGAATACCCTCGGGCTAATAAAATGTATCCTGGCATGCAACAAGGCTGGATTAAATGCCTTACATCAACAGAGGTCATCTTCAAATTGTATTATTTTCTAAATAAAAAATCAAGACTTCAGTGACAGTAAAGATCCACTGCAGTACCCATGTCCATAAATAAATGTTCTTAATTGTCTTTGGGACCCAACATCAATAGCTGCTTTGGTATATGTAAAACCAAAGACAGAAGTCACTGTTTCCCCGAGCACCGCCAGGAGTGACCAGGAATAACAGTCACAAGCTGGCAGAGGGTAGGGTTTAGGTTAGATATCAGGAGGCGCTACTTCACTGTCAGGGCGGCTAGGGTCTGGAACCAACTTCCAAGAGAAGTGGTGCAGGCTCCTACCCTGGGGGTGTTTAAGAGGAGGCTAGATGAACATCTTGCTGGGGTCATTTGACCCCAGTACTCTTTCTTGCCATGGCAGGGGGTCGGACTAGATGATCTGCTCAGGTCCCTTCCGACCCTAGAAACTATGAAACTATGAAGATGGAATTCTCTGCTCTCTTTAGTGAGGAGACAAAGAAAAGACAGTTTGGGACAGCTCTGTTAAATCAAGAATAACTAGAGTTGGTTGAAAAATTTCCAACAGAACTGTTTTCTCTCAGAAAATGTCAGTTCATGAAAATCACAGCAAATGATGGGGACATGAAATAGGAAATGGAGTAAAGAACAGGCCAGAAGCCCTATTAGGTGCAAAGGTGGTGTAAAAATGCTTGATTACAAATATTACAGCGTGAGGAACAGTAAGTGTTAAGGAAAGGCTGGAGCAACTGGGATTATTTAGTCTAAGGAAAAGAAGACCAAACGGGAATATAGTAGCAGCCTTCAAAAAAAAATAAAAAGGTTTGTTGTACAGAAAGATCCATTGACACATGCAGGTATGATTAGATCTAATGTCTGATCTATATTGCTACGCCTGGTGCCCTGCCACACATGACTGTGGGATTATGCATTCGATCCAGTCGCACCTTATTGCCAGTGTAGAGGGAGCCCAATCCTGATTTGTGATTGTTCCATGCTTTCTTGACATTGGTAATACTATGTTAAGACACATGTCATTTACAGGAAACATTCTCCAGTATGTACAAAACCATCTCCCCTTTCCCACCCAATTAAAACAATTTGGTCACCTTATCCTGTCTATTTTCCTCTCTCACCCTCCTTATCCAATATTCCTCATACTCATCCCAGGTTCATCCAGTCTATCCTCATCATCCAACATCCTTTCCCTTGCCCAGATCAACCAACTGCCTCTCCACTTTGTTCCACGTAGGCACTCCAGGTAACTCACCTTATGAACTCCTCCTTGCTCTCTCTGGTATTCAGTCCTCTCCCTTAGCATGGGTCCACCTGATTCCCCACCCCTCCTTTGTCTGTGTATCTGCTTTGGTGTTCAAGTAATGCAAAAATAACGAGGAAGGAGGAACTGATTTGTTACTTGTAGTACAGATAGATGTTTGAATACATTCCCTAAATTGTATAATCGGGGTCCTTAAAACAGATGTTCAACTGAACCAATGTGCTGTCATAATTCTAAGACAAAGGCAAAACAAGTTCTGTTGAAACAGGTATAATGTACGTTAACTGGATACTAAAAATGAAGGACTAACCATTGATATTGGTTTTATGACACCTTATAACCTACATGACTTCTGAAATCTTCCCACAGATGAAAGGTGATAATGGCTCTCTTCCCTTTTGATATCCTAAAAACTGATATCTGGTGTAAGAATATTATAGCATGCATGCAGGGGAAAAAAAGAGGCCAGGAAAATAAACCTGTGAAAAGCTGCTAATCCAAGTGCCACGTGAGACAGTTATCTAGCCCATTGTCATGATTTTTAAATAGCTCCATGCCTTGTTTCTATTTATGACACTGGATATGATGTACAGAATGCATTAGCAAAGACAGGATGTATGAGAGGGCTCTCCACGACTGATGTAACCTTCACAGCTCTTCAGGAGAGATCTGTAATGGCATATCATTTGGGAAAACACTGCATTATGTATGGTCTCCCAGGCCCCAGAAGGCATCAATAAACACTGAAAATGCAGTCAAACAGAATGAATTCATTATCCTAATTATTTCCCTTCCCTTCTGTCACTTCCCCAATCCAGTGAGTTATTCAGACATATACCAGAAAGGTTTATTTCTCATCCTTAATTCCAGAGAAAACTCCTGAACTGAGGAGAACTAGAGCTAAACTAGGATGGGCAGGAGATGGTGTTAGGTTCAGGGCTGGGTTGATAAAAGAGGCACAAGGCAATGTGGAATGGGGGAAAATGTCAGGCACAGTCTGATGACTATGACAGAAAGTGGCTGATTGGCTAAGGGATAGGTTAGGGTGAAGGAAAGTCAGGTACAGTGCAGTGCACTGTAATCTGAAGAGGAAGGGGAAAGTCTAATGCAAAGAACAGGCCAGGGAGCAAAGGGAAAAAGCCATTCAAAATATATTTTGGTACAAAGTAAAGCACAGGGAATAGTCCAATGAAGGCAAAGGGAAATGGGGAGCTTGGGACAGGGCCAGGGCCTCTGAGAAGGGGATAAAGCCTGGAAGATACATAGGAGAGGGGAAGATAAAACTCTTGGTGTGAGGCATATAATGGGTTGGGCAGGAAAAGCCTGACACTATTGTTCAGAGGATGTGAAACAGAGTAGCAGCCTGCTAATTAATGCCATTTACTGTAAATGCGTGAACTCCTGTTTTCTTCTGCACACAGCATAGAAAAATAGTTAATCAAATGCATGCTGACTGTAGAAAATGTCTGTGGAGCTGCTTTTGGCAGGGGTTATATTGCTCTGAACTGGGGGAGGGGGAGGGGTTGGAGAGACTTCCTCCAGTTTACCCAGCTGCTGTCAAGGCTACAGCTGAAGAGCAGGTCCAGCAGGTGTTTCTGTTCCCTTTACAGTTCAAGTGCAATCATTCCTGTGCAGCCTGAGTGGATCCAGGAATTAATAAAAGGTGGTGTGGCACACTGCCCCTCAGACCATGGGTGTGTGGAGTGGCCGGAGCCTAAAGGTCAGCAGAGGATACTAGGAAGCAGGGCAGGGGGCTGGAGGGGACCTGTTCCCAGCTGACCTATGAAGGGGACAGGCAGAGCTGCTCCTGCCCCACTGCAGCCAGAGCTGTGGGGAGCTGGGACTGACTGGGACAATGGCAGTGACAGATTCTTTCTTCCATTGCCTGTGTATCAATGCATAGGCCTGTGCGGCATGAGCTATGGGTGACAAACAGTGCTATAACTTGAATTAAACATATCATCCAAAGCATAACCAAATTGTAGGGAAAATGTGGATGTCAGGCTTGGCCTTTTTCAGGGAAAAGCTGCAGAAATATGACTGAAGAGCAAGCTAAGGGCCTATATCCAAGATATTCTGGATTACAAGTGCACCCTAAACCATTAATAACTAAGGTAACCAAATGTATGAATTATTTTGCTATAACGTTAGCAAAAAATACATGTTCAAATGATTATAGACACAAAGGCAGCCTTGAGGATGGAAAGTGCAGAGTAGTCTTGTCAGACCACAGGCACAGTTAGTAAATAACTTACCAAAAGCCACAAGGCAAGCCATAGCAGAAGGACAGATTTCTTATTTTCTTTATCTCAAAAATATAACTTTTAATTGATTAACACAATCTTGATTAAAGCAAAGATTACTAGATAATTAAAAGACTGTGGTCAGACTCCTAAATATAAGGAACCTTAGCTAAGTTGATTCCTTGACCCCTTTTCCAGAGCCATTAAAATCTGGTTCCATCCAGTTTCAAAAGTTCCAGTAAAACAAAGAAATGTAAGTAAAACCACTCAGAGATCAACTATTAGCATGTCAAATCAACCAGCTATAAATATTGGGCCTGGAACAAGCAACAAATTGGACCTTTACCAAAGCTAAGCGGAAAAAACAACCCAGGAAGAGTCTCCAGGAAAGCTGATACACCTGGCCAACAAATCTGTTCTTCCTGAATCAAAGGCTACATAAGCATTGTCTTTATTAGTACCAATAAGACTTTGCTATTACATATCCTAATACTGTTTTCAAGTTGTTACTGGAACAGTCTCATTGATCAATTAATCTCACTCTTAACCACAAATCCAATCAAAAGGTAACACCTGCTCCCTGCTGCCCCCTTATCCCAGGGCTAGAGCCAGAAGTTACAGGTAAACTGGTTTAAGTGATCAGAAACTGGTTTAAACCTGTACCAAAATAGAAATTCAGTGTACATAAATGAGTTTCAAAATGGCTGAAACTGGTTTAAGATAAACCTGGTTGAATGCAATATCAGATTTAACTGATTTTGGTAAAACCGATTTATGAAACTTCTGACCCAGACCGCTTCCTGGTTCAATTTAAATTAGAGTTTTCCAGCCCTAGATGGGGCAGAGCTGGTCCCACCCCTCTTCCCTAGCTGGAGCAGTAAGGGCTGGCTTACTGTCCCCACCCCAGCAAACTGCTGCTGGGGTCTGGGAGGACAGTTAAACTTCCTTTCCCACAGTACAGAGCTGCCCTGCCATGCTTGCTTAGTGCTGGTTCTGACTGTGGATTACAAAACCCAGATGCACCTGGAAACAGGAGGAGTAAGTAATGAGCAATCCTGCAGAGTCCTGTTGTTGTGACTGTGGACTTCAAATCCCAGAGAACTCGGGGGCAGGAGGAAGAGGAAGTGAACACACAAGCTATTCTGGCTATGTGCTAGAGATCTGTGCTTCAGTGCTCTCTGGCTTCTGACTTGAGCCACGGCAGGCATGTGGCTGCATTTCTTGAATCAACAGTGAATGTCTGTTCATTTGCTTATTGGTTCAATCTTTGCAGCTTTTGACTAACCTGCAAAGACTGAGTCAATTCAGCTTTGGGCTTTTTGACTGTATGTACTTAGCCCAGGGGTCTCCTGGGAGCAGCCACTGGAAGAAGAAACCTGTGCACCACCACCGTTATTCCTGGCTGAGCCTAGCTCCCAGCTCAGCTGCTCCCTGCAGCACAGGGCTGGAACAGGTCAGGAGCAGCTCTGGGACTCTCCCCATGCCTGTGCCAGTAAAAACATGCTGGCTCCTCCTTCTAATGCCTGCTTCTGTCAGTGGGAGACAACTGCAAGAAAAGGGTGGGCAGAGAACAGGCAAAGGAAGGAGGAACCTATGCACTGCTGTTTCTGTCCCTTGCCATGCCTGGACTGCACGCTGCTGGACTAGGGCAGGAGTGGCTTTGGGGCTCCCCCTGCAATTGGATCAGCAAGAGATAGCAGTGACAGTGGTGGAAAGGACATACATCCGTACTGCTGCACAATCCTGGATCTGCTCCTATGGAGTAGTGAAAGGATGAGGGACTCCGGGGGGCAGGATAACCGGATAGGAAGAGTGTAATAATGAAACAGGGCCTGATTCTCTCATCACTCATAGCAGCTGTATATAAGGGTGCCTCCATCGACTTAACAGAGTTTCTCTACACCTATACCAGTACAAGTGAGAAGACAACTAGGCTCAGGGATTTTTATGGTTAGAAACCATGTATTAAGTATAGAGAGAATGTGAAACTGTAGTCCTGAGCATCCTTGAGTGTTGCTGATTTTCAGAAGCTGAACGGAAACCTAAGCTGAGAACTTGGTCCATTCTGTAGATTGGATCTGTTTTTCCCTCCACTGCCTGAACTAGGAAGAATTTGAAACTGGATCCAAATGCTAGTGCCTTTAGCTTAAACTTGATGTGCATGAAAGAAGCTATTCATTTGAGATGATGGACAGACTTCTGCATGTGTTAACTGACGGACTTTTTGAAGCATAGTTTCTTGCTGCCACCTAGTGACTTTTAGGGGTATCTGAAAACTGATTTTGTACAATAAGTTACAGTATCAGTGATGGCATTTATAACACAGGCATCTGTGTTTAGGACTAGAGTACAGGCTAGGCCATTACATTTGCAGAACAAAGCAAGAAGGGGAAAGAATCTTAACATATCATCCTTGTTTTTCTTCTTCCCAACAGGAACTCTTGCAAAATAGTTCCAGTCTTATGCTTGGTTTAGGCCATATCTAAAGTAGAGGGGAAAAATAATAACAACATTCTACCTCTTCTAGAATTTGTTTTTCAAGTTGGAATGGATTAGTCTGGGGTCTTGTCCATTACTGGGCCATATGACTGTCTCCTTCTGTTAAAGCAGTGAGCTAGCTGCCCGACTGGTGGATTGGAGCAGGGGGCTGGGACCTGCCCCTCCCCTGCAGCTCTTTCCAAGTCCCCTGTCCCTGGGCCAAGAGCTCTGTACTACTGGGGCAAAGGGACATTGTCTTCACTCCAGCTGCAAGTAGCTTCCTGGGGCCAGGAGACATTTGGAGCTCCCTTCTGATGTCAGCAGGGGCCCAATGCAGGGCTGCAGGGAACTTGGTGCAAAGCACAGCAAATCTTCTCCCTAATCCCTGCATGTATAGACACCTGTCCAAAAGTCCTTACTCCAGACTATCTTACACCAGAGTAAACTTTGGCCAGATCAAATGCATGTGTAGATGTGTCCAGAGGGTAGGAGGTATTGAAAATTATGGTTGGATACTGGTTTTAGTTGGTGGGCTTAGGGCCTGGCCTGGTGGATCAAGGTGAAATCAGGGGTCTAGTGTAGAAAGAAATTAGGAGAGTGAGGTGGCTGAGGCCACGGAAAAAGCAATACCTTGCTCAAGGCAGAAATTGGGCCAGACCAACAATGAAACTAGTTAGAGAGTGAAGGCTCATTCTGGTACTTGGAGGGCAGCACTCCCCCCCCCCCCCCCACACACTTATATTTATCATCAAAAGGTATGGCAGGAAAGGACAGGGCAGCAGCCTGAGATACTAGAATGGGTAGGGCATGGTTAGTGTGGATGTCAGGGGTGCCACAGCCTTGGGGTTGGACTAGATGGCTGTTTTAGTATAGTAACAGCTTAGCTAGGCCTATATATAAAAATCTGTATAAAAAATTAAAATAACAGTTCATCTTGCACAAAAATGCAAAGTGACAGCTGGAACCATACAAAATAGAGTTACCCCAAATCATTTTATTCACTGTGCTAGATTATGCCAAATCAAGAAAACTGTCAACAAAGACCTAGCATACTCCTCACATGTGTGTGTCTAAGAGAGGCAATGAAGCTACATATGTATTTCAATTGACCTAACAGCTAAAGAAGACAAAAGGCTAAATATGCATATCAAGAGAAACTTGTAAAAGATACAGGAAAATGCCCTGTACATGATAAACACACCCTGCTCACATTTCTCCCAACAAACATCTAGTACATAGGGTGTTACAAATGTCTGAATCATTCAGTGTATGTCAGGAGTTTGGGAAACAGACCATCACCCATACCACCTATTGTGAATGTGCCCCATGGATATACAAATATCCCAAAACAGGTTTGGTGACACCTGTAAGCATCCTGTCTGACTGCCCATCACCTGTAAAGTGACCTATAATTGCAAGGGCTGCAGAAATGCACACATCTTGACACCTAGATGATCCAGAACAGGAGTCAGGCAATTAACAGTTATGATATGATGATCAACCTTTTCTCTCTGTTTGTTTGGACTCTAATCAGCCAACCGTGAAGGAAAAATGCTTTGAAGTTATACAATTAAACAGTATAAGAACTAACAGAATTTGCTAGCAAAGTGTGCACTCCAGGAGAAGCAGAGGGAGATCACTGCTACATTGCACTCAGCTTATCCAGAAATAGATCCTGCTTGGTGAAAGCTGCAAGATTGGACCACCTTTCTTCACCAGCATTGGTGAGAAAACACTATTGCTACTTCATTTAGTTTTATAAGTTTGCTTGTGGTATTGTTATTAAAGCCTTTCTACAATTGATCAACCGGGTGTTGTGTCAATTCTTGGGGCACCAGGTTTAAAAACCTGCTTTCTATGTGCAACAATGACCTTTGGAGGTACTGTTCAGCCCTACTTCTCTATGATTCTATGATTACAGAAGGCAGCATCCTATCACAGGCAGTTTGATATCAATAAGGTTATGAATCCTCTGTATTAAACATATAAAGAAGTCTAACAATACAGACCGTCGCAGGACACTCTCGTGCCCTGCTCCTAGTGAGGTATGAACTTAAGGGGGGAGGTGTGTCGCAGTGTACTGAAGTGCCCTGCTCCTAGGAAAGGTACAGGTGCCGGTTGCTGGGGCAACCGCAATGGTCAGCTGACCGGAAGAGGGCAGGGGCTGGCCTATATAAACAGCCCAGGCTGAGGCCAAGCAGGCAGTTCTTTAACATCCCAGGGAGGAGGAGCTCTGCTAGAGTATGCAGCCTAAAGCAGCTTGGTAGCCTGAACAGCTTTGGTTCATGAAGACTGGGAGGAGAAACCCGTAGTAGGGATTTGAGGGAGGTTTAGCCAGAGGGCTAGAGTTTGCGTTTTAGCCAGGAGGCTGGGTTTTGAGTTGTAGCTGATTGGCTTATGGCTTTGCTTTGTTGTTACACCGAAGGACTGGGTGAGGCTATAAGGGGTTGGAGGAGACCCCGGTGCCAGAGAGGGCACAGCATTAAGGGGGTACTGACCCCAACCCCCCTTAATTGTATTGCAAACCCCAGAGGGTGCTTGGGTTAAGGCCCAAGGAGGGGATTTGGGGGCTAGGCACAGCTACAGCCACCTGATCCTCGGCGGGGGTTGTAGATCTGAGGAGGGGGTGCACTGACCCCGGCCCTGAGAAGGGGCACAGTGCATTGGGGGCCAGGCATGGCTATGGCCACCTGAGCCCCAATTGTGAGGAGCACCAGATGGGCACCAGAGAGAAGTCCAGAGGGTGCTTGCATTAAGCCCCAGGGAGGGTGCACAGGGATAGAAGCCCCAAGGAGGGGATTTGGGGGCCAGACACGGCTACGGCCACCTGAGCCCTGTTTGTGAGCCAGGGCCCCAGTGCGGGTGGGATTGTGAGAGTGCCCCGGTGGGGTACGGCTGCAAGAGAGGCCAGAAAGCGTCCATGGGGAACGTGGGCATTGGTGAGAGGAGAGAGAGACCAGGGAGTGCTTGTGAGAGAGTGCAGGCTAAACAGCCACGAGAGAGGCCAGGGAACCTGAGAGGGTGCAGGCAACTAAGATGAGCACAGAGGACGTCCGTGAGGATGTGGGCTATAGCGAGGCAAGCAAGGGGCTGCCTTGAGGGCGCAGCAAAGGATTTGCCTAGACAACGGCCGGTACATCTGCAAGGCTTGGGGCGTGGTATCAGGGGTGGTAGGAGCCACATGTAGCCCTTAAAGCTTTAATGCATGGGGTCAGCTGAGATGGGGCACTGACTGGGATACATCAGGGGTACCGTGTCCAAGGGGTTGACAAGGCAGCCTCCCATAACACTAATACCATCAAAGATGTGGCGGGCAAGAACGAGGGTGCATTTATACCAACTTGGCACGGTAGGGGGCGCTAGGAGAGATCACGGCCACTCCTAGACAGACAAATACAGTATACAGGAGTTGGTCTAATGCCACAGTATACAGCAGTTGGTCTAATGCCACTGTATTCAGGCTTTTTAACCACGCTACCTTTACCAGAAATTAGTTTAAACTAAATGACTGTTCTCTGAACACTGGCACCTCCCAAATATCAATAAAGATTTTAGCCTTTTTCTGTTGCTGCTTAAAAGGATTCCCTAAAAAAACACTCCTATTGCCTTCACTTAGGTCAGGTTTTCATTTGGGTCTTTGATTTAAAATCTTTGACTCCCATTTGCATGTGTGCACTTACATGGGCAAATATAAATTCACTCTGGAATTATTGCAATATGCGGCACAAAACATTTGCCAGTGCCTCTTATTTTTCTCTATAGGACCTAATATTTCTTCATGCCCTAACTCCTGGCAGCCTTCTGTCTGTACACTTGCAACCAATGATTAAGTATATCTGTGACTTTCAGTAACAGTAATTAAAACAATTGCTACATATCATTATTTTGTTATGCTTCACCCTTTCATCTTCAGTGTTAGGTGTACCAAAGATGACCTCACCTGCTGAGAGCAATGGACTTGTAAATTAGGGCTGTGCAAAATTTTGCTGGGTGTTTTCATTTCAAAGTTGTTTCAATGCGTTTTGAGCTCAAAACACTGAAATCAAAATGAAATAAGGGTGCTCAAAATGTTTTGAAAGTTTCAAAACATTTTGAGTTTTGAAGCCAGGGTTACTTGGCTTCAGCGCTGGTCCCAGGTGGCAGCTTCCTCTTATCTGACATGTAGATCTGGCGGCCTGCAACTCCAGGAGGGCTGCGGGGCTGTGCCAGACTCCTCCCAGGGGTGTGAGCCCCCCGATCTGTGTGCTGGATGAGAGGAGGCTGCTGCTGCTGCTGCCGCCTGGGACCAGTAGCAGCATCAATCTACCCCAGTGCTAGTCCTAGGTGGCAGCCTGAGCCTCCTCTCATTTGGTGCACAGATCTGGGGGCTCAGACCCCCCGAAAGGCATCTGGCACAGCCCTGCAGCCCTCCTGGGGGTGTGAGCCCCTGGATCTGCACCCCAGATGAGAGGAGGCTCAGGCTGCCTCTCCCACCTGGGACTGGCACTGGGCACAGGCTCTGCCCAGCACTGGACAAGATTGCTGCTGCTGCAGCCTGAGCCTTCTCTCATCCAGCACAGATCTGGGGGCTCAGACCCCTGGGAGGAGTCCGGCACAGCTCCGCAGCCCTCCCAGGGGTGCAAGCCCCTGGATCTGCATGCTGGATGAGAGGAATCCCAGGCAGCAGCAGCAATCTTCTCTTGAGCTGGGTGCGGGCTGCATTGGTCCCAGGCGGCAGCGGCAGCCTCCTCTTATCCAGGGTGCAGATCCAGGGGTTCATACCACTGGGAGGAGTCTGGCACAGCCCCACAGCCCTCCTGGGGTTGCAGGCCCCTAGCTCTGTGCACCAGATGAGGAGGCTGCCACTGACAGCAAGTATCAGGACTTTTGCTTTGAACAGTCTGAGGTACAGTTTCTCAGAAACCTCTGCGCCTATCTCCTTGAAACCTCAGAAGAGGCTATGATCCCTGCAAGTTTCATCCAAATTAGGCAAGAAATGACAACAGTTTAGGCATTTTCACGATTCCCCATTATAGCCTAAGGGTGGAACGTTGAAGCTCGTCAAAACAGCAAAACAGTTTCAACAAAACAAAACGGGACAGTGCTTCAAAACTAAATGAAACAAAACATTGTCCCTTTAAAATGGTGAAACAGACGTCGAAATGAAATGATGGTGTTTCACACAGCCCTACTGTAAATACCCTAAGATCTCCATTATTGCTGCTACTTTCTCATTTACATTCAATAGCACCCATGGGCTTAATAGTGCCAGTGATAATAAATCACTCCTACATTTCCTTTTCTTTGGGGCAGTAGTTGTAATTATTTTGAGTGACCCTCATTTCCACCATCAGGGAAGTTTTGCCATAATCGCAGGACAGCTTAATATTTGATGGGGCATAAAAGACTGGCACTGAGGGCAGAGTACAGGTGCAGTAGGGTGTAGCACTCAGCCAATTGCTATGCTACCCAAATCTTTTTAGAACAAGGTTAAAGGATTTTTTGTTAAGGAACAAATGTGTAATTATCTTAAAAATATGGGGACATTTTAGCTGTTGGGTTTTGCTTCTGCCCACCCCCCTGACTATTACCTGGAAATCAATGAGGATCGTCCCTTTAGAGAACTCTTCACTGGAGTCTAGCTTGCTTCAAATGGATGTTAGTTATATGCATGGTACACAGGGGAGTGTAGAAAGCACTTCAGTGGAACTGGGAATCATGTATCAGGCACATTCAGATTACCTCATAATAAGGCAGTAGTGCGATATTTCCTCCCTCTAAAGGTGAATCTGTCTTCTTCCTGACAGGTTTGCAGTATGTTTTGAATACTGGGGAAGCGCAACGATGAAGTGATTCAAAGTCAAAAAGCTCCTGAAGGCTTGTGGATCACCCTCAGGTGGTGAAAGTGAGATTAAAAATAGCAATGTCAATGTGGCCTCTCCAAAAATAATACATTTCCACAAGGTGAATGGCTTTGCTATTACCCTGTGCTCAGAAAGACCATACAGCACAACTTGTGGTTAACTCCTGTGGTATGCAGGCTGACTGCCCTTGTCATCCTTTGGTACATACACAATCATAAAGCCCATTTCTGTTTGATGAATTCTTGCTCTGCCCTGGACTTCTGGAAAAATCTGCAGCTGAGCTGGGATGTTTCCTAACAACGTTTTTGAAGGACAGCCAGTGCATTGCAAGATGCTCTCTGCAAAAACACTTGCGGAAAATACCATTTGCATGTGATTTTGAAGTGTTTTGCTGATATATGCAGAAATGCCACCTGCAGGGCTTGCTCATAGCACTTACATGTTTTCAAGCTCCATAGGTGAGAGCCTTGCATTCTCTATTTTGGTGGTGATATGGCCAGCTCAAACAGTTGATAGTCACAGTTGGATCGTATGAAGAAATCTAGCCTGTGAATGCTGAAGCCCTGGGCATCTGCTGCCCAGAATGTTTAATAACCATGAAAAGTCTGTTTCTAATATCATTCTTCACAAATACCACACGTGTTATTGCATATTCATGCTACCTGCTCAAACTAGAAATGAGATGCAAATTTTTTTTTTTTTTTTTTTTTTTTTAATCAGAAAGGGTAATTAAGTACTAGAACACCTAGCTTACCAAGTGATGTGGCAAGTGCTCTGTCACTTGGAGCCTTCAGATCAAAATTGGATGTCTTTCTAGAACATATGCAGTCATTTTTACACAAGTCTTTGAGTACAGGGCAGGAATCACTGGGTGAAATCTACATCCTTCATATGCAGGAAATCAGAGAAGGTGATCCCAAATGGCTCAAAAAGCTATCGGTTAATTTTTGGCAATAGTGGTTGCAGGTAACTGAAGCTCATTAGCAGATAGTCCAGAAGTCCCGGCTGCTGATGTCAGATCCTATTGCTTGTAACATCTTCATAATAATTATTGAAGCTCTAAAACACTTTTGAATTTCAACGGCATTTCTTTTTTACCATTTAATGCTTTGTTCAATAAAGACCTTGGCCTAGAAGAGGTCATGCTTAACAACCACCAAAAAAACCCCACAAACAAAAAAACCCTCTTTACAACCTGATTGATATGTTAAGGGGCATAAATGTAGCAATCGGTGAATGCAATAATTAAATGCTATTCTAATCTTGTGATGACCTTGTTTACAGGGGTGGATCCAGGATTTGGTAAAGGGGAATGTAGCACTGCAGGGGTGGCAGCAGAAATGAATTCAGGATTTGGTGAAGGGGAGTGTAGTTGCAGAGGTGGCTGCACTCCCCACTCCCAGCCTCCTCCCCCTGCTCTCTCAACTGGGGCAGGCAAGCCCTTGGCTACTCTTCCTGCAGCCCTGTCTAAGTCCCAACGGTAGAAACACTTACCTACCCCTGTCCCCTCTATGCTCAGAGGCAGGTCCCCTTCCCTCTCTGTCCCTTCTCCTCCCATTCCTTTTGTCTCCTGCCTGACACTGCCCGGTGCTGCCCTGGGAATGAAATGAGCTGCTGCCCCTTCCAGCTAGGTTGCATGGGGGCTGTACTCATTGGAGATGGTGGCAGCAGCATCAGTGGCAAGGAGGCATGTTCCCTTTCCCTGCACCAGCTCCTGGGCTGGCAGAGAACACCCATGGGAGCAGGCAGGGAGGGGGAATGCACTTGCCTGCTGCCACCACTGTCACAATCCCAGGCTACACAATCTACAGTCCCTGTGCCACCCAGCTGGAGCAGGCAGGAGCTCCCCACCTCCAGCAGCAGGTGGAGAACAGAGGGCGAGGGAGAGGGGATGTTTCTCTGAGCATGGAGGGGAAGGTGGGGGGAAATGCTTACCTTCTTTGAGACTTTAATCCCAGGCTGTTTATCTGGGGGTATGATCAGAAAGGGGAACTGTAGGCACACCACTGCTCCCCCTCTGGATCCACCCCTGCTTTTTCACTAAATGAAATCACAGTGCAAGGAAAGAATAGCCATAAGCTTAGACTTGAATACCTACACACATCTTCCTTTGTTTGAAATCAAACACAAGAAAGGGTTTTTGAATATCTGGGGACAAGGTGGTATTAAATCTAAAATAAGGCTTTTAAATGAAGGAGGGGGAAAAAAGAAAGAAAACCCTTCATCAGTAGATCCAGGATATTAAAAAGGAGGTATAGCATAGGTGGCCTTGTGCCACAGATCAATCAATGGAGAGGGAAGGGGGTAGGATACCTGTGGGAGGGCACCAGGGATGGGCAGAGCAGGCACAGAAGGGGGGGTGGGGACTGCTTGCCACCACCACTGTCCCTGACCAAACTCAATACACCATGCTATTGCTCCCTACAGCCCCTGGCTAGAGCAAAGCAAGAGACAACCTGGGCTCCCCCTGCTCCTAGTTAAGCTAGTGACAGTAGTGGTTGTGTGTGGGTTTCCCCCTTCCTGCACCTGCTCTTGGAGACTCCAGCTGCAGAGTGTGGCTGTGTGGTGTGTTGGACTTGGCCAGGAACAGCAGTGGCAGATGGGCCCTGCTACCTGGCTGTCCCCCCACCCCCCAGGTTTCCTCAGCTGATGTCGGGGCTCCAGCTGTGGAGAACAGCTGCACAGGGTGCCAGGCTTGGCTGGAGATGGTGGGAGCAGCATCAGGCAGGTTGCCCTTTTCTGTGTCTAGCCACCTTGGCTTCCCCCTCCAGCCCTGGGGTGGAGAGCTCACTGTACTACAGTGGATTGGGGGTGCAATCGTACCACTTCACCCTTCTCCTAGATCCACAACTGAAAAGATGTTGAAAAACTTGAATGTCAGACAGGGAATCCTGTGTGTACTTGTGTGCGCCTAGTAGTGGCAAAATATTATTCACTGAAATTCTTGCATTGAACCAGACAGAAGAAAAAAGCAGGTAGTTTGATTTTTTGCTTTTTTTTTTTTTTTAGAATCCTGCAACAAGACAAAAAAATCAGGGGAGGAAAATTCCTTCCAGATGGCAAATACTATAAAAAACTAAGAAAAGGAAGTATCAGAGGGGAAAAGTTTCTGCCCTCCATTCTGCACAGATCGTTCGCCTCTGAAGATATCTAGCAGCAATGTTATTTGAAGATTCTTGTAATGTGGGTGTTGAAAGAACTGTATTATGACCTCTAGTGGTGAATACGTGCAAAGAGACAACATCATGCATGATTATGTAGACCCATGAAGCCTGTGATCAATTTACTCCATGGTACCATGTTCAGATAAGAAAAAGAGAGTTAAGACTTCTTCACAGTGACTGTGTGCACATTGATTCACTTCTGTATTCTGCTGATGGTGATGGGAAATCAACTAAAAGTTTGGAAGCTCAGCTCCCGGGACTTTCTGAATACTATCTTGTTTTAGAAATTGGAATGAAATGCTATACAAAAGAGCAAGGCTAGACAAATTTATGAAGGAAGCCTACCTGTATTTATTTCAAGTGACTCCAAGTAGTAGTAATTTCCTGAAATGGAGGAGAGGAAAGATATGGATAAAAAGGGTGTGAATTTAAACCATTTAAGGGACTCCCCATTTTTCTAGATTTTTCTAAAATTAACTAGGTTCCATTTAATGTAAACTAAGGGCAATAATATTTTAGTTTCATTAATATCATTCTGTACAGCATCTATGGCACAAAGGGTTGTGCATAAGCAGAGAAGTCAACACAATATGTGGCCCATTTTCCCCCCAGTTAATATATTTACATATTATTTTCATGTAAACATGTTGGCATTCCGCTTTCAAGTAAATATGTTAATCAGATCAAATTTTTAAATAGTTTTCCTGAAAAAAGTTTCTATACCAGTGATTTTCAACCTTGATAGATGCAAGGCACCCCTCAACAAACTCAAAGCACCTCTCAGAAAATGTCATGTTGCAGTTTTGATAATCAAAAATCAAGTGAAAAAATAAGAGAGCAATTCTTCTGTTGCAAAAAACTTGGAAAGACCAGAGCAGGTCAGAAAGCTTTTAACATTATGAATTCATGGTTGAAATCTTTGGGTTTATTTTATAAGTCATGGGGTGTGTCCAGACGAGCCTACATGTGCTCTTGCAGCATCTCAAACCCTTTGAGACACTGCAAGAGGCCCATACTGCCCAGTAATTTCAGTTACTGCAGTAAACGCACACATGTAGATGCATGCTGTGAACCTGATCCTGTGTACCCCTTTGTCCAGGAAGGTCCAGAAAGTGTTTATATAAGTGGAGCTCTATGTGGCCACAAGGGTCCCAATGGCTTCATGATTTGTATATCTGCTTTCCATCTTGGCTGGCAATCAAAAGGTACAAAGGGGAATTAAAGGCAAGAACAAAGGGAAGAAATGTTACCCTAATTTATTTGAACTTCAGTAAGTATACATGCTTTGAATACATTCAAGTTTATGGTATGAGTTCATTGAGGCATTATTTGTATCTTATACCAAATCTGTTTGCCTACCCCTACTGGACACGTGGGAACTACTAAAATACTTTTTTTTCCCCAGAGTCTGGCTGAAAACATAAGCAAAATGCTGAACTTGCCAAACTTTTTCCATTTTTCAGACTTTATAACAGACCTATTTTAAAACATTATTTTCATGAAAATTCCATCATTAACCTTATAAAAATGATTTATAAACAAAAAAATATTACATAGCTATATTGATACATAGTTCAACTTTTTTGATGAAGACTTGGGGAAGAAATTGTGAAAACTGAACTTTAAAAAATTCATTCCTTGCAAAATGACTTTGTTCTTAGTTGAACATTACTTTCAATTCCCTTTTGTAGCAGATTGCCTTATGCTTGTTCTAATTTAAGTGCTTAAGGCTACCACTCTTCTGATTTCCTTGGCTAGACTATAGACCACCCTCCCATGATTATATAGATCAATCATAGGAAATACAGTCTAACAAAAGGGCCTTGACTATGGTCGGGGGGAGGGTATATAGAATCTGGTATGTTAACTGTGCCTTGACTATGGTGGGGGGAGGGTATGTAGAATCCAGTATGTTAACTGCAACTCAACCAAGGCAATGGCATACAGTAACATAACTGAGGGGTGAGAGAGGGAAAAAGGGGCAGCCACCCCAGATACCACCTTTGTGGAACAACGCAAAAATAGCCATAACTGCAGCAGTGGCTGATCTTGCCACTACTAACAGCACTATGGCAGATGGTGCTGCTCTGAAAGTGTTGCCCAGTTGCTCAGGGCATGAAGTTGCCCAGCTGTGCCTCTGATGGGGCACTCTAAGGAGACTCATTTAAAATCAGTTCAACTAACCAAAATGCTTTGATTTGAATGGACCCAGTCCAAAATGAAGTGTTGCTTTTCAATCTTCCAAATGCAAAATGTAATTTTTAAAGGTAAAATTAATCATTTCCTTGTGTTAGTTTTGGATTTTGCAATGACTACATGTTCTGTAGAAAAATCATTTTGACATAAACTTCCTGATCATCTCTGAAGTATCATATTTTCTGTTCAGTCAAAAAAGTAGTGACTCAAGGAGAAAACCAAAATTCAAAAACAAAGCTAGACTTTGGATATCTGGATATAAGTCAACCAAAGGCCTTTTTGTGAGACCTAATAAAGAAACAAGAACACACCGTTATAAAGTTTTCCAGTAAGTACTTAAACCAGTTAGCTCCACAGTGCAATGAAACTACCTTTGCCTTCTTTGGTCACTCCTTATTGCTTTGACCTTTTTTCTTTTATGGCCAATTAAATATGAATGCTCAGTAAATAAAACACACCTAAAAATAGTAACAAAATCATCCAATGTATAACAAAATGACCACCACGCTCCTGTTTCATAGGTCTTGGGCCAGGTTAACATGCCCACTAGGGGTGTGCAAAATGGGCCCTATTCAGTTCAGATTCAGATTCAGCCTGAATCGTGGACAGCGATTCAATTTGTTGATTCGGATCACTGTCCCTGATTTGATTTGGCCGAATCCAAATCTGAAGATTCGATGTTGATTCAGAGAATCAGTGATTTGGATGTAGACACCACTTTAAATGCTTTTTCTACATACCTCAAGGTACTAGTGGGGCTCATAAACACTATGATGCCGGGGCGGATGGAGCATCCCACAGGAGTGTGGGGGGGCTCTGTAGCAGGGCACTGAGGTGCCTGCTACTTGTGGAGTGATCAGTAAGGAATTCAGCTGCAGGTTGCCAGGGTAACCAGTGGGAGTCAGCTGATGGGAAGGGGCAGGGCCTGGCTCCCATATAACCCCAGGCTGAGAGTTCCCCGCTGGCAGTCAAGGGAGAAGGAGCTCTGCCAGAAAAAACAGCGAGGAAAAGCCTGACTGCACAAGCAGCTCCTGATTGCTGTTATGGGGTGGAGAATTCCCTGGTAGGGATTGAATGTTGTTTAGCCAGATGGCATAGATTTTATGTTATAGCCCAGGGTCTTGTGTTTTGGGGTTTGCTGTTTAAACCAGAGGACTGGGTGAGGCTATTAGGGGTTGGAGGCAGCCCCATAGGGGGTCCATGGTAGCATGGGGATCCTGGCACCAGAGAGGGTGCTGCATTTGGGGTGCACTGACCCCAGCGCCAGAGAGGGCACGGCGTTTGGGGTGCACTGACCCTGGCACCAGAGTGGGCACAACATTTTGGAGTGCACTGACCCCAGCACCAGGGAGGGCGCAGCATTTGGTTACACTGACCCCGGCACCAAGGAAGGGGCCAGGCACGGCTACAGCCCCCTGAGACCTGAGGCTGAGAGAAGCTCCAGAGCAGAGGGGGTGACAATTGACAAGCCCCAGGGGGGCACAGTTGTGAGACAAGGCTACACAAAGCCCGAGCGCCAGAGGGTGCAGAGAGCAAGACTGAGCAAACAACATCCAGTACATCAGCAAGGCTTGGGCTGCGGTGTAAGGGGAGGAAAGGAGCCACAGATGGCACCCCCTGGCATCGGGGCAGAAAATGGGCAGCCTCCTGCTTAACTAACATTCTCTAATTAAGCAACTAATAACAAAGCATGGCAGGAGAGAAGGCAGGCGGTTGGCCCATAACAGGTGGGTGGTGTCACCAGTGGACAGACCCCGAAGAGACACCTGTCACAGGCCCCCCATGTGCTTGGCAGTGAATCTGGAAGTGGACTGGAAGTACTTCTGGGTGTGCTGGGGAGCATATGGGGGGCTCTCCCTGCACCCACCCAGCTTGGTGATCAGCCACAGGAGCACCAGTTGCCAAGCTGGGGAGAGATTTTTTCATCATTGCCCAGTTGCTCTGCTGTCCTGCCAGCTATATGCTCTCACCAGCAACCACCTTCTCCTGTTCTAAAATAAGCTGAAGCATATCATAAGATTTTTTTTCAACTTGATCATACTTCATGATACAGCTGTTGGCATAGCAAGTTGCTGCATGGTTGAAAGAGTCAACAGGAGCCTGGTATAGTGAAGGTGACAAATATAGGTCATTACATTCTTGGCAAAGTCTACCACATTTTGTATGGGACTATGACTCTGGAATAATAATTCTGCTGTGGTAGTCACTAACAATGAACAAATGTGAGATATTTTTCAGAGTGGAAAACTGACCAAAAGTGCAAAAGTGCTGGAGTGGGGAGACAATACATCTTCCAATCATGATAGCTGTTGTTGAATATTAGTTCTAACATGGCCAGAAGCAACAATCTTTTCCTCAGTTTCTGTCTCTCTAAAATTGGTCCTCAGCATGAGAATATTACAAATTCACAAATAGTGGGAAAAACAACAGGAAAGGATAATAGATAGAATAAAGAAGGATAAAGCTATCACAGGAAGGGCAGCTAGGGAAAAAGGAAAGGTGGTGTTGCATTACATGTCAAGAATTAATATAATTACTTTGAAGGCAGGCAAGAGGAAAACTCATTCGATGTCTCTGTATGAAGATAATGGGGAAAAGAACAAATGATGGAGGAGTACAACATGGGCTGGACATGCTAGGCACATGCCTTAGGTGCCACCTAAGGGAAGGGGTACCATAAAGATGAGAAGATGATGTGTCACCTTCCCATCCCCACTCCACCTGCTAATCTTCCCAGAGAAGAAGATAGAAAGGATGTTAAAAGACCATATGGTTGTGTGGGGAGCACTTCAATTACCTGAAATCAAAAAGAGGTAGGAACAGAAACACAGCCCAGAATAGGAAAAAACAGGTCAAAGAATATTTAAATAAGGTAGATGCATTCAACTGAACAACTGAACTGAAATTAACCCTATAGTGCTTTAGAAACTAACTACTGTGATCTATGAATTATGAGCAATTGTCTTTGAGAACATTTGGAGGAGAGGGGAGGGAAAGATCCCAGAGGACTGGGGAAGGGTAAACATACTGTCCTTAGAAAAGGGCAAAAAGAAGACTTAGGCTAAGTACAGACAGCCAAAAAGCCCAAGGCTGAATAGACTCAGCCTTTGCAGTTTAGTTCAAGTTACAAAGATTAAACTGACTAAAAAGTGAACAGACATTTACCTTTTGCAGCCACATGCCTGCAGTGACACAGGCCAGGAGCTGGGGGGTGCTACAGCATGGCTTTCTGGCATTTAACCAGTATGGGCCGTGTGTTTACTGCTTCTTCCTGCTGCCTCTGAGGTCTTTGGGATTTCCAGTCCAGAATCACAGCAGAAGGACTCTGCAGGGTTGCTCATCACTTCCTCTTCCTGCTTCCAGGTGCCTCTGGTATTTGTAGTCCACAGTTGCTGTAAGCAGTATGTTTAGCAAAGCAGGATAGCTTTGTACTTGGGGGGGGGAAGGAGGTTTAAGCCCTCCCCCGACCCCAGCTGGGGTTTGTCTGGGGGGGCAGTCCTTGCCTCCTCCTCTCCCCCCACTCAACCCTTCTCTGCTGGAGCAGACTGCACTGCACAGCACAGCCCAGGGATGGAAAGCATGCTGGGGGGACTGTGATATAACTTGAACCAGGAAGGGGTCTGGGATAGAAGTGAGGGAGCAGGGCCTAGGAGTGGCCATGAACTCCCTAGCACCCCCTACCATCACTCAAGGCTATACTCAGCACCCTCGAATCCTCGCCCACCACAACTTTGATGTTGAATCGGTAAATGGGAGGCTGCCTTTATTCCCCTAGTGAACGGTATGACGGTTCTTACCCCTACTCCAAATGGGGTGCCTGTGTGCCCTTCCCTTAAGGGGTATGTGTGCCTCCAAACCTCCCCTTTAGCATGCCCCAAGCCTTGCAGCTGTTCTGTGGGACGTTGTATGGTCCCTCGCCCCTCTGGTGCTCTCTCCCGTTACCGGCGCCCCCGGGCCTGGCTCGACGCCGCCGCCCCCGTTACCGGCGCCCGCGCTCTCTGCAGCCATTGCCCACCCTTTCTGGGCCCACTCCCGCATTCCTCGCATGCGCTCTCTCTCTCTCTGTCCCGCTCTGGGGCCTTGCCCTCTCTGGGGCCACTACCGCGCTCCGCATGCTGGGGCACAGGCGGCCGCCACTATGCCTATCCCCCGGACCCTTCGCTGGGTCTGTTGCCCTCACTGGGCAAACACCGCCCTTATGGGCTGGGGTCCCTGACCCCACACCCCGCGCCTCTCCGGCACCAACAATAGTGCCCCACTGGCACCCTGCCCCTCCTGGGCACTGGGAACCCCAAGCTGCTGGGGAGCCCCTGTGAGGTCTCCTTACTCCCCTACAGCCTCACCTGGTCCTCCAGTGTAAACTGTAACATAAGCCAAGCCACCTGGCTATAACATAAATAACAAAGAGCCTTCCCGCTCGTAATGCAAACTCCCAGCCCCAGCAGGGCTTCCACCCTACCTTCTTTCAGGGTTCTCTCCTCCCTAGCATCATTGCGGCCGGTCAGCAAGGTAAGGCTGCAATCACCAACTCTGGCCGCTCAGCTCAGCCACAGAGCTCCTGCGGCTACCAGAAGGGAACTGCTAGTCAGGCTCCGGCCTGGGCTGTTTATAAAGGCCTGGCCCTGCTCCCTTCTGGCCACCTGACCCACCTAGTCGCCCTGGCAACTGGCACCTGAGCTGCCCTGGTGATTGGCAGCTCTGCCAATCTCACTCACAGTCACGGGGCACCTATGTGACTCCGTGACAAGAAGTTTCATAAACTGGTTTGATCCAAATCAGTTAAGTCTGATACTACATTCAACCAGGTTTATCTTAAATCAGTTCCAGTCATTTTGAAACTGACTTATATGCACTGAACTTCTGTTTTGTTACAGGTTTAAACTGGTTTCTAATTATCTAAACCAGTTTATGTGTAACTTCTATCCCTAGCCTTAGAGACTAATAAACCAGTCAGTCTAAATTCAGTACTCAGAAAGATGCCAGAACAAACAATTAAGTTATAATTAAAGTTTATAAGCACTAGGGCTGCGTGAAGCTTTGTTCCCTGATTCGATTTGGTTGAGATTTGGCTCAATTCGGTGGCTGAATCTTCAAGTCTGAATCAAATCAGGAGACCTTTTAATCTCTCTGAATCAAATTGGAACCCTCTGAATTGATTCGGAGAAATTTGAAAAGATTCAGAGATTCACACATAGACATAGCTTTAAAAGTTTTTTCACATACCTCAAGGTACCAAGCAGCTCATCAAGGCTGTGATGGTGGGGCAGATAAAATGTCCCACAGGAGTGCGGGAGGCAGTGGGGGAGGTCCCCAGCATGCTCGGCAGCAGACCCAGAAGTGGACCAGAAGCACTTCCAGTCCACTTCCGGGTCTGCTGGGGAGCACACATGGGGGGGGTCACCTGGATCACCCTAGCTTGGTGACTGGTGGTTCCTGGATCTGGCGGGCAGCTGGGGTCCCCCCTTGGCTGATTGCACACTCCCCAATGGACCCAGAAGTGGACCCAAAGTACTTCTGGTCCACTTCTGGGTTTGCCGTCAAGCATGCTGGGTTGTGGGGGGGTGCTCCTGTGGGATGCTCCATCCACCCCAGTATTGTAGTGTTCATGAGCCATGCCTGGTACCTCAAGGCCTGTAGAAAAAACTTTAAAAGCTGTCTCTGTGGCCAAATCGCTGATTCTCTGAATCAGCATCAAATCTTCAGATTCAGATTCAGCTCTATTGAATTGGGGACAGCAAACCAAAACAATTAATTGGATCACTGCCCCTGATTCAGGCCAAGTCTGAATTGAATACGGCCTGTTTTGCACACACCTAATAAGCACCTAGAGATAGTAAGGTGATAAAAAAAAACAGCCCCATGGATTTGTTCAGGACAAATCATGTTTAACCAAGCAATTTCCTTCTAAAATGGGAAACCTGGCCTTGTAGGTAACAGGGAAATGGTGCATGTGGCATGTCTTGTCTTTAGGCAGCTTTGGACACTATTCCATACAACATTTTCAGAAGCAAACTAAGGAATCACAATCTAGATGAAATAACCATACTAATCATTTAATATAAATTGGCAGTGCAATGATGTTGAAAAAAAAAAAAAAAGGTAAATCTCATTCTGGGATAAATTAATAGGCATGTTGTATATAAGACACAGGAGGTCATTATTTTGCTGTGCTTGGTGATTCTTAGCTGGATATGGCATCTAGTATCAGGGAATTGGCATTTTTCAGGAACTGGGAAGGAATGTTTGAGTCAGTTTTAATGTAGGAGATGTACTAACTGTACAATCTCTTGAAATCCTTTCCAGCCCTACATTTCCATGATCCTACACTTCATGTAACACTTAAGGCTTCTGTCCCTCAGGGCAGATTGTGGAATTTTAGGTCTACTCATAGCAAAATATCAAGAAGTAAAATTATCACCTCACATTCACAAGATTTGTAGAGTATTTGTTCTGCTGTGCTAATGGGAACCCTGCAGCCAAATCAGCAGGTGCAGCTTTGAAAAATTACTGCAAAGTTGGAAAAGAAGCACCATGAAGAATTTGCTGAGTTCCCCATTTAACATATCTCTGCTAAGTTCAAGATCTACATGTTAACTATAAATAAGTTACCTACTTGCTGGCTTCTCCAAATAGGCTTTGCTGCCTGTAGAGCTCTTTAGCCAGTCCTCCCAAATAAAGCACAGTCTGTCACAAGCAAGCAAACAAAACCAAACCTTTCAGTCTTGTCCTGGGACCTAGAATGGGAGCTGTTTGACTCCGGCCCCTTATGTAGCAAGATGTTGTGTTCCAACATGGTTCCTCCTCTCCTGATTACTCTTCTATCCTTGCAAGACACTCTGCCTATCTAAATTTCCTGCAGCTGGATTCTCATAACAGGGCTAACTATTCCCTCTTAAAAGAACAAACCACCTGGTTACAGCATCATTTCCTGTTTGACTGACCTTTGTGACTGTCCAGCCTGCTGATGTTGCATATAGCTTAGGAATTTCAACTGTTCAGAAAGAAATGTTGAAAGGGAAGGAGGACAATCTTTTGGCTATAGCACTTGACTTGAGGGATGTTCATTCAAATCTGGGTTCTATAATAGCCTTCTAGTGTAATCTTGAGCAAGTTCTTGAATTTCTTTGTGCCTCAGTTTCCCATCTGCTTCTTTTACTGTACTCTGTCTTTCTTCTCCACTAGGAAGATAATTTCAAGATAGAGATTGCTTCTTTCCCCCTGCTTGTAGCATAATGGGGCCCTGATCTTGGCTGGGGTGTCTAGATATTATTATAATATGAATAAGTCATAGTAAGTGAAGGTTCCAATATAGCCTTGATTTCCTCCATGCTACACATGGAGGTGTAGCAACCTTACTTCTGGTCAGAGGAAATGCAAGCCAAATTCATTAGTGCAATAAGTAACTTGATCTTATGGTAAGTCTGTAAAATAAAGAGCATGTATTAGATATAAAATAAAATTAGGATGGTATTATAAACTATATATCACTTGCATCATTTGTATCAGTGTGCTTTACAGATGCAAATACAATTCCTCCACCTTGTAGAGGAAGGAGCTCATTATTTCTTATTAATTAGGCCTTCAGTCACTAATCTGTTATGCACCTTCCCAACAACTGTTTACAGATAAGTGTTGGAGGATCTAATTGATGAGGGCTAATTAGCTCCTCCCTAATTAAAGTAAAGTGTTCTCCTTCCACTCAGTGGATTATTACTTATAGATAAAGGATCACAAAGGGAAGGCTCAGGATGCTCAATATGTTGGTGGCTAATTTGTTAAAAGTATTTTCAGATGGTTATTTAATAAATATTGTAATAACAAGTTTGTTTGTGCTTTTACCTGGCTTCACCCAGGAGCAAACAATCACCATGGGTTGTGCAGCTATCCATGATATGGTTACCTGGGGCTGTATAAAGTTTAAGCACAAATCCATGCTAATCTGTGAAATTAAGTGTGGCCTTAAAAACTTAAATCAGAACATTTGGCTTCTGTGCCACAGCTCCATATTCTCATCCAGTCCTCTTTGGTCAGAAAAAGACCATGAGATCAGTCTTCAGGAAGCTGTAGCCACTGCATACAGACCAAGGTTTTAAAAAAGGAATTAGTGATTTAATACCAAGTTTTAATATTCAAATAGAAAAACTTTAGAAGGGCCTTAATTGTCAGAAGGGAGATGCTTAGCATTTCCAGGTAAGATCTAAGGTATGTCAAAGTAGGTGCCAAAGCTTCAGCCACACAAAATCACTTGTTACTAAAATAAAAATAAAAAATTTATCTCAGCATGGTTTCTGTCATTGCCATGAATATGGACCTCAGTCATGCCTTATCGCTGTATTGTTAACAGTATAATGACTTCTCATCAGCAATATCAAATAAATGAATGTTTTCTTTTATATGATTGGGTGAGAACAGCATCTTGTTCACATGATATTCACTGCAAGAGGGAAGAACCAGGCCTTAATATTCTAATCTCATATTTTGAGGCTCACTCTTTGTTAACTAATCTTAGACAGCTGACAATCTGACACAGAGGATACAGAATTTTTGAGATCACAAATGGTCAACCAGGCAATGAACTCATTAAATTGTTTGTGGCCATAGCTACAGGCAGACATGTGGAAGTAGCAGGCACTGTGTATAACTAGAATTTATGAGTCTAATCTAGAAACATTAACATTAATAATAAGACTCTCATGTCATATTATCATGTCATGTCTCCATATGTTTTGGATCATGTCTGAAAAGCATGTCCTTTTCCTTAGTACATGGAGTTTGGGTGGCCCTAATTTCCCTTCCCCACATCCCTTGAGAGGATCCCACCAACTCAGTTTTAGAAACTCTCACTCTACTGCCTTGGCAAATCCATTTCACTTCCGTTTTCCTAATCTGCCTATAGCACATCCAGAGTGGAAAGAAAAATGCTAGTCACATTTCAGAAGCTGACTGAATGGTCCTGAGGCAGCCCAGAGAAACATTCACATCAGGATGAGGGATGTGATGCTGTGCAGTGGGAGCATCTACATGAGATGTTTACTGAGGAGTAGACTAAGTACTATTCTGCTGTGGAGTTTTTTACTCCGCAGCACCATGTGTGTAGATACTAATGTGGCTGGTTCAGGCTAGCCAGCTAGCCCTACACTAGATCACCCTCATGCCCCAGCCAGCCCCTCTGCAGCACATTGAGTCTGACCCTATGGGTCCCCTGCCAGCCAGGACTGCTCTGACCCAGCTCACTATGCTGCGGCCCCAGGTGCACATGTAAATGCAGCGCCTAGGAGAAATAAAGTCTGGCACAAGAAGCTCAAAGAAACTCGAAGAAATTGCTTGGGTCTTATTATAAGATAAGGGTGAGTAAAGATGCCAATAAAAAGAAAACTCTTTTACACACTGAGCTTAAGAGCAAATTACTTTTCTAGCTTGGATTTTATAAGTAGAGAAAACAAAACAAAACTCATGCACAACAGATCTGCTTCGATATAGTAACAATTTTTTCACCCTCTTTTATCTCTATGACAGTTTCTAGACATGGTGGGGAGAGATTAGTGTCATAAAGTGGTGACCATAAGAGGGGCTTATGTTAGTTTATTGCAATGCTCTATTACTCTATGGAGTATTAGAACGTGGCAGCCTTAGAAGGAGTTGTTACCATACTTGATCCTAGTACGGTACTGTGTGGTTTCCAGGGCAATTTGTGCATGATGTGACACTGAAGTGTTTAGATTATCACCATACAGGTCAGTTTGCAAAGCAAGAAACAGATTCTAAAGGCAAAATCTGGTCCCTACTTTTCCCTTGCTGTGGGGTGGGATGGAGTAATCTATGACACACGTTTTCCTGCCACAGACCCTTGTTAGCTGTGATGTGTGGGCTGAAGTGCTGTTGGGTGCAGTCTTGGCTTCATCCACTCCTCATCCTTGCATGCCAGATTTCTATTTACTCCATATCTGTGCCAGTGGGAGAGATCTCAGCAGAGGCTACTGTCCTCCAGGCAGGCTCTGGTAATCCAGTCTCCTCCTTAGACCATAATACTCCACTTTTGGCCAGGTTTGAAACTAAGGTAGAGAGCGATTCCCAAATGATAATGATGTCAGAGTGTAAATAGAACTTATATAATATTGGTTTTATGCAAATATGACAGCACCGTATGACCTGTACCTCTAAAATCATAACTCATAATAAAACACCCTTTTGCTCACAATCTTGTAAATATTTTACCCTGGGAGATCTCTCTCTAGCTGCTGAGAGCACATTGCTGCCAAGCTGAATAGTTCAGTTTCATTCTGGGAAATGGCTAGTTTCCAGTCATTTCTGAAGCCAGAGTCCATTTTTTTTATTGTAATACTCTAACTAACTTTGACTAGTTACAGGATGTAAGTTTACAGAAATTAGATATGCCAATGGGGATGACAGTAAAAAAAATGCCCCATTTCCCTGACCCCATTAAAGAGAAACACAGCTGCCGCTGCTGTCCCCAACCTGTGAGCTCAAAGCATGTCCTAAACAAAGGAGAAGCCCAGATGGGAGTTCTTGTTTTTGTATTAAATAACTTACTGGCTTCTTCACAAAACCTTTGGGAGTCCCAGTGGTGAAATGCAAAACCTTTGTGCCCCTATCGGTCCCCCAGCCACAGCTGAGCAAGGGTATTTCTAAATACACAGCTTTCTCAAAGAAAACTGAAACATGCTAATTGGGGATGCTGTGAACTGCACACTTTTTTAACTTGAAAGTGTGGAGGGAATTTTGTTTTCAGCAAAGAACTGGACCAGAGGCAAGAGAGATGCTTTATTTATTAACCAAGTTTGCAAGGCCTTATATTCAGCTCAGTTACATTTCTCCATAGTTATGTCTATTCCATGATACCTTTAGGATACCATATATGATGTGTTCTGAAATATCAGAGGACGTTTCAGGCACCAGTGGGCAAAACTCCATTGGTTCTAGGGAAAAAGGGGTCAGAAAAGGGAAATACATAAGTCTTTCATCATCTGTTTAGCAGATCTGTTGTTTCAAGTATCTCTGCAGCTGTCTGTAGATCAAAGTTGATATCCATTAATGTCTTCCATCATAATAACACCCAGTTTCAGCTCAGTCTGTCTCCTAATTGACTAGCAGGTTGACAGACTGAAGGACTACCAGATAGAAAGATAAATACTAGAGAGGGAGAAAGGTGGGGCATGAGGAGAAGAGGTTAATGGAGGCATACGCACAGTCTGGAATAATGGACTCCAACATAGTGGGTAGGGAATACACAAAAATCCTTGGTGAAGAAGAAAGTGGGAATAGGGGCATTGAAGGTCTGATAGAGCCTCTAGTGTGGTGAGAGATGAAGGGAGGCCCTAGTATGTGGCATAAGGAAAAGGGGACACACCAAATTCCTTGGAGAGACACTGAAAAAGCATGACATGGGGGAAAGGGGAAGGCAACACACAGAGTCATGGCATGAGGGGAAGAGAGAAAGGAGAGGCATTAAGGAATAGAGTACATAGAACCTGTGGCAGGGGGCAAAATGTGTAACCCTGATGTAAGGGGAAGGAGGAATGGTGTCGTATAGAAGCATGGCGAAGGCAGTTGAGTAGCTGCAGAAAAGACCTTAAATAGAAGGGGATGGAGGGTGATGCACAACTTAATGGAGGGCCTGAAGGAATATAAGGAACCTATAGTGAGTGCAGTAAGCTTGACTGGCAGGTGCTAAGAAACATGCAAACTTCAGGGTTATTGTTTTCTATTGAAGTATTATTATTATTTTCAGTTTATTAAATACTGCAAACTCCTGTTTGATCGCTGATTATTGTCAGGCAGAATACTAAGATGGGCTTGAACCAATCCCCTCTTCCATCAAACATCATTGGCATGCCCAGTCTTCTCTAACTGGCTTATTGGTGCCTCGTAGGGGGTGCATGTGCACTCCTTGAGCTTGGTGGTGCACCTCCTGCAAAAAGCACCGCTGACACTGCTGGCAGTGCCTGTGAGTGGTCACTGCTTGCCCCACCCACCGCTGACAGTGTCTGCAGGCAGTCCCTTATCACTGCTGGCCACTGCCAGCCGGCAGTGTCTGCGGGTGGTTGCTGACTGCCAGTTGGCGCTTGCCACTTTCCCTCCCCTACCACCAACACCACTGTGGCCACCTGCGGGAGCTCCCTGCTGCCAAGCCCCCTCCGCCTACACTGCCACTGTCTGCAGGCAGTTGCTGTGCCCCCGCAGCCTCTGGGGGCATGTGGCATTCATGAACTGGCTGCTTGCATGCAAGCAACTGGCTTCTGTCAGTGCAATTCCTGTGTACTGCCCGAGGATTTCAGATATTTTTCTAGTTCCCTATTAGGATGTAAAATAACAGGAATTAAAAAAAATGTTTGCAAACTGACAACCTCCCAAACATCTAGGCAAGCAATACATTTATTTTTAAAAGTGCAAGAACATTTTGTTTCAATTTTTATCATTCTTATCCTACTAATTTTGTTTTTACCTTACATTTCAGGACAAAAAGTATTTTCATACCAGAAACAATTAACAGTTTATTTAAAAAATGTTAAACTGAGACATTTCAAACATTACTTTGACATTATTTTAAGTCAAGGGATTACTCAAAATAGTGTGGAGCTTGATGAACCAACAAATTCATACAGAAAAATAGTTTAAAAATTCTTGATCATATCTACTCAGAACGTCTCTATCTCCTAAACGCGAAAGGTCTCTGTCCTCTGAACTTGAACAAAGCTCTGTGTAGATGTACTTTATACGTTTGCAGGATCACACATCAGATCCAGTCATGCCTTATTGCCTGCATTGGCTCCCTGAGTCCTGGGCTCCCCATGCATTAGTAAGAAGCAGGCACCCACACTGGGGAGGCCCCTTCACTGAGGGGGCTCCCAGCTGTGGGGGCCGTGTGCAGCTGGGCCTGAGACCTGGCAACCTATAGGGCTGTTTCCTGGCTGTACCGCTGTCACAGCCGCCATGCTACATGTGCAAATTAAACCTAGATAGCAACCAGCTATAAAGTTAGTACATATTTTCAAAGTCTAAATTTATAGATGGTTGAAGCTTTTTGTTGTGATATATCACTTCTTTGCATATGTACCTGGTCTCAAGGTAATTGCACAATTAGCCAGTTAATTGTGCAGTACCTGTAACATGTAGAAGAAGCCTCAGTCAAACTGATTTGACTGATTTTGTTGTTCAAGCTGGAAAAAATGCAAAACCTAAATCAAAAACACACCTTTCCAATATAATTATTATCCCTTTTATCTCAGTAGCTAGCAACAGCAAATGACTAGAAAATATTTTCTCTGCTCACAGCCCCCAGACTTCCTTCAGCCAACAGCTTATTCCCCAGGCTTCTCCTAGTGCCACACACAGTAGGCTAGTTCAACCCACAAGCTATTTCCTAGGCTTCTCCTAGGGCCTGTAAGTGCAGTTCAGGCTGTGTAGAAGCTTCCTTTCTCTGTGTGTTCCTGTATGCTGGCTCACTCATTCTAAACCAGAGACGTCTTATATCCCACATTTAAATTCTAGAACAGACTTGAATTTGCTTTTGCTTCGATGCAGAAAAATGAGCTTACCTGTCTCCTTGCAGATATTTTAAATGAAGGATGACAACCAGGTTTAACTCAACCTAAAACAGTATATTAGACCCTTTATTCCAAGTAGTTTCACTAATCTTAGGGGAGAAAATCTATAGAATACATGTGTATGTACATTTCGAAGACAAGATTTTTCTTCTTGACAGTGGTCTTTTTGCCACTGCCACTAGGGGCAGGACAGATCTTGAATGTCTGTACGCTTGTGGTTTCTGCCAGGACTCTCACAATAGAAAATGAATGCCTGTGCCTGGCTATAGTTACCTTTCTCTGTAAAACACAGTTTATTGCACTAAGCAAATCTTATACCTCTCCACTACAATTTTTCCTGGCCATTTCTAAACTAAGTAATCAAGTCTTTCTAGATTTGATTTTCTTCCCTTGTTCATCATCCTGAGCTGTTAATATGCTTTATTACTTGTTGCACTGTATTTTAATGTAGTTAATCAATCTAGACTGTGCTTCAGGGTTTCTGCTGGTTACCTCTAGGCTGGGGACAGACATTACACATAAACTGGTTTAAGTGGTCAGAAACTGGTTTAAACCTGTAACAGAACATAAGTTCAGTGCATATAAACCAGTTTCAACATGGGAGAAACTGGTTTGAGATAAACCTGGTTGAATATAGTATTGGACTTAACTGATTGAACTCAAACTGGTTTATGCAACATCTGTCCCACACCCCTTCCTGGTTTAAATTAAACCAGAGTCCTCCAGCATCCCAGTATGCTCTGTGGGTGGGGCTCTGCTCTCTGTTCTAGAGCAGGGATGGCCCCACTCCTCTGCTTTCTAGCCTGACCGGGGGTGGGACATGGCAAGACACCGGCCAGCAAGGCCCTGTTAAGGCAAAGTGAGCAGGGAAGGAGTTAATTCTTCCCTACTTCCCCTCCTCCCTCACCGCAGCTGGGGTCTGCCTATTTGCAGGGAGCAGAGGGAACGGAGCTGCGGCGGTGGCCCTTGGGGCTGGCAGGCCCCAGCTGCAGGACAGAGTGGACAGAGGGAGGAATTAACCCTTTTCCCTGCCCCCTTCACCTTAACATGCTGGGGCTCTGTTCTGTGTTGGCAGGGACTCTTCCCCCTGCTCCTTCTCCCTCTGGGAGGGGGGAGGCTCTGTGTGGTGCTGGTGGAGGGTGTCTCCTCCTCCCCCTCCCCCCCTGCCATGGGGTGGGGAGGGGGGCTCTGCAAGCCTGCCCAGCCCCAAATGAGGACTCTTTCTCCTGCTCCTCCCCCACTGCTGTAGGGTAGGGAAGGGGGCTAATATGCCAGGCTGCCCAGCCCCAGAGGGGGACTCATCCCCCCACTCCTCAATCCCTGCCACCATGGGGCAGGGAGCAGGGTTCTGTTCAGTGCAGGGGAGGGGGCTCTTCCCCCATCTCCTCTGGCTCCTCCCCTCACTGCCACAGGGTGGGGAAGGGGGGCTCTGTGCAGTGCTGCCTGCTCTGGCCCAGTTGGGGCATGGGGAGTGGCTATAACTGAGCCACAGCTGCCAGGAGTAGCCCCACTCCTGCAGCTGGGAGTGGCCCTGCCCCCATGGCCTGGGCTGGCCTCGCTCAGCCCTGGCCAAGGCAGCTGCATGGTGGGCCGGGCTGAGCTGCGGGGGCAGGACCACCCTGTTGGATGCAACTCAGTGACATGGATGCTGAGCCCTGAAAGCAGCCCAGCCTGGTCTGGTGTGCATGGCTGGTGGCTGGCCAAGCAGCAGGCTAGTAGGGCCAAGTCAGAGTCATTGCAGGGGCTCATGGGTCCATAGCCAGCCCCAGCAGTGGGTGGTTGCCAGGCTTTGGGCCTGCCAGTGCCTCTAAGCCAGCTTGGCTAGCCCTCTTCCTGGCCAGCCACCAGCCATGTGTGCTGGGCCAGGCTGGACTGTGATACTGACAGGGCTCAGCATCCTTGTCACCGAGCCACAGCTGTCACAGGTGACCCTACCCCCATGGCCCAGTTTGGCCCCACTGTGCAGCTGCCTTGGCTGGGGCTGGTCTGGGCCATGAGAGTGGGGGGGACCATCGGCAGCTGGGCCGGTCCAGGCAGTGCCATAGAGAGCTCTCCTCCCCAGCCTGTGGTTGTGGGGGATGGGGGAAGGAGGAGGAGGAGGAAGAAAAGTGGCCAGGCCTGGCCATGCCTTCCTCCCCCCAGGATCTCCCCCAGCTTAGCTTCCCTATGGAAATGAAGGACTGGGCTTTTTGAATGTCTGTCCCTAGCCCTAAAGAACAGAAAAACTCCCTCTGCTCCTTCCTAGGCTTGAATACATATTGGTTTCTCTTTATTCTTTCCTTTTTCTGAAGCATTAGAGATTAGCCACAGCTACAGACACGAAATTATCTAGGATGCACCCATGCTTCTAGTGGTACACTGAAACTTCTTAGGCGCTTAGTTGGTAGGTCTTGCTCTCATAGTTAAAACAATTGCCACATGTAAGGTTTTGGGGTCAGACTAGTCAGACTTCTTTTGCTTTCCTCTGCTGGCTGGGACCTGTCCACTTCTTCATATTTTACCTAAAATTCCTTTCCACTGAAGGAAGCCAAGACACTCGTGGCTCTCTTTTCTGGTGGCTCATAGTTTTTAAGACTCCTGGTTTGTTGCACTGAAAATCCTAAATTTGTTAGAAGTGTTAGGTGGTGTTTTGTGACCATAGGGTATTTGAGGGTGAGGAGGGGGAAGGAGGCTGGAGTGGATGTTCTTGTGGATTTATTGCTTGTGATTTCAGGGGACAGCTGTGGGCTTGATGACCCAAGTGTCCCTTTCCAGTCCTGTCTTCCCATGCAGATGATTTCAGATGAGGCCTAATCTCCTTGTAATATAATTGAAATATTCAGTCCTTTGATTACGCACAATTCACTTTCAGTATTTATACATTTAGTAGCCGGCATGCTTTCTGTTGAAGCCCATAGGCTAAGTATTGCTTATAGTAGGGAGGGGAGCCTGGTAGTGGGAGAAAAGGCAGGAGGCAGGTGAGGAGAGAATGTGTGAATGTTGTTAGCCTATAAATACCACACATGCATCACCCTTCCCAGTGGGGGTTGGAGTGAGCTAAGCTACACGGTTGACAGGTTAGAGGTTGCAAGTTTGAGGCCATAGCAGAAGCATTCATAGTGCGGCCCTGTCGGATACCTATGGATCTGTGAATTCTGCTAAATCCCTTGTCACAAGGACATGGAAAAGAAGGAAAATATTCCAGTAATCTCTATAACTTCAGATCACGACAGGCATGGGAATGTTATCTGATAGTTAAATGAATAATGACTTCTAAAAGGTGATGGGACTGACCGCAAGAATAGCCTTCAGCTGGGAGGCCTCTCTCTTTGGCGATGGCATATGACTATTTTCTAGATCTGTTGGTTTCTGTTGTTTTGTTTTTGAACACATGAGGAGCAAATGAAAGGCAAACAATATGGGTCAGGTGCTATAGTTTTAGATAATTAACAGCTGGAAATAATTACCTGCTACCAGAAAGAAGAATGATGGATGGAAGCACAGAACAGCTGCACAGCATCTGGTGGTACTTTGGCTTGCTGGAACAGGAGAAATGCCCTGAGAACATGCTGGAAGGGAAATTATTCTTGCAAGCTCTAGTGTGTATAGGCAGCACAGATGTGCAGGGCCTAGCAAATGGATTGTGGTGGGTCAAGATAGCAAACAGTCTTTGAGGAAACCCTTGGAGTACTGTTTCTCTTCTTGCAGTGAGGTATGCTTTGCTTCATTCGAGCAAAGCTACACTTAGGCCTGGCTTCCTGCCTAGAGTATAGTTTCTTAACAGACAGTAAGAAGCTGCTGCTGTTCTAGTCTTGTAATCCTGGTATTATGAGCTGAAATTCTTCATTGTCTTCTTCCTGGCAAGATAGGTGCACAGTGTGATATTTTACCTTTTCTCTGCTCAGAAAGAACTGATGGTGGATGATGGGAGACAGCAGAGAATTGGCTACTACCACTTTTAGCAAACAGAGGAGACCAAATCAGCAGAGTAGACTGAGGAAAGTAGTGCATCGGAGTCTAGCTGTGCTGGAAAGCCAGACCAAATTCTCATTAAAACTGCACTTGCCATGGGATGACCTTTCCTTACTCCCCAACAGCCAACTTCATCTCATTGCTATTTCCTCATGGGCAATGGGATGGGAAAAGAGGGAATTGCAGTTACAAAAATGTAGGAATTTCCATAGCCAGGAGGCTAGTGATGGTCCCAGGAAACGGTTCCCCTTAAATAGTTAAACGGCTGCATCTCAACTAGCACAATGTCACATTGAATTTGAAACAGGGAACTTTTTATATTTTCCCCCTGATTGTGCTGGCACCTGGCAGATGCCTATTTACCACAGGCATCAATACACATAGTAATCAAAGGAAATCAGAAGCGCAGATTAGCAACAGCTGCAAGTCATTAGTGGCAGACATGGGAAAGCGCAGCTCTGCACCCAACTTTGAAATAACCAATATGAGGATTTCAGAGCACGAGGGTTACCGCAGGGCACTTTGTGAACATGAGAGAAGGCAAACAATTGCTTTGCTTGTCTCTCAAGATAACTCCCTCCTTTCCCGAAGGCAGTTCCACACACTCTGGATCGATCAATCAATCAATTGCATGCTATTGGTCAATTGACTCTTTGCTCTTTGGAGAGTACGTTTGCTGCCCAAATGTTGCTCCACCTGCATGAATCCCTTTCATTTCCTCATTTTTTTCTCTGCATTATTGACTTTTAGGACCCCAGAAATCAACATAAAAATCATAGCCTTGAAATAAGATAGTGTTCTCCAAGGTTAAGGCTTCCCTCTTTCTGGCTCCCCTCACTAGTCTATTTTCTTCTCAAATATGAGAATTAATGTTAACTTTAAAGTAATTATGCATGTTTATTGTAGATCCTGACTAGTAACTAAAAAAATACTATTCAAATTTCAGATCTCTTTAAGCAATTCATTTTGAACCTGAATAGCTTTCAAGTTTTATTTAAAAACTTGCCATTAACTGAAATTTCCAATAGCAGATTTAGCAAGCTTAGATTTCTATTTTGGTCAGTCTCTGGAAAAACTGTTTTAATTTGCAATCCCAGAGACTAGCAGGAGCAGGAAGCTGATACCCTGTTAATAGAGTGACCAGAATCCAGCCCCATAAAGCTATTATGGTTATCTGAATGTATCTCCATGTTTGTATGACACCTAGCATAATGGGGCTATCATCCTTGTTTGGGAACTCTAGCTGCTCTTGTAATATAGATAATAATAGCACAGAGACTGAATATTCATCATTACCATATCATTTATTTGTTTGTGGCTCAAGCTGTGTAATAAGTACTTCCCAGGCATACAAGAAAGGACAGTCCAAGTCTGAAGAGTTCACAGTCTTAGCTGTATTTCACTACCCTTAAATTTTCAACTGCCAGCTTTCTCTCTCTTTCTCTTTAAATAAATCTCTTTGAAAAAAGCTTCACAGTACTGAATGTGCAAAGAGAGGGCATCAAAGGTAGGAAAGGGTAATGCATTTTAAAGATGAAATATAAACACGTGATTTTAAATCAGCAAAAAATTTCACAATGTCCCTGTCATGATCCAGGGATCCTGGTTTTCTCTGATCTAAAAAAAATCCCCAATTTCTGGATAAAAAAAGTAACCCCAAATCCACATTTTTGTGTGATTAAAATGAAACACAATTATATAGATCTATAAATTGGTGGCATTTCATTTTAATTACAGGGAAATGTGGATTTGGGGTTACTTTTTTAATTCAAGAATTGGGGATTTTTTTAAATCAGAGAAAACCAGGATCCCTGGCAATAACAGGATGAAAGGTAGAAAACTGAGAGATGGAAAATGTAGAGAAGAGATGTGAAGACATCTTTGCTATGCCACCCTTTTATTTTTCCAACACACCCAAGTCTGTTTAAGGCTAGCTATTCCCCTATAACTTGGCCATTGTAGTATAACCAAACTATGTAGTAAAGAAGACACATTGGGTGCTTACAGCAGAATGTCCAAAGATGAGCATTTTTAGGAGAGCGTTTTCTGTCTGGCTGTCATACGCTTTCAGAGCCCTCCTGCTACTGACTCCATAGCAAAATTGCATGCCAATATTCTAAAAAAACATTTGAAGTTTCATTTTCTTTTCGTCAGGGGACTTTGTTTAGCTGATCTCTCTTCTGTCTGTTGCTTTCTTCAATAACACAAATAGAAGCTGTAGTTAGTTTGTTCTATAATGCCTGTTCTATCTGCCAAATTTCTCCTCCTCTGGTGCAGATCTATGGTACCTTGCTGACAGGCATTCAGTGAGCCATGTTCACCTGACCTATCCCTTTCTCTTTGACACCCTGAAGCATGCAGTTAAATACAGGCAAATGCACAATAAAACATCTATAAACAATGGATGCAGGGCAGCATGGGAGTCTTGGAATGCAATGACCTAGACAAGGACTTTGGAGGACTCGTCTCAGGTAATAGCCTAGTCATGAGCCCTCAGGGCAGTGCTGTGACAAAAGGGAGTATTGCACTGAAGGAGACAAGTGTTCTCACTTTTGTACACTGTTAGTAAGATAGCTATTAGGATACTATATCCAGTTCTGGAATCAAATACAAGTGAGTATATAAGTGCTTATATGTGGAAAAAGATGTATCTGATTAGTGATGGAGGGAGGGAGGAAGAGGGTTTCAACCTTTCTGAAAAAAGCGTAACAGGGAACACTGCCTGGGAGTTGGAATTAGACAAATTCAACCTTGAAAGGTTGAACAAAGGTGCAATTTCATAAGTAGTTTAGAGTAGGAGGTGGTAGATTCACCATTGCTTTGTCTTTTTAAAATGAAATTACTATATTTACCAAATCTAAGACAAGGTTTTTCCTCATTTAACATGGGTGAAAAAAAGCCCCTTTTTCTGTCTTGGATTCAAGTACAAGGTGAACAGGGGAGGAAGGGTGGGGGTGCAGGTGGCTGCTGCAGCTCTGAGTCCAGCCCTGAATTGGGATTGGAGTTGTAGCCGCTGCTTAGCCCCACTGCCACCTCTGCTCCCTGCCACCTGCCCCCAGAGCCTCTGTTCTCCTGCCTGCCTATCAGGTAATTTCTAGGATTAGAAACTAATTCCAGTTTAAGGTGTTACATTAATTTGCAGGCATGAGATCAGTGATGTTAGGGAGCATTAACCAACCTCCTAATCAACTTCATGTAACAGAGACGATTGGCAGCCTGCCTTCAAAAGGCCCCTGGATAGAAGTTGTATGCTATCTGAACTGCTTCTCATCCGTGGAAGAGGATGTGTTTTCCTGTGTAAAACCTCTTCTAGGTCAGAAGTATGTGATTTTTGAGGAATGGCATGTTTCTGATGCCCAGCTGTACTTCAGTTGTAGATTTTTTAAATATTCTCTTTTTCCATCTCTGTCAATTCTTTTGCCAAAAACAAATACTCCAAAAATGCTATCTCATCCCTCCTAAACAACTGTAGCTGTAGTATCTTTGACAAATCACAGTTTTCTCCTTAAGTGAAGCCCTGGGGTGCTTTGCAAGAAGCTCTCTGTTCTGATTCAGTGTCTGTGTATATGCAGAGGGAAAGAGGCTATGTTTCTGGTAGCCCTAGAGGCCTCATTAAATTGTGATATGTGATATCACATTTCAAGCCTCTTTGCAGTTTTTGTTGTCCCTAGTTTAGAAGTAGATGCAAATTATAAGTAAATACGGTCTAGAGGTTGTCTTGACAAGGAAGGCAGAAGCATGAAGCATGAAGCATCCATTCATTTTGTATACTTTGTTTTCTAAGTGCCCAGCTTTGATAGCTTGTGCCATCTTTTCCAGACGCCTAGGGCTCCAAGATCCCAGGAACCTGAGACATCGACAATAAGCAAATTTTATAAAGATTTCTTGATGACTAACATGAGACTAGCTTGGTGATTGTGTAGTAATATCTATGAAATTGCATCTGCCAGTATTGCCCACCAAATATAATTGATGTAATCATGAATGCCATCACAGAAAAATGTGTCTGTCTTTTTTTTAACAAGGGTCAGTGTCTACCTATAATAATCTGACCAAATAAAATGTACCAGTAATGTCACTGTTGTTATTAGAAACAAGACATTAATTTGCGGCTAATAGTTCAGTGGTTCTCAACCTCACTAGACTCAAGGCACTCCTCGGAAATGCCAGCTCTTAATTGTCAGTTGTTATTTGACTACAGAAAAGTAATGGAGTAGTTCTTCTGTTGCAAAAGAACTTAGAAAAGCCACAACAGGTCAGGATGGTTTTCACGCTCTGGCTTCCTATTTGAAATTGTTGGGTTTATCTTGTAAATAATGTGTTTGCACACCTAGTACTGCATGGCATCCTGTGGCACCTTATAAGGATCTCAAGGCAACCTGGAGTTCTGTGGTCCCCTGGTTGAGAATCACTGTAATACTTTATCTGGATTGGAGGTCTTTTTTCCATGAACAGATCATGACATTTGCCATGAGATTAACATGCAGCCTGTAGGCCCTGGTAGCTGCCTCACTCATTGCTTTGTGACAGTTATGGGCCAAGGCAATTGCATGCCGCCTACACTGTAGTAGTGGGGGAAAGTAGAAGGCCATTTGCTACTGTCATTGTCCTCATAACCTGTGCAGTAGAGGGCAGGGGTCTGCTCGTGCAGCCCAGGTAGTGGTGGGGAAACCCAGGGAGTGCTGCCCCCATAGTGGGTGACTCATGTGGTATGTGGCCCAGGGGCCACATGCCAACATCATGTGAAATCCCTGGCCACACCAGAATTAGACAGCCTTATTTTAGAGCATTGTTTGGCCTGTTCTAATGTATGCCAAGAAACATAGTTGTCCATGGCTGACTAGGGATTGGGGGATCGAAGAGTTATCTTTCCTACCTGCTCTCCTCAGCTGTTCCAGGTCTAAACTGCACTGCTAAGAATCTAGAATTTGCTTAGCACAAGCGTAAATGTCATGCACAAGGTGCAAAGCAGTAGAATCATACCCTAGGTGTTCATCCAAATGAAAGGGTTTCTTTGTCTATTCATTCAGGAGGATTCACTTGAGCTGGATCGTGGTTAAGGAAAAGCCAAAATAAACCAATCAACAAATAACATGGCATCTCTTTTATTTCGGAGAGTACATATACTATATGATGTCCTTGTATTTATTGTATGTTGCAAGCCCTGCATTGATTGCAGTATAATATATTCTTGCATGTTCAAGTACTTCAAGACAGCACTGTGACTGTCCCTATAGTAATTCTTAAAAGGGATAACTACAGTATACACTCTCAGGTATTTTCTTCTATATAAATGCTGTTAGCACTAAAGCTGGAAACAATGCATGCAAAGAAAGGGAAACATTATTATGGTAAGCAGAATGTGTTTTGTCAGATGGTTAGAGCCCTGAACTTGAGTCAAGATTTAAGATCTATCCCATAAAGCTTTGAAGTATGTGCTTCACTATAAGCATGTAAACAATGGGCTTTATAATAAAGATATGTAAACATTAGCTAGCTATGTATGAATTACTTAGACTCAAGTGTAAGTCCATATTTGTATAAAAAAATAATATAAAACAAGAATGTACTTTTGCTTTTTAAGCTACACATTCAGTACAAGATTCTCAAGAAGCTGCAATAAAAAGTATCTTGAAAAAAAGTATCTTGTAGTGAATTGATAAAACATGCTAATGCTAAGACTTGACACTTAAAAATATTCTTTAAAAGAAAACATTTAGATACCAAACTCAAGATAAAAGTTGTTAAAAACCCTTTTAGGGGCACAATTAAGATTGTGTGTTATTGTGAATTATTCATTGATTTATGCTTCATGAGAATAACATATTTTGTGGGCAGTCCTATATTTTATAATTTCCTTAACCATTTGCTTGCTTTTAAAAGCTTTGGTTTTGTGGGTGTTCAGGTATTGTCACTTACCAGTTTTCCCTATTGTTTTTAAATTTTGCTTTGCTTTGGAACCTATTCAGGTGCTAGCATGCAAGGTATTTGCAGATAAGGAAGAGACAAGTCTCTTCCTATCTAATACAGGCTGAGTGCATCCAGGGGCGATAAAGACTATAGTGCAAACAGAGAAGGACAAGGGCTTGGAGAACTAAACAATTGATCACAAGTTATTTGGAATCAAGTGTTAGTTCTTTTCAGAATATGTTTGTTCATAAAAGATTATTCTCACTGAAAAGTAACCCTCCACCTGCATAAATGTCATTTAATTTAGTTTGCATACTTTATGCTGAAGTGGTTTTGAGATATCTTTGGAGTAATCTTGATGTGAAGAGGCTGCTGCACAATAAGAACAGTCTTTCCTCATTGGTCTACCCCCTCCCTAGCTCACAGAATCACTGCTAATTGATACTGTTTCAATTTTAATTACATATAATTTTTCTGTTTTGCTACCCAGGGAGCCAGGAGAAGAAAACAATACTCTGCCTACATGCAAATCTTCCAATCAACAGTTTAAAACCTTTTTGCTCCCAGATTCATTCTCTGTACTTTTTTAAATGGAAATGGAAATATTTATGCAGGTCCTTCATATGTTCCGAGCATTTGGGGCTCTTTATAGTTAAGTTTATAATTGTGTTTAGTGTAGGAAGCCCTCCTTTCCTTTCTCTCTGCTGGCTGGATTGCGTTAAGTGTATGAGTTTGGCACCTCTGGCAGTGCTTCCAGTTCCCAATTTTTAAAAATCTTTTCACTCAGAAAAAGGAAAGCAATCATGGCTTCTCTGCAACCTTGTCACGCATTGTTCTAAGGGGCTACTGTTTTTTATTAGCTACACCTCCCTGCCTGTCCTCTGGCTGGCTCCAGTGGTAAATACTGGCTTGAAAGTGTATAAGCAGAGCTATAAGACCCAAGTGTGTTGAAGGTGCCATTATCCCTTTAAATGGCCATGGGGCAGTACCATTTTTTGTGCCCAAAGAAGACAGAGGCCGAGAACAAGAGTTCTATGTCCAACTTTTGTGCCCCTATCCTAAGAAGGATGTGGAAAAGCTGGAGAAGATCCAGAACCAAGAAATTAAGAAGATGAAGTATTGAAATGCAAGCTGTTAAGGAACGGTTGAAATAACTAGGTAAATTTAGTTAGGGGAAAAGATAATTAAATGATGGGAGTTTTCAAATATTGGAAAGGCTCCCATGAAGAAGACAGAAAAACATTGTTCTCCCTTGCCACAGATGGCAGGATAAAAGGCACCGAATTTTAACTGTAGCAAGGCAAATTTAAACTGAATCTCTGGGAAAAATCCTGCTTATGAGAACGGTAAGACAAAGGGAATAAGCTTCCTAGGACATTTGTGGAGTCTCCTTCTCTGGTTTTCAAGAAGGACATAAGGAAGAACTTCTTTACTGTCTGAGCCCCCAAGGTTTAGAATAGACTGCCACTGGAGGCGGTTCAAGCACCCACTTTGAATGCCTTCAAGACACATTTGGATGTTTATCTTGCTGGGATCCTATGATCCCTGCTGGCTTCCTGCCCCTGGGGCAGGGGGCTGGACTCGATGATCCTTCGGGGTCCCTTCCAGCCCAAATGTCTATGAAATTTATGAACATCTGTTTAAGAGGGTTTAGGAATACAAATCCTTATCTGGGCAGGCACCTAGACAAGATAACCCTTGCGGGTTCTTTCCCGCCCGGTGAAATGAAGATTCTAACCAACCTGTCTGTAACAAACAGGAATGAAGGAATGATTTGACAAGAAGGAAATAGGACTCAGTTCTCTTCAACTGAGATCAATATGAGGTTTTTTTTCGTCAGTTTGAATGGGATCAGGATTGAGTTATGTTGTAGGGAATATGTTCAGTCACTTTGGGGACTGGAATTCAATGTATTAAGAGTAGGGCTGTGCAAAGCTTTGGGTGCTGATTTGATTTGGAGGAGATTTGGCCCAATTCAGCAGCTGAATTTCTAAATCTGAATCAAATCAAGAGACCAGTAAAAAGGTCTGAATCAATTTGAAGCTCTCCAAATTGATTCTGAGAGGTCCAGGGATTTGGGCAGTCCCTGCTCGCTGCTGCAGGGAACTAGACCTGGACTCCATGCTGATAAGTGGGGCGGGGGGGGGGGGGGGCAGAGAGGGCCATGGGGGAACCCCTGCCTTGCCCCATCCTCCACCTGCTCTCTCAGCTCCCTGCCCCACCATGACTGCCCCATGTGGTCCCTGCTTCCGGCTCTTAAAAAAAAAAAAAAGAAAGCGCCCCCATTCACTGGCTGCTGCCAGGCAGGGGGGCAATCCCTGCTGCCCCCCTCTACCCCACACTGAGGGGCTTTGCCATGAGCTCCTCTAATCCCCACCTGCTCTCCCAGCCCCGTTCCCCCTGTTTTTTTTTTAAAGAACCAGGAGCTGGAGCTGGAGCATGCAGGGCAGCCAGGGCAGGGTCTGGGAGAGCAGGCTGGGATTTCCCCTGCCTGGCAGGAACTGGTGAGGCCAGACCTTTTTTATTTATTTATTTTTAAAGAGCCAGGAGCTGGGGCCAGGCTGAACAGCCACTGACAGAGCTGGGAGAATGCATGGGGGACAGGGCCTGTCCAATTCGGAGATGGGGGGTGGAGCCCATCCCAAATCAATTCAGGACAGCGATTCAGATCACTGAATCGAATCACTGTCCCCCGAATAGGCCGTATCCAAATCCAAAGCAAATACTAGCTGCTTTGCACAGGCCTAGTTAAGAGCTATCAGCTGGCTCTGAACAGGGACCTATCAGTGCAGAGGGCCTCTAGATGAACAATGAATGATGTGGAGTGAGGAAGGGAAGAAGTAGGGAAGGGAGTTAGGATATAAGATGAAATATTTATGACTCCTTGAGCGATGAGCTGTGTTCACTACCATTTTTAGAAGAAAAAGTTGGATGAGACCTGGTGGTATCAAAGAGTCACCTTCCAATACATCTCCCTAAACAAAATGCAGCTCATACGCTAAGTGAAACATTATTAATAAACAGTTGGATTGCATCTTCATGGCCTGTGACCTAAAGCTGTTGCTTCCTCATGATGGAGTTTTGAGAGCTTAAAAGAACCTTTGTTTAAAATCACATGTGCTTCCCCTCATAAGAAAAGTATTTTAACTATCAATTAAGTGGTCATGAATGAAAAATCTGGGTTATTTGAAACAAAAATATGTTCTCCAAAATCAATCTGTTCAGTGTATGGAGGGGAAAAAAGAACCCTTTCAGAATAAACCCAGTGCTCTGCTAGTCTGAAATGTTCTCCTGGATTTTGCTCACAGCATATATATGCCACAAAGTCAGGGCTCCTCTTTTTGGAAATCAAATATTTCCACCTCTCACTTTTCCGACAAAAGTAACTTCTTTTGTCCCGGTCAAGTGCCAGGATCTGTAGCGTGTCTTGTGTCACTTTGCTGTTTCAAGCATTACAAATCCATCTGTTCCTACCAGGCCTAGTGACTAATGTAGACACTCTTATTAGGTCAAAATAGCTGAAATCATACAGCAATTACACATATACACTCACGCATGCACACAGAGGGGTTTTTTTCTCCTTGGAACAAAACATTCCCTTACTGTTCACATGGCCAGAGCAGCTGTCCAGCTGGCAAAAGCAGAGATGTTAATGTTGTCAGTGAAAGGATGAGTCAGTCTGTAAAAGTTATTCAGGATAGTTCTCTTCGCCCTCCCTTTCTCACCCCAGTCTTTTTGGGTTCATCAGATTTTGGAGCTCTGCACTAACAACAGCCTCCTGGGAGATTACAATGAAGGCCTGTCAGGCCAAGAAGGCTGTAAATGGAAGTCACAAAAATGACAAGTCCCATGCTCTACCATGCTATAGAACTTGTCCAAAGGCTTGCATGCATCCCTAAAGTCTGGGATGCTAAGCCCTATATTTACTTCAATTTAAAAAAAAACCAAATATATATATATATAAAAAAATATTAGTCCAAGGGGAAGTAAGGAAGAAAAGGAGAGAGAAAGAGATGATGGGAGAGAGGCCAATTATGTGCCACTTCTTTACAGTGTGCTTGTTTTTGACAAATGGGTATAGTATAGCCTCAAAAATCCGGCTTGCTTGGGACTGAGCATCTGCTGAAAATTTGAAAATTCTGGGTTTTTTAAACCAGAGTGGCTGCTGGTTGCAGAGTGGGAGGTGGGGGGGCAGGTGGAGGGGAGGGGGTAGTGGCAGCTGGTTCTGAAGCAGTAGCCACATGCAGAGCAGGGTGGTGAATGGTGGTGGCAGCTATTGTGTGCAACCTTCCCCCTCCACATCTGGTGGGGTGGGGGAGAATGGCGGCCAGTCCTGGAAAAGCAACTGCACACAGAGCAGCGACCCAGGGTGGTGGATGGCGACGGTGGTCGCCTCATGCAAGCTTCCCCCTCCACATCTGGAGAAACAGAGGGGGAAGCTTAAAAAGTTCCAGATCTGTGGGAATTTTCAAGATCCATATTTATGAGGTTATACTGTACTCTTCTATGTTGTTAGCAGGTTGCTATCCAATATTCCTTTCCTCACTTCATGAGAATCTTGTTCCTTAAAGCTCCCAAATAGGATCTCTCTCTCCCATGTCAGCTGTCCTTTCTTTTTTCTTGCTTTCTTCCTATATAGTCTTCTCTCCTTTTCTGACCTCTGCCACTCTCCTCTTTGCTTGTGTTTGAATTTTACTACCACTTTAGGCCCCTGTGGGTCTGTTATAGTTTGTTATAGGAGCAAAACCTGAAACAGTTGCCAGCTTTCCTCCATGACCAAGGTTTGGCAGTGTGCTCCTGAGTCAGCTGTCAGCACCTGGTTTGTCACGGGCCAAACACAGCTGGCTCCAGCTTTTGACTGGCAGAAACACAGCTTCCTTCATCACTAAAATGACTGATTCCCTATGACCTCTCCACAGTCTGTTGAACTGTCTTTGAAATGATGTTCATCAAGTGTATGTGATAACAATTGGCGTTTTATTCAGACTCTTAGGCTAAGATTAAAAAGGTGATATTCTCTTTGTCAACCCAGCACCAAGTGCAGCCCTAGAGCAATAAAGCACAAGTCCAAGTGCACTCAGTGAAAATAGGTCTGAAATCAGTCCCTCGAGCTTGTGTCCTAGCCAGGGCCACTTTCAAAAGTATAAATCTGAAAAAAAAAAATGGACCCTGTATCCTTAAGAAAGCTAACAATTGCTTCCTTAATTTTTTTAAATTGTAATTTTCTTCAGAAAAGGGCTGTTCTGTTCTGTGTTGCTACAGGTAATATCTTATATGGGTAATGAATAGTGGCTGGGAGGGTGGAAGTAGCAGGCAAAAAGGAACCTGAATAGGGCTTTTATGTATTAATGGGTTGTTGGTTGTAGCTGTGTTGATCTAAGGACATGCAAGGTTCTTTGAGTCGATGCGATATTTTTTTTAGACGTGGTATCTTCTATTATCTTTATGTATTAATAGAATTCAAACATCAATAGTCAAAGCCACCAGATTTAAGCACATAATCTGGTCACCGTTAATCTATTTTTCAGTTCATTCCATTACAATAGATCTCACTGGCATCTACATGAGATGCTGACTGCGCACTTGTTACTGCACAGTCATCTAGAACTTGCATACACGAGTACTAAATGGCTGTGCAGTAACTGGTATTACTGCACAATAGTGTCTCCGAACAGTTTTTTTTGGTGACGCTGATTGTGCAGTAGCTCATTATTACTGTGCAGTAGCTCGTTACTACTGTAGAGTAGTGTCACATCACATTTCATGCCATATGAAGCTTCTGTTCAGTAGTATCAAGCTATTGCACAGTCAGCGTCTCGTGTATACGTGGCCACTAGCTATATGTTTTTGATGCATCACTTAAGTAATAATACCTTCCATGCAGTATGTTCATCAACCATGAGATGTCTCTAATACAGCAGAGAATTTCCAGCAAAGTAGGCCTTTGGTAAAGAAAGGAGAGCAAGCTGGAACTCAAATGCTGTGAATCCTTGTTTTGTTTTTTTTTTATTTGTGTTGCTGTAGTCTGTAGCTTCATTTGTTAAATGTCTCCTTGGTAAGATGAGCTATGATTCCATTCTTTGTAATAATTTTTAATGTTTTAAAATTACCTTTCTGAATCTGCAATAATTGAATGTAACTTCAGGGAGAGGTCTTTCTCTGTGGAGTAAAGGAAAGGAACTAATTTATCCAGAACCCTATGTAAAAGCTTAAAAATTCTGTTAGACAGCCAGATGTCCTGTTATACAGTAAATTGACTTTCTTTCCTAAGGACATTATTTTTTTCTTTCCCCTCTCTTTTCTTTCTCGGTTTAGCTTATTATCACCTAAAGTTTGTTTCCCTTCCCCCCCTGCTGCTTTCTATGGGATTTTTTTTTAAAGATTGCTTTTGAAGTTTCCCATGAAAATGTTTTGGTTTGTGAAAAGTGAAAGTAAAAGTTGTCATTTCCTTGAAATAAAAACACAGAAAATGCCAATAAATAAATGCATAAAATAAATAATGTTATTGTCTTTGGAGATTTTTATTTTATATGAAAAAAGCTTTCAAATAAACTTTGGTCCTTTCTAAATAGAACTAAATGAAGGGAGGAAAAGCAGAAATATATTGGTTCTCAAAGTCCATGTATAATACAAGAAGAAGCATATATTTGTATGTTGGAAGTGTGCATTTTTGTTTCTGTATGCATATTCAGACACATTATTGCTCATCTTACATGTGCAAAAGTAACATTTATAAAGGTAAAAAGGATGTACTCTATAGTATAGGATGTGCAAGAAATTTAGAGAAGTTTAGCTTTTGTGGGGCGGGTTTCTTTGACATGTGCATGTGTGTATGAATTACGTACTGGTGAAAGTTGTTGGAAAGGTAGCCCTAAATACTGAAGGTGTTATAACAATGTCTTTGGAGAGCAGACTCTCAGAGATATTTTAGTGGAGATCTGCCTGAAAATGAATATTTAAAGGTATTGAGGTATTCTACCTACTTTTAACAAACAAAGCCCAGGAATTTCTCCTAAACTGAGTTTAAGTGGTTTGACCTAATCTTAATCTTTGTTTTAACCAAAGTATCTCGAACTTAACAAACTAAACATTTTACTCCATGCTACAAAGTCCTTGTTTGGAATATCAGTAGGGTCAGTATCACAATCTAGTCTGGGGTTTGTCATAATCTCCTGTTTAATTTAGTATAAGTGGAATGCATCATGGGTGCAAGAACAAGGGAATATGATGTGTTTACTTGTAAGGGTCTTATGTAGGCATTACTTTTAACATAAAATATATCACTAATTAAAATAAAGATTCATGGCTGTGGTTGGTATAAAATAGGCATCATTGCCAAGGTTTTTTCAATCCCCTTTTATCCCTCAGCTTCTATTCTAATATGTCTATTGTACATGCAGTTTAGTACTAGTGATGCTCCTATTTTTATTATGTGAACAGTTGTACACTGGGAACTGGACTGGAATGACCTAACTTCCTAGCAGCACCATTGAGCATAAGAGCAAGCCAAACTTGCAAACACATGTGAAGCCACACCATGAGATGTGGCTGGAAGCAGCCTGAATCTTTTCTGCTGGGAAATATGTGAAAACAGCAATGTTTACTAGATGATAAGTGAAAATTGTTAAACTCCATATATTATGGGAAGGGACTGAAACTGAAGCATGTTCTGCTATGAGTAAGCCTATCTTGATTGCAGTTTTCAACTTCTGTGGTCAGCAATGCATAAAATTGCCCTCAAAAATCATCTCATGGCCCCTTTGTATTCCAAAATACTTTGCATCTACAAAGAATGATACAGTTTGGGATGTGGGAAGAAACAAAGGGAAGTTTTTGAATGTGTGGTTGGAGAGGTTGATGGGAAACACTGTTATCAGCCACAGTATATTAACATTTTCTTTCACTGGTGAAACAAATATTAGAATACCTGTAGCATGCAGAATTCCAGGTAAGGTCATATATCCTGAAGATAATGGAATCTGTGGGGAGGGATGAGAAAAAAATAGTCAGACTTTTTTTGTTTGCTCTCAGTTTAAAAAATCATGTGAATTTTCATTGATATTTTAGAAATTTTCCTATTCTCTTTAGCATGACCCTGTCAAGACAAATAGGTGTGACAGATAGGTGTCTCAGGTCATGCTTTATGAACTAAGAAAAATGCAGAACTAAACAGAGGCTTAAATTAGATACTTTTGCCTAATTTCCTGGTCCTTAGCTAGTATTTTAGGTATTATTCCAACAATTAATTTTTCCTTTTTGTTTTAGTTATTTTTCCTATTTAAATGGTCTGATATATTAAAAATTGTGTAATACTTGCACCTGGTTTAGCAGTGCAGCATTCAGAAACATATCTTCATCCCTGTTGTGTAATAATTTAAATATATAACTGAGGTTTCCACACTGGGAGTGACAAAACAACCTGTTTGTCTTTTAAGTTGACAAGGGGAAAATTACTCCTCAAAAGTATTTTCATTAGTTTCTCCATTTTATTTTTTTGACAAAATCTATCAGTAAGTTGACAATCAAGTAAGTGACCAATTGTACTTGTAGAGCAATTACAAAATTAACATTCATTGATAGCTTCAGTGTTATGACATGTTGTGGGTGTCAGTTGGCCTAATGCAAAATATAAAAATAAGTCTGAATATTCAACTGAGAAAATTTTAATAGGCTCTTTGATAGTTTATTCCATTCTCTGATATTTTGTCCTGTTTTCAACCTCTACAGAGGTGATACCTCCCCATTTGATGTTACTGGCTGCTTATTGTCAGTCTGAAGTACTGATGCTCCATCTGTGTGTTCCAGCTAGCAGCAGGTAATGTAAATCATAGAGATTCATGACGATGCTTTGAAGTTTTCTGAAGGACAGATTATAGTATATGCAGAAAAAACTGCTGTGTCTGGTGCCCAATCATGTCATTTGGTTTATGCACCACTATTGGGATCAAATAAATTTGAAAAGCAAAGCTAAGGAGAGGTGAGGTGAATATATGCATACACACTTTTGTGCTTTTTTTTACTCAAAACCTCACCTCACATTCTCAGATCCACTCGTTGTCATAGGATTGGGACATTTTGGAGCTCAAGTCTCAGCTCTGATCTATGCCTGAGTTTTCCTTTTGGCTGGAGAATTAGAAGTAGAAGGTCATGTGATCAAAAGTTATGTGTCAGGATGGTTATTTAAGGTTGCCTACAGCTCAGGCAGAGAATAAGAGAAATCATGGTCTGTTGAGTGTCTCTTTCATGGTCCAAAAGAGGCTTGGGGATATAGCCCTGACTTGAGCTTGGCTTCAGTAGCACAAGGGCAGTCAAGAAATCCAAGGTCAACAGTAGCTGCTTCTGAGCGAGAGCTTTGGATGGAAACTAGCTGTGATTTCCTAAGGAAGGGGAGGAGAGGGAACTGTGCTAGAGAACATGCAGGTTTGTCTGAACAGTTTCAGACAGAAGGGGAGGAGAAAGTGAACATTAAATGAACCCCATGTTTGCTTGCATATAAAGCAAAATCTACTTGTTCAAACCGGAAAAAAAACTGAAGCAGAGCAACACCAAATGTTAGAAGGTGAGCTACTTGAGATCCATACATCCTTCTTCCTATCTTAGGGAAGCTGAGAGCACCATCTGTTTTTAAGGTTGCCTTAGGATTGTTAATGTTTCTATTCTAAGATTCTGTTTCAGTTGCTTTAGTGTTGCCAAGCTTTAACAATTTAGATGGGAATTTTTTATGCTAGATGGATGTTTGAAGCTGAACATTTTTGGAAAACTTCAATCAAATTGAATTAGTGGTTTCAAAAATCAAGGTAAGATGAAAATATATGTTTTGTACATCTTAAAAATATTTCTGGTAAACTTTTCTTCACGGTTTTCAAGCATTCTCATAATTTGGAGTATGACATTGAAACTTGGCTAAGAGGAGGCCCTTGCCTCTTGTTTCAGTGAAAATCCATCCATATTTGACCAAATTTTAAGCCTTTGAAACACCACATATTGCAGGCACTCTGTAGAATTGGTAGAGTTTTACAATTAAATTCCATAAAGATTCTGTTTTTGTGAGCATGCTCCAGGCCAGTAGTACAAGCATGCTACCCAGGCTCCTCCAGCCCTCTGACTACTACCCCATGCTGCTCATCCATGTGGGCACCAATGATACTGCCAGGGGAGACCGTGAGCATATCAAAAATGACTACAGGGCTCTGCTCTGAGTGCAAGAGTGAAGGGATCTGGGGCTCAGGTTGTGTTCTCATTGATCCTTCCAGTCAAGTGAAAGGGCCTGGGTAGGAGCAGCTGCATCCTGCAGATCAACACCTGGCTGCACAGGTGGTGTCACCAGCAAGGATTTGGCTTCTTTGACCATGAGATGTTGTTCCAAAAAGAAGGATTGCTGGGAAGAGATGGGATCCACCTGACAAAGAGAGGGAAAAGCATCTTTGCAGCCAGGATTGCTAACCTAGTGAGGAGGGCTTCAAACTAGGTCCGCTGGGGGATGGAGACCAAAGCCCTGAGATAAGTAGGGAAGTGGGAGACCTCAAGGAAGAGCAAGCAAGAGGGGGCAATAGGGGAGATACTCTCATATTTCCTAAGAAATCAGGGCAATCAACTAGTTACCTCAGGTGCCTGTACACAAGTACATGGAGCTTGGGAAACAAGCCGGAAGATATGGAAGTCCTTGCACAATCATGGCACTATGATGTGATTGGAATAACAGAGACTTGGTGGGATAGCTCTCATGACCGGAGTACTGTCATGGATGGCTACAAATTGTTCAGGAAGGACAGGCAGGGGAGAAGAGGAGAAGGACTTGCACTTCTTGTAAAAGAGCCATAAGATTGCTCAGAGCTCCACTATGAAGCTGGAGATAGGCCTGTTGAGAGTCTCTGGGTTCTGGTCAGAGGGGAGGTAGTGTCCTAGGGTTTCTACAAGTAAGTAGGTAGCAAGAGGAGGATAAGGAAAAGTATGGGACCCTTACTGAATGGGGGAGGCAACCTTGTGACAGAGGATGGAAAAAGCCTGAACTGCTCAATGCCTTTTTCACCTCCGTGTTCATCAGGTAATATCAGCTCCCAGACTACTGCACCAAGCAGCACAGTTTGGGAAGGAGAGGAACAGCCCTCAGTGGTAAAAGAACAGGTCAGGGACTACTTAGAAAAGCTGGATGTGTACAAGTCCATGGGGCTGGATGGGATACATCCGAGGGTGCTGAAGGAGTTGGCTGATGAGATCGTAGAGCTGCTGGCCATTAGGGCTGTACAAAGCTTTGGTCCCTGATTTGATTCGGCAGAGATTTGGCCCAATTCAGTGGCCAAATCTCTGAATCTGAAATGAATCATGAGACCCTTTAATCTCTCCAAATCTAATTGGAAACCTCCAAATCAATTAGGAGAGATATAGAAAGATTTGATAATCCAGACGTAGGCACAGCTTTAAATGTTTTTTTCTACATACCTCAAGGTACCAGGCGGCTCGTGAATGCTCTGATGGTGGGGTGGATGGAGCATCCCAAAGGAGCATGTGTTGGGGGGTCCCCCCGGGGCACTCAGCAGCACAGCAGACCCAAAAGTGGACCAAAAGGACTGCCAGATCCACTGGGGACCATGCCGAGGCCCCACCCCCATGTTACCCCATGTCACAACTGGTGCCTCTTGGGTCTGAGGGGGCACCTGGGGTCCCCCTGCAGTCAATTGCTGAGCCAAGGGTGGTGTGTGTGTGGGGGGCAAGTACTTCCGGTCCACTTCCAGGTTTGGCAATGAGCGCACGGGGGGCCCTCCCGCACTCCATGTTATGCTCCATCCGCCCCAGCATTGCAGCGTTCATGAGCCACACCTGGTACTTCAAGGAATGTAGAAAAAACATTTAAAACTGTGTCTATGGCTGAATTGCTGATTCTCCAAATCAGTATCGACTCTTTGACTCAATGAGCATGAGCCTGCAATGCAATGCTGTGGCTAGTAAAGCGACCAAAACGCTGGCTTGCATCCATAGATGCTTCTCGAGCAAATCCCGGGACATCATTCTCGCCTTGTATTCGGCCTTGGTGAGGCCGCAGCTGGAGTACTGCGTCCAGTTTTGGACTCCACAATTCAAAAAGGATGTGGAGAAGCTTGAGAGAGTCCAGAGGAGAGCCATGCGCATGATCAGAGGTCAGGAAAACAGATCTTACGATGACAGGCTGAGAGCCACGGGACTCTTTAGCCTGGAAAAGTGTAGGCTGAGGGGTGATCTGATGGCCACCTATAAATTTATCAGGGGTGACCACCAGGATCTGGGGGAACGTTTGTTCACCAGAGCGCCCCAAGGGATGACGAGGTCGAACGATCACAAACTCCTGCAAGACCGTTTCAGGCTGGACATAAGGAAGAATTTCTTTACTGTCCAAGCCCCCAAGGTCTGGAACAGTCTGCCAGCGGAGGTGGTTCAAGCACCTACATCGAACACCTTCAAGTGTAAATTGGATGCTTATCTTGCTGGGATCCTACGACCCCAGCTGACTTCATGCCCTTTGGGCAGGGGGCTGGACTCGATGATCTCCCAAGGTCCCTTCCAGCCCTAATGTCTATGAAATCTATGAAATCTTTGGTTTTGGCCGAATCAAATTAGGACAGTGATCCTTAAGGAGATGATTCTCCAAGTCCAAAGGAAGGTAATCCCAACGAGGATCAAAGGGAGCAGGAGAGCACATAAGCCTCTGTGGCTCACCAAAAGCATCTGGGAATGTCTCCTTGCTAAAAAGGAGGCTTACACCCATTGGAAAGAAGGGGTCATCACCAGGGAGGACTATTCTGTAGTTGCTCGGGGATGTAGGGGGGCAGTTAGGAAGGCCAAGGCAGAGATGGAACTGGGACTAGCTTCCCAGATTAAGGACAATAAGAAGTCCTTTTTTAAATACACAGCGGGTAAAAAGAAGGTCCCGGGTAATGTGGGGCCCTTGCAGGACGCGTTGGGAAACTTGGTCGTCACACCAGACGGCAAAGCTAACATGTTTAATGATTTCTTTGCCTCTGTCTTCCTAAGTAGGGACCAGAACAGCCACCTCCCTGCTGGGCCCCCCTCAGGCCCCGGGGTGGGGGGGCACACCTGGGCCACGGGTTAGCGAGGATTTAGTTAGGGAGCTTCTGGAGGGGTTGGACGTATTCAAGTCAGCCGGTCCGGATGATCTCCACCCTAGAGTTCTAAAGGAACTGGCCGAGGTCATTGCAAGTCCCCTGGCATGGCTTTACGAGCACTCGTGGTGCTCTGGTGAGGTACTGGAGGACTGGAAGAGGGCCAACGTGGTCCCCATCTTCAAAACAGGGAGGAAGGAGGACCCGGGAAACTATAGGCCGGTTAGTCTTACCTCAATCCTAGGCAAGCTGTTCAAGAAAATTATGCTGACACACATCCAAGAGGGGCCAGCAGGGGACTGCATGCTTAGGGGCAACCAACACGGGTTCATCAGTGGCAGGTCCTGTCAGACCAACCTGGTAGCCTTTTATGATCAGATCACCAGATCATTAGATGCAGGGGTAGCACTGGATATAGTCTTCCTGGACTTCCGGAAGGCTTTTGACACTGTCTCTCACCCTGTTCTCATCAAGAAACTGGGGGGCTGTGGTGTCGACACCCACACAGTCAAATGGGTCGCCAACTGGCTGGAGGGCCGCACCCAGAGGGTGGTAGTGGATGGGTCCTTCTCAACCTGGAAGGACGTGGGCAGTGGGGTTCCGCAGGGCTCGGTCCTTGGGCCCGCACTGTTCAACACCTTCATCAGTGATTTGGATGAGGGGGTAAAAAGCACCCTGTTCAAATTTGCTGATGACACTAAGATGTGGGGGGACGTGGGCACACTGGAAGGATGCAACAGGCTACAATCAGACCTAGACAGGTTACAAGGGTGGGCGGACAAGAACAGGATGGGTTTCAACACAGACAAGTGCAAGGTGATGCACCTCGGGAGGAACAACCAGCACCATACCTACAGGTTAGGGAACTCCCCTCTTGTAAGCACGGAGGCGGAAAAGGATCTTGGGGTCATCATTGACTCCAAGATGAACATGGGCCGGCAGTGTGGACAGGCAGTTAGGAAGGCCAACTGCATCTCGAGCAGGTCCAAGGAGGTGATCCTCCCCCTCTATGCGGCACTGGTCAGGCCGCAGCTGGAGTATTGTGTCCAGTTCTGGGCGCCACACTTCAAGAGGGATGTCGACAGCATGGAGAGAGTCCAGAGGAGGGCCACTCATATGATCAGGGGACAACAGGGCAGGCCCTATGAGGACAGGCTACGGGACCTGAACCTGTTCAGCCTCCAAAAGAGAAGGCTGAGGGGGGACCTTGTGGCCTGTTATAAACTAGTCGGGGGGGATCAGCAGGCATTGGGGGAGTCACTGTTCCCCCGAGCACTGCCAGGAGTGACCAGGAATAATGGTCACAAGCTGGCGAGGGTAGGTTTAGGTTAGATATCAGGAGGCGCTACTTCACAGTCAGGGTGGCTAGGGTCTGGAACCAACTTCCAAGAGAAGTGGTGCAGGCTCCTACCCTGGAGGTTTTTAAGAGGAGGTTAGATGAACACCTTGCTGGGGTCGTTTGACCCCAGTATTCTTTCCTGCCATGGCAGGGGGTCGGACTAGATGATATGCTCAAGTCCCTTCCGACCCTAGAAACTATGAAACTATGAACTATGAAACAAATTGAATCACTGTCACAGATTTGGGCCGAATCAGAATCTGAATTGAATATAGCCTGCTTCGCACATCCCTACTGGCCATCATCTTTGAAAACTCTTGGCAATCAGGAGAGATCCTGGGTGATTGGAAGCAGACAAACGTAGTGCCCATATTTAAGAAAGAGAACAAGGAGGATCCCTTCCAACCCTAACTTTCTAAGATTCTGATTCTATGGTAAGTAGAGGTGGGCAAGAGGAGCACCAGCCCTGGCTACCAAGTCAGGAGGGACAGTGGAGTTGCTCCTCACTTCCATGGTGTCTGTACCCCAGCAGCCTGCCAATGCTGGGAGCTCTAAACAGTTTTCAGTTGCTGCTGGTTTAAGAGCAACAGCCAAGGTGGGCAGAGCATGTGCAGTGGCGGCAGCAGCAGCTCAGCTGGACTATGTAGGAGTCTCAACATGGGTAAGGCTGGTGCCCCCCAGCCACTGCTCTGAGAACCCGAAGAATCCTGAACGCATGTGCTAACCCCTCATCCTGCTTTCCTTCAGGGTTTACCCTGGGTGCCATCCTTGTTTGCTATGCTACCGCTTTAGGCTATGACTCATTAGGGCATTTCTTGCAATTGCAATTCCTAGCTTTTTGGGGCTAGGCCTGGTTCCATGCATTGGAATTTAATTCTGCAGTATCAATAACCCATGCAGGGAGAAGGACCCTTCCTGATTTGATGTCAGAGACAACAAGTCAGATTAGAGTGTAAGTGGGGGAAAAAGGTTAAACTATAAGGTGGGAGGGGGGATGGACAGCTCAGACGGGTGATGGGGCGGGGGAAGAAGGGGATCAGCTGGGCAAGAGGACAGAGAAGGGATGGGATGTCTGGGACTCTGTAAAAAGGAATGGTGAACGAAAGAATGAGGATGGCATTTGGAGCCACTTGAGAGGTATAAATTGAGGCCAGACCAGGAGCTGATGTATGGTGGTGGTCCTACGTGAGAAATGATACAAGGAACTAGTACAATTGGGAAAGGAGAGTTTGGGGAATGGAAGGGGAGGAAGATCTTCCTATACATGTATATATGCATTATTATACAGTCTTGAACTGCATTAATAAGTACATTGTACATTGTATTATTGTATGAGCTAGTTTCCCATTCCCCCAGACCTGTCCTTGACATACACATATACATGTTCTCATTGTAAATTTACTCTCCTGTTTTTTCAAATGAAATCTCATGGCTCTTAAAGGATATTTACAAAGTTGTTTTGAAAAGAAAGCTTTGGTCCCTCTTTCTTCTTGCTTGTCTGCACATACTTCAGTTATAGTGACCAAGTAGGGTGCTAGTGCCTTAGCATGCATTACTATTGTTTATACAAATGACAAGTGTGGACATCACTTTACAACCAATCAAATGACATGCCTAGGTCCCAGAGGTTTACAACTTAGACACTACGTATAGCTCGTGATGATGGTTAATGAAATGGAGGGGGGAAAGGGCATGAGAGGATAAAGGTTATGACTGTGAGAGTTCAGGAGATGAACCTGTACGCATCATGTTGCTCTTTGGAGATTTGGGAAAAATCAGTTAAGTTAATACATAAACATTTGTGGGCAGTTTCTGGAATACAAGGCAGGGTGGAGGTCAGTGGTAAGTGTGGGCTCTTGGTAATTTATCATTGTTTCATTTTCATGGCTGGCCACTGTTATGCCAATTGGTAACCTTGGGAATCAAAGGGAATGTATAAAGCTGAGGTATAAAAATGATGAATGGGGTGCATGGATGTGTGTGGAATCTTCTCCTGACAAGTGATGGTGTTGGTATTCTGTGCGGACAGCTTTCTTGCAGAGTGAGTACATGCCCTTGGAATGACTGCTACAGTATTCTTGAAAACTGGAGGGATACATGGCTCCCTTGAATTTGGCATCAGTCCAAATTTCCTAGAATCGGAGACATACCCCATGGAGCTGACTCGCCACCATTGAGTGTTGTTGTTCATTTTTTTGCCACAAACACATGTGCAGTAACCCCTCAACACACACACCAAAGAGCACAGAGGGGGACTTTAGAGGGGGGAAAAACCTTCCTTCTGCCAATACACATTCTTTTGCCTAGTCACTAACACATTGCTGCTGAGTTTTTCCATAGCCTGTAGAAATGCCCATAATAACAACACCTCTATTAAATTTGTTTCTCCTACTGTATAGAGTGTAAGAAATCTGCATGCTGATCCTTATTCAAGAAAGCATCCGTACCGAGCATCTTTGTGCCCAGAGTAAGGCTCAAATGTGGGTCTCTGGAATGTTGCGGAGGCATCTTAACCTATCTACAATACTGCTCTTAAATGGTTAATGGTGGCAAAGTTGGTAGACCTATATTTTCTCTGAATCTAACTGATGTAAATCAGGAGTGATTAGACTGAAAGTCACTGAGTCAAAGCAGTGAGAATGGAAAGGCCTGTGACTTCTTGATCATGCGTGCTAGTATATCTACAAGACCAATGTGAAGCTAGAGAGAGGTAGTTGGCGGTGTTATTCTGAAGTCAGGCAGAAGGCAGGGTAGAGATGCATCTTAGAGACTAACTGAATTATAGACTCACTAACTTATGTTTGCCTGGTGCACTTAGTATATAAGGTGAATCCCTACTTCCCTGCCTTCACTGTGGAGCTACCCATGGTTGAGCTATGCTTGCTGGAGGAAGTTCATGAAGAAGTGATGGAGCCCCAGATATGGCTTTGGTTTGGCATGCTACAGGGATAGGGAGTGCAAAAGTCTTTCCAGGGAGGTCATGGCTGCCAGGATGCTGAAAATGTCCCTACTCTATTTTTTTCTAAGCATAGTGGGGTGTGTGACTGGGGCACAATACTGCCATAATGAGACAGAGCCCATTTTGTCCTGCCGCCAGCCCAGAATAAGGGGAAAAGTATGAAGTGTCTTTGCTTCCTTCCATTACCAGTCAGGCACATGGAACAAAGCTCGGCATAACCTGGAACTGACCCAAGAGTGTGGGTCTGGTTTCGTGTGCCCTGGTATACAGAGGAGTGTTGGCTGTGGAGCTCTCATCCACGAGTCCCCAATATGAGGGGTCTCAAACTGCAGTTTTGCTCCCTGGAATTTTTTACCTGAAATGTGATAGGAGCCAAAATGACAGTACTTTTTGTAGAAAAGGGAATCATGTGTGATGTTTCCCACTAGCTGGCTTGATTTTTTTAAAAGAATTTTCTTCTTTATTTTAATGAATAATATAAGCAAATCGAGTGCATGCAGTGTGGAATATGGGGCACCACACGACTTCAGTTTGTAAAAATGGGCATTTTCAACCCGGAGCCAAAAGTTTCCTGTAATGACAGCATCCGAGACTCCCTGCAATCCTTTTTTCCCTGTTTCTGACTTTTAACATGAACTGAGAAGTCTTTCAGCGTTCTGACGGAGGGGTACTAAATAACAGGCAGAACAAGGGCGCCTCAGTCTCCTACACTCTATCTGGGGACCTACTGGACTATTATTAGCATGGGATACAAAATAGATTTTGTAAATATTTGAAAAGCTCTGCCAAGCTATGTTGTGAAGACACATGCTCTTTTGTAAGTTCTGTGATCATTAAGAGATGGCAAAATACCATGTAAGGGCTCATGCAATTGACATTTATCACTCTGTTTTGCCTTTGTCTGTATAGTAAGACATGTCCTTATATATCTTGAATCAAAATTTAAAAATGTTGCTTCTGAATCCCCACGAGGGAATTCTTTGCAAATGCAAATCAGATAAATGCATTCCTAAGTCTCCAATTTTAGTATGCAGAGGCCCCCTCAAAAACATAAACCTAAGTTTTACATATACAATTTTGAAGGTTAGTCTGAAAATTCAGCCCCTCTAATTTGAAATGCAGAAGTTTCATCGCAAAGGATTTCCCTAGCATCTCCTGAGCCTTGTACCAATCTATAAATAGTGAGGTGTAATCTTTATTTTAGTCACTAGAGGGAGGGCAACTACATGGAATTATAAGCTTCTTAACTTCTTCCTTATCTACCCATCTGTTTATCCACCTCAAACAGGAGGGGCAATGCTCTTTTGGTGTCTTTAGCGAGAGAACTATATTAAAGGTGTTTTATTAATAATATTGTCTCATAGCTTTTTAAAAAAATATTTATACATAAAACTTTTTTCCATGATTTTGTATGTGGCTGGGGAACATACCATAGAGGCATCTTTTGGAAAAGATCTGTGCATGTACTCTTTTATTGTAGCTGCTGATCTCCCTGATGAATAGAGAACATCAAGGGATAGGAAGATTATACCCTTAAGACATTAGAAGTAAAGACAGTCAAGAAGTACTACCCATGTTTTTTTCTGGGATATTTTTTGATAGCTGACCTTCTAGTTCAATGATTAAGAAACTGGGTGGCCTCAATAGTGTGTCACTAACCAGGTAGGTTGTGAACAAAATAATGTAATGTTTTTGTGTGTTGAAGGCCTGGCTGAAGTCCAGCTGTGTTATGCTTCTCATTTCTGAGAAGAAGGAAGGCAGCGTTGTCTTAGATATAAGATCCAGTAGCTCTTCTAAAAGGAAGATTGTGGGTTATCATCTACTTGGGACAACTTCTTCCTGTTAATGCAGTAAAGCCTAAGAAGCATACATTAGATACATTAGAAACCTTTTCACTCTTTCGGAAGAGTGTTTATTATATTCCATAGGGAAAGACTGTTTTGAGTCTTGTGTGCACCAAGAAACAGAAGTTTAACAAAATTCCACACTGACAGGAGAGTAGGGCGAGCCTTTTTTTTTCTTTTTTGGAGTAGGGATATAGTTAGCCATGTTAGTCTGAAATAAGGCAGAAGGCATTGTAGTTTTGAACCTCATAGACCAACTAAGTCGGAGATGTGTAAGATTTTGTAAACAGCAGCTTATTTCATCAGATGCTACAAAGGGACTTCAGGATGAAGGTCTATGTGAAGTGGCAAGTATTCGATTCAGATTCGTCTGATTCGGAGGGACAGGGATTTGATTTGGTGATTTGAATCACTGTCCCGATTTGATACTACTGATTCGAATCTGAAGCTTTGGTCATAGACTAAACAGGCAGCAGTCCTCACCACACTGGACACAGCTTCCTTTAGCTGGTAAGTCTGTTATGGTGAGTGGAGGGCATGGGCGAGTGATGCTGCCTTAGTCAGACGGGGCACATGCACCCCCTGTGGCCAGTTCCACTGACTGCAGGGGTCCCCCAGTGGCCAATCCCCCCTCCCCCCTCCACCCACCATAACAGACTTACCAGCTGGAGACAGCTTTGTTCAGCATCCTGAAGGACTGCTGCCTGTTTAGTGTATGGCCAAATCTCTCCAAATCTATTTGGAGGCTTCCAATTTGATTCAGAGCTTTTAATGGGTCTCCCAATTTGATTTGGATTTGGAGATTCAGCCACCGAATCGGGCTAAATCTCCTCCGAATTGAACTGGCTACTGTAGTTTTGCATAACCCTATCAAGAAGGAAGCAGATTCTAAATAGAAAACAGTGATTAGAATACAAAGGGGAGGGAAATGGAGGGAGCACTGCTGCTAGAGGCAAAACGGGTAGGTAGGAAAAAATTAAGTAGTTAACCCACTAAGGAAGCTAGGCATTATATGAATGGCATGTGGCACCCTAGTCTGTGGGCTTCCTAGTCTGTGGCTTGTATGGTGCATGGCCTCTAACCACCAAGAAGTTGGACAGCCCTGCTTTAGGTAATCCACAAGACTGAGTACAACACACTGAAGTAAGAGGCATGATTCATGATGGTAAAGAATATTTCAAACAACTGAAATTCTTTTCTAGTATGTCTGACACTATTTGTATGTGCTTATTGGAGTTGCAGTATTTCGCTATTCACCTGCATGTTGAACTGCAAAAATCATTGGCCAGGTTTGCAAGTATACTCCAGTGGCTACATGCCATACAAGGGATGCAAATCATCCATTAACTTGATTTTAAATAGTTAGGTAAGCCGAGTTTTCAGCCACCTGTATCTCACCAAAAGCGTACAAACTGGTTAGGGCACCTATGTGAACCTGGCAAGGAAAAGGGGGGTGGGATGTCATAGTTTGGAGTAGGAAAAAGAAGACTGCCAGCATGAGCCATTGGGTCAACAGCAAAAGTGAGGGGTTGAACTGCATTCAAGTCTTACCTGTGATTGCAAGTGACAGGCAAATCGGAGGAAGAAGACATTGTGGGAACAAGTGGAGCGCTGGAGGGTTCAGGGTATGGTCCAGCTCAGTGGCTGCAGGTGGCTGGTGTCAGCTGATCCCAAAGCAGCTGCAGCAGGGGCTGGGGTGAGTGGGGCCCTGGCCTTACGGCCCCTTCCCCTCCCCCCATAGACTTGCCTGCTTGGGGGAGGGAGGAGTGCAGCTGTGCCGATTGCATAAGAGTGAATTTACCTCGTACATAATGAATTTGGGGTATAAAAAGGGTCATTGCATAAGAGCAAATTTCCATATATAGAACCTACATAAATCAAGAATAGCCTGTCCCATAGCACTGAATTAATGCACAAGAGGGTAACACTAACCCTAAACAAACATGGAATAGACTCAGTTTTTGTTTTTGTTTTGCGTGGCTGGAGCAAGAGTCAATGTTTTGTTTTTTTTTAAAAAGGTGGAAAAGATTTGTGTGTGTGTGTGTATGTATGTATGTATGTGTATATATATCTATACAAAGAATCAAATGCAGTTAAGGGTTTTTTCTTTTAAATGATTATTTTATGTTTGCTCCTGTTGTAATGAGACAAAGTAAAACAAGACTGTTACCTATTGTTAACTCTGAAAAATTGGGATCAAACAACACAACAGTTTTTAGAAAAGCTCTAGGAGTCACAACTGTGTGATCCAGTCAGAGTATTTCTAATCTGGATCTTTGATAGGGAAGGATGAGAATGCATTAGAGTGACATAGGGGAGATCCAGAGACCACTCATTTCTGTTGGAAGACAGTATCTGTAGCCATTATAGGCAGGCATGCTGAAAATACATAGTTTTACATGGAAATACCCAAGACAATAGGTGGAGAAGCAGTAGCAGAAGGATATGCAAACTGGGAGAAATGAAGGTTAGTGGAACAGCAGCACTGGATAGTGCTGCAAGGATTTAACATTCCCAATGGAAAGTCTACAACATCTGCAACACTCAGTGTGAGAAAAGTGGCAGAGAGGAATCTGAGACTGAAGATCTGCTTCCAGCTCAGCTTGGGTCTCAAGCAGAGACCTTGGGTCATAAGCACAGGTGGCAAGTGACTATAGTCTGTGATGGAAGATAGGGCAGTCTACTTGGCAGGCAGCCTAAATGAATATTGCCAGTGGTTTGGAAGAGAGGATGGATTCTAAGAGAGAAAGAGTGGCTGGGATGAAGATGTGCCAAAAAGATCTTGCTGGCAGAAAAGCAGCTGGCTTCCACTGCTTGTACAGATTGGCTGGCCCATGAGGATCCTAATTACAATACAACTGCTGCCTCCATAATCACTGCGACAGGAACAGTGCAGGCCATCAGGCACTGAAAGGACCTGGATGCTGCATCAGAAGATATCAGAGGTACTGCACTCTGTCCTAGCTATTGGATGATAGAAAAACTGCCAGATGTCGGTGAGGAGGAAATGGGGCATCATCAGAGTACACAATAGTCCAATTGTCTGCTCATATGAGCAAGTTCTCATCAATGTAAAGGTTGCTCAGTTACACCAATATATTCTAGTGAGTATGATTATGGAGAAGCAATTGGAAATGTGGTGAGCTCTTTTTAGGCAGCAGGGCATGATTTGGCAAGCTCACACCACTTGTGTGGTTAGTATCTGACTTGAATAACATGAACCACTCTGATGGAATCCCAGCTAAGGAGTGATGCTGTAGGGGATGATGACTTGTTCCCAAAGGCAGCTTTTTCAGAAGTAGAGCAAAATGAGGGCAACAAATCAAAGCAACATGATTTCAAAGTTGTGGCACAGAGGTCCAAGACTAATCAAGACAATCAGTATTTTCACTTGGCTGCTTGTGTAATTCAATCAGGAAAAGTCTGGTAGCTTTGCTGTATACTCTTTGCTTTTGCTTTTCTTATGCCTTCCTTTTTTCCATTTGGTCACTCTCCACTGAAGACCAGTCTTAAGTGGTGAGCAATGTGCTGAAACTTGGAAGAATAGCAAATCCATCTAATCATTGTCATATATCACTGAAACCAAGAAAAGATTTTCCACTTAGTTTCTTACTGAAGGTGGTAAATCTTACGGTTCTGAAGAGTCCATGAAAGGATAAATATCTCAGGAGTACGGAGCACACCCTTATCAAATTTCTCTATGTAGCTATGCTTTGTAGAGTTTTTGTTTAAAGATGTCTAAAAAAATCATTAGTTAATGTTATGGTGCACATAATAGTTACTCCCATTTTATGAAATGCCTTGAGATCTTTGAAGAAAGCCACAAAGTATGTGTAAAAATTATTAATGTGCAAAGTATTAATTAAAAGTGCCTGTTTGAGCTCTTGGCCTGATAACAGCATAGTAAGGGTAAGTTGTTGGACAATTACTAATGTGCCTTTTTATATTTAGACTCTAGGGAAGGGAAGGAAACTCACTTTTGTAGTCCCTGCTGGAAAAAAGGATCAAGGATTATTACGAAATTTTGAAAGTAAATCCTAATAAAAGTATTGTGAGAGATTAAGCAAAGCCTTCAAGTGTCAATTGGAGTATTGTGGGGGAGGGGGAAAGGGCTTACAATTCTCCATTTTCTTGAATAGGGATGTGCTTCCCCTCATAGAAAGCCTGACTTAGTACCACCATAAATGAAAAATAGGTACATGCCCCAACTATGGAAACAGCATTACTGATGCCCCTGATTATAAGTATTTTAGCTTTTTCTTTGACTAGCACAGTTCTCCTTTCCTGTAAGACAGGTTTCAAAGTTCTACAAGATGTTAATTGTGTGATTTATCTGTCAGGTAGCCAAGGCAGTGAGATCCTAAACTTTGATGCCTGACTAACATTTAGGTATGTTCATACTGTTAAAGCTTTCTTTGGTAATGACAGTGTGGCAGAGAGACATGTAAATGGAAAGCATAAGGCCACGCCAAAATGACAAGCTATTTTGCACTGGCATCTGGTGGTGTTAATCTGTAATGACATACTGTGCCAACCCTGTAACCCCAGAAACTGGCAAAAGAAGCAAGGGGGAGTTTCACTTTTACCTAGAAACTCGTAGGGGTTAGGGTAACAAGCCAGTGGGCCAAAAGGAGAAAACAGGTTCTTCTTCTCATGGCTTTGTCATAAGTTAGATATTTTTTCCAGAATTGTGCACAAGCAATGGCTCTTTCCATTGCTGCAGCGAGGTCCTGCTTTCTACAGGTCTCACCACAAAGTCAGCAAACAGGTGTGTGCTCCATAATCTGCACTTGACTGAATTCACATATATTCATATAATTAGAATAGCCCCATTTGACCATATTTGTTTTTGATCTTCCAATTTTTTTTTGTGCAGGTTATTCAGGAATTGCCATGTTGACCAACCTAGAACCACCCCTCTTGGAAGGTCCTCCTGGGGCTGCAGGTCCATTTCACAGCACCTGATTGCATGTAATCTTTCCTTCCATAACCTCAGTTGCACCCTGTCAGCCATTGAGTCCAGTAACAACACTGGTCACAATACCTTTTTGTGCTATGATGCACTGGAGATCTGGTGCATTGGAGCAGACTCAATTAATCGATTCTGCTACACATGCAAGCTGATGTGCCTGGCGCTGCGTCGCATGTGTTTGTATAAATGGTGAAATGTGCTGAGAAAATGGCACTGTTGCACTTTTGAACTAAAATACCTTCAATGTGTTTTAGTTCAAAAGCACACCCCTGTCATTTTCTCAGCACTGACATTCATTTCACCATTTATACAAATACATGCGATGCAGCACCAGGTGCTTTCAAAAGCACCTAGTACTGTATTGCACACACGTCTAAAGATGTCCAAAACTCTTCTGAACTTTAAGTCATTTAGTTACTTCTGTGTGACTGTAAATTGGATGCCTTCCATCTGTCATTTCTTTTTGGTTCGCTACCTTTCTTACGATATCAGGTGGTACAATGCCAGCCAGTAAGTAAAAGCTATCCTTTGGTGTTGGCTTTGGATATCCTGTTATTTCATGATACCTGTCATTTAGAACTGGGTCTGTTTTTTTGGCAAGAGCAGTATTGTTCCCATACTGGACATGTATGCTCTGTAGTGGACTAACACAAGAGAATAGCAGTGGTTCATAATGTAGCTGGGTTCACTTCCCACCCAGAGGTGGCCGACTTTTGAAGTATGTTGTTGAAAGTATTTGTTTTCCCTTTTGTCTCTTCTACATGTTCTTTGAAGGTAAGTGTTTGGTCCAATGCAACCCTCAAGTACGCGCGGTTCTGGTGATTACTCAGCGGTATTCTATGCCAGATGATGTTTAACTTCCACTTAGCTTTGCTGTAGCATAAGTGAAAAGCTGTGATCTGCATCTTGGTTGGGTTGGCACAAAGCTGGTTCTTATTATAGTAATCTGAGTGGTTGTTCAGTGCATGTGTCAGTCTGTTCTTGACAGTGGCAAAGTCCTTCTCTTACAATATGATATATAGATAATCAGTATATATGAATTTGCTTGTATTATTCTGTATGGGTTGGTCATTGGCATACAGGTTAAAAAGGATCAGTGCTAGTGCACTAACTATGGGAGGCCATATTGTTTTAATCTCCAGTGCATCCGTTTCCTACACAGTTCTACAGAAAAATGTCTGCTCTCCAAAAGAGACTGGGTAAGCTGCACTAGGTGGTAGTTGTGTAGACTTTGGCAAGCAGGTTTTGGTGACCAGCTGTGTTGTATGCTATTGATATGTCTGCAAACACAGCATTTGTTATCCTTTTCTCATAGTTTCATAGTTGGTAGGGTTGGAAGGGACCTAAGCAGATCATCTAGTCCAACCCCTCCCATGGGCAGGAAAGGATGCTGGGGTCAAATGACCCCAGCTAGGTGGCTGTCTAGCCTCCTTTTGAAGACCCCCAGGGTAGGGAAAGTTGGTTCCAGCTCCTAGTCACCCTGACTGTGAAATAGTGCCTCCTGATATCTAGCCTGAATCTGCTCTCAGTCAATTTATGGCCATTGTTCCTTGTTACCCCTGGTAGTGCTCAGGGGAACAGGGACTCTCCCATTGCCTGCTGGTCCCCCTTGGCAAGTTTATAGGTGGCCACCAGGTCCCTTCTGGGCCTTCTTTTGTGGAGTCTGAACAGGTTCAGGTCCCGTAGCCTCTCCTCGTAGGGCCTGCGCTGCTGCCCCCTAATCATGCGAGTGGCCCTCCTCTGGACCATCTCGTTACTGTCCACATCCCTCCTGAAGTGCAGTACTCAGAACTGGACACAGTACTCCAACTGCGGCCCTACCAATGTTGCATAGAGGGGGAAGATCACCTCCTTGGACCTGCTGGTGATGCATCAATGGATGCATGACAAAGTGCGATTAGCCTTCCTGACTGTGTCTTCACATTGGCGGCCCATCTTCATCTTGAAATCAATAATGACTCCAAGATCCTTTTCTGCCTCTGTGCTAATGAGAATGGAGTTCCCCAGCCTGTAGGTATGATGCTGCTCCCCAGTTGCAACACCTTGTCCTTGCCCATATTGAAACCCATCCTATTTTCATTTGCCCACCTCTGTAACCTGTCGAGATCTAGTTGTAGCCTGTCCCTCACTTCTAGTGTGCTCATTTCTCCCCACATCTTAGTGTCATCTGCGAACTGGAATAAGGTACTTTTCACCCCCTCATCCAAATCGCTGATGAAGATATTGAACAGTGAGGGCCCGAGGACCAAGCCCTGGGGAACCCCACTGCCCACATCTCACCAGGTCAAAAATGATCCGTCCACCACCACTCTCTGGGTACAGCCCTCCAGCCAATTTGTGACTTATCTGACTGTGTAGGCATCGACACCACAGACACCTAATTTTTTAATGAGGATGAGGTGAGAGACAGTGTTGAAGGCCTTCCTAAAGTCCAGGAAGACTACGTCCACTACAACACCTATGTCCAAGGCTTTTGTGACCTGGTCATAGAAGGCCACCAGGTTGGTCTGACAGGACATGCTTCTAATGAACCTGTGTTGATTGGTCCTAAGCATAACCTCCCCTGCTGGCCCCTCGCAGATGTGCTTCTGGATAATTTTCTCAAAGAGTTTCCCCCAGTACTAAAGTAAAACTAACTGGCCTAGTTAGTTTCCTGGGTCCTCTTTCCTCCCTTTTTTGAAAATGGGGACCACATTGGCCCTTTTCCAGTCCTCTGCCACCTCACCAGAAGTGCTCATAAAGCTGTGCCAGGGGTCCTTCAATAACCTCTGCCAGTTCCCTAAGCACTCTGGGGTGGAGATCATCTGGACCTGTTGATTTTAACACATCTAGTCCTTCCAGAAGTTCCCTGACTAGGTCCTCACTGACCCTGGGCCTGGCTGCGCCTCCCCTGGGTCTGTCTGGAATCCCAGTAGGGGGGATGTCCCTGTTCCTGCTAAGAAAAATGGAAGCAAAGAATCTGTTAAAGAGATTAGCTTTGTCATCTGGTGCTACCACCAGATTACCAAGCATGTCCTGCAAAGGCCCCACATTATTTGGTACCTTCTTTTTACCCCCTATGTATTTAAAAAATGACTTCTTGTTATCTGTGATCTGCATCGTTAGTCCCAATTCCATCTCTGCCTTAGCCTTCCTAATAGCCCCCCTACAATCTCAAGCCTCCTTGGTGATGGCCCCTCCCTTCCATTGGGTGTACACCTCCTTTTTGGCTTTGAGATGTTTGTGGATGCTTTTGGTGAGCCATGGGAGCTTTTGAACACTCTTGCCCCCTTTGATCTGCATGGAGATTGTCATGTTTTGGGCTTGGAGGATCGTCTCCTTAAGGAACGACTACTCTTCTTGGACTCCCAGCTCCTCTCCCCTCCGGGACCTTAGTGCCTCCCTGACTAGTCTCCTTACTTCGTTGAAATCTGCCCTCCTGAAGTCCAGGGCTGCTGCCTTGCTGCAGGCCTTTGACACCATGCACTGGATGGTAAATTCCAGTAGGCGATTGTCACTATCGTCCAGGTGGTTGAGCACCTGCACTCCCCTCACCAGTCATTGCCTGTGGCCAGAACCAGGTCCAACAAGGCATTTTCCCTGGTGGGACTGTGCAACTCCTGGGTTAGGTGGAAGTCATGTAACTTAGCTAGGAACCTACGTGAGTGGTCAGACCTGGCTGACTGCTCTTCCCAGCAGATGTCTGGGCAGTTTAGGTCACCCATGATAAATCCATCTTCTGTATGCTAGGTGATGTTTAGTATTTGTCTGGTGAAGGACTTGGCTAGTCTAAATATGGCTTGTTCTAGTACTAGACGTAGTTCAATTTGGGGTGAAAGGTAATTGAGATAAGATGTTCATAAAGCTTAAAGATCCCTGGGCCAGAGGCATGCTTCCCTGGCTTTAGTAGAGATATTACATGGGTCTGTCTCCATAATTTCAGTATTCTACGGGTTGAAGAGCAATTGTTAAAATGGTATAATACCCATATCTTGATTGCAGGACCAGAGCGTTCCATCTGTTCCATGCACATGTCATTGAGTCCAGCTGTTCTGCCATTCTTCAAGTGACTTATTTTGACATCAAGTTCATCCATTGTGTGTGGTGTATTAAAATGAGTTTCCTTCAGACCAGTGTGCCATGTAATCCATATTTTAGGCTGTTGGTTTGAGGCTCTACCATTGACCAGAGGTTGGTGAGCCACCTGGTTGTGATGTTGTGCTGTGACTGTACTTCCTTCAAGTCATTACCCAGCTTGCAAATGATTACCCATGCTTTCCTGCTACTGTGGGTCATATATTTATTCCTCTGATCAATTCTTTCTAGTTCTGTTGTCTTTCCTCTTGGAGCTTGTTAGTTAGGGCTGTCCCTGCCTCAATAGTGTCTTCTAAGAAAGCATCCCTTTGAAACATTTACTGGTATTGTTTTGTATTTGGCTGCTAGTAGGGTAGTAAGCCCTGGTATACACTCATAGAATCATAGATGTAGGGTCGGAAGGGACCTTGTAGATCTTCAAGTCCGACCCCCTTTTTGGGCAGGAGAAAAAACTGGGCTCAAATGATTCCAGCCAGGTGGGCATCAAGACTCCTCTTAAAGATCCCCAGGGTAGGAGCCAACACCACTTCCCTCGGAAGTTGGTTCCAGATCCTAGCCACCCTAACTGTGAAGTAGTTCTTACGGATGTCAGAACGGATGTCAGAACTCAGTTCTGCATTCTCAGTGTATATAACCAGTGGAGATTTTTCACAGTGCATTCATGAAGAGGTCATAGTTATCCAAAACTGGTTCAATGTGTGTCACTCTTTTGTCAAAGTATTCAGAAAAGCCTCTCCAGTCTGCTTTCTTAAAATTGAAGCATCTAAGTATTGGCACTATATTTGGAGTTATGGCTGCTATGACATTGATAGCGATTGGTCTGTGCTGTGTGTGGGGAATGCATTCCAACTAGTCTTTTTTGCACATATCTTCTATATTGCTATCAACAAAGGTGTGGCCTGGATTATAGCTTCATCTCCATTGGAAGGTAGTCAGAAAGATCTAGGTAGCTTTGAGCTGTGTATCAGGTTTAGGCGGTATATCTCAGTCCACAACTCAACCAAGTTGTCATTCTCATTGTTTTCTCTGTAACCCCATGTGATGCTGTGGCTATTAAAGTCACCAATGATAACATGTGATTTTTTGTGGCCTAGGTTTCCTGGGCTCACAAAGGTGAAAGGCTTCCCTGGAAGCTTATAAATGGATGTTATTGAGATGTTGTCCATACTGATGGTCAAGGGAACAGGTAAAATGTTACATACATTGTGGTAACATATCCTCTGCTCCTTCATTTCCCCCCACACCTCCAGAGGTGTCCCAAACCAAGCCTTTAGCCCCTAGTGTGCTCAAACAGCAGCTTGCAATTGCTTCCAAGTCTGAGTCCAGCTCCTTCCGTCCACAGTCCTGGCTAAATGAGCCAGTGAGTTCTCCAGCTCCACTGTGCAACCTGTGTAGGGCTGATTAGGTTCCACGTGCATGCTGCTCTTTCTTCCCTTTATTTCAGCCTCAAGCTTCCTCTTCCTTTTCCCCCTGCCCCACCAAACCCTGGGGGTTTCTGGGAGTTGCAGTCCAAATTAACAGACATCATAGGTCTTCAGACTGCCCCCTGGTTCCACCTGCTGTTACACACATTACAGCCACATTACAATACTTTAGGAAGTGTCTTTGATAACATGCTTTAATTTAACCCTCCTCATATTTTGGATATATAATTTGTATGGTGATTACAAGCCAGATCTGTTTTGATGCCTCTGGTTTTTGACACAGCAGCAGCCTTTGAATCGGTGTGAGTCTGCTCTTGCTGCTTAATCTCTGAGGCAGCCAATTTAGGGACAGAAGGAATTTTTACTTTATCTGCTGCAAACATGCTTGTATTTTATTCCTTTGTATTGAAAATCAGAAAAAAAACCCCAAACCTGTGTGAGCGTGTGTGTGTGTGTGTGTGTGTGCGCGCGCATATATATGTGCACATGTTTATGTAGTATAGGAGACAGAGACAAAATTGAACAAGTGTGGGAGGGTGAGAACCTTTATTGTGCAACAAACTGATGGCACCAAATATGCTGCTTTTGTTGTGAGTTAAAAGGTTTGTACAAAGATTTTTCTTAGTAGTGTCTAAGATTTTAATAGGGTTATTAATCTTTCTAAGTGTTAGTGCCAGATTATGGGATCAGCTATTACCCCTGGCTACAGTGTACTCCATTGTAGGTTGCTATGAACAGGACTAAGAGATGAGACTACTCCATTTGCCAAACAAAGATATGGGTGCTGCTAGCTCTCTTATATTTTACTAGTGCAGTAAAAGAAGAAGGCACCGTTTCCTTGGGAATATTGGTATCCTTTAAAGAGCTTTTTTAAGACAAGAAGGGGATGAGGCTTTATAAAATATGTAAAGCTGTTTTTTCAGTATATGGTAGGATTTTTTTTTTAATGACAGTGAGTTGGTTGGCTTCACTCCCATTTTTTAAGCAGCAGAAAAAATGTAGGTGCAATATGGAGCTGTGTGAATAAGAGCAAAAGACATCTACACTTAAAAGTTCTCAGGGAAGCAGGGGACAAGGGATATACTTTAAAAGAGAAATTAAAAGTTAAGTTTATTCCACTAGGCCAAACAGGCAGGAAATAAAATTAAGTGAAAGAGTATTGCCAAAAAATATAAAATAGTTTTTAGAATCCATGATTCAATATGATTTATGATTATTTTAAAATAAGAGGAAGGATTTTTTCATGAAGTTAAGTAATTATAATAAACATATAGAGAAGATTGTATTACACTGGTGACATGACAGCCGAGTTTGGCATCACTGTGATAATTCCTATACTGCTGAGTGAACAACCTCTGAACAAGGTCAGAATAAACTACATTGTCTACATCATTTAGATGTAGCTGTCCATGGGTTGCTGGACACTGCTGCTTGTGTGAGGATTGGCTCAGGGGTCATGGGATAAACACCAATTTCTACAAGATCTATAGGGCCAGATTTTCCACAACCATTGGGTAGACCTTTACCTCTGAGGAAAGTAGGGTAGATACTATTCTCGTTTGGTATTTTATTTTCAGAAAAGCTTCCCCCACTCCTACTTGTTCTGTACGGAAGTAAAATGACATGAGATGCAAAGGAGAGGGGAATAAGACTTGGTAGCCCTTCATTTTAAATAATTAACACATGATGAAGTGATTCCCCATCAGGGTGGGGGGGAACAGTGACAACACTGTTTATTTGTCAGGTGTCCGTGAGCTTATAAACTAAGAATAGAACTTAATGGGTGTGTCAGTATGTGAATCTATGCACACCTAAACTTAATGTGCCTTAGCCTAAGGCACGTTCATGTGATTTAGGTGCGCGTCTACATGTGCACACCTTAAGGTACCTTAATGCGGCTCACTGGGTGAACGCATTTGCAGCCTGCACTGAGCAGCACCCTGGACAGCCTCCAACTTGCATGCACAGCTGCACCTTAAAAATGGCGATTTTGGCTGATCGTGCCTAAAAGAGGCATGTGTAGACATGCCCAATGGGCTTGATTCATTTGACTGCACTCCCATCTGTCTGCGTTTAACCCTCAGTCTATTAGGGGTTCTAGAGCTTGTCAGCTTCCCTAGCAATTCATGTAGACCCAATTGAAGTTATGGCACATGGGGAAAATACTGATTTGGTTCATCTCTTAAGAGGCTTTTCGTGGCATGGATGTTGTAAGAACTTAAAAGGAATTTATAGTTTTCTCTCACTAGGATTAAATACCTAGTTATACTAAACACCAGGACTTTCCAAAGTCTAGCTGTCTATGTGGATACAAGGAATGGGGTTAATATTTACTCCAGGTGCATAGCTGAAGATTTTCAAATGTGCCAGAGGGGTTCAGGGCACAAGTCCCAATAACACTTTTCAAATGCAATTTTTTTCCTGAATTCTATACAGTATATTGATACTCTCTCTCAAAGAAAATAATACGTTCCTGGAATGATTTTTTTTCTTGGCCTTCTAGGATACTCAAATGCCTCAGAGAATACTGGTAGCAATCTAAATGTTTATTGATAAAGAACAGTATGAGCCCATGAACATGTCTCACTGTCCTGGTAGTTAAAACAGCACCAGAATACTTATCATTAGTAGCTTTCCAGTAACAGCTCAAGAAACGAAAGTCATTTAGCTGCAAATCTGTTTTCATTAATCAAGTTTAGTATGTTTGTGTGTCATATCTCACTGTCAGTTACTCTTTCAATTCAGGTTCTGTATTTTGCCATTATAAATGTATTGCATGAGAAATGGAAACCTTATAAGAGAAGGACTCCAAGGCAATTACAGTAGTTGTAACACAAGGAAGCACGTAGCATTATGACAAAAAACACTTTGTTAACATAGAGTTTAGATTTCTTGGTGGCATCTTGTGCTGTTTCAAACCACTGAAAAATAGGAAATACAAAGTTAAGGTATGTGTCAGTGCAACATTAACTTGGCCCACTGAAGCTGGTGTAAGGATTATGCAATATTAAGAGTATATGCATATGTATATTGTATATTATATGTGTGTATATGTGTGTGTGTGTGTGTGTGTATAATTATGTATAGATTGTGCACTTAGTATTACATAACGTATCTGTCTGTCTATCTATCTATCATGTGTGTACCAGGTAGGTGGGGGGGTGGGATATCCTAGGGTTGCCGTGCTCTCCCCTAGTGCCCCCTACCGTGCCAAATTTGGGTTAAAACACCCTCATTCTTGCCTGCCACGTTTTGATCTTGTAACAATTAAAGGGAGGTCACCTCTTGTCCTCCCTGTCAAGGTTCCTGCTACCCCGACCCTTGTTTATATAATGAGGGTCTGAGCACCCAAGCTTTCTGGGCTATGCGTGGCTCCAACCACCCCTGTACCACGCTCCAAGCCTTGCAGATCTACCAGATGTTGTTTGGTCTTAATCACAGCCCTCGTCACTCTCGGCACCCTCTGGTGCTCGGGCTCCCTGCAGCCCTTGTCACTCTCAGCGCCCCCTTTGCTCTGGAACTTCTCGTGCTGCCCATGCTTGGGGCTTTGTGCTGCCCATGCTTGGGGCTTCTCGCTGCCCACGCTTGGGGCTGGGGCTCCCACACTATCATGGTTCCCCTATGAGGTCTCCTCCATCCCCTTCTAGCCCCACCCAGTCCTCTGGTCAAACAGTAAACAAAACAGAAGCCCCTTGGCTATAACATAACTCTAAGCCATCTGGCTTCAACCTTTCTCATGTCACATCAGAGATGTTCCATCCATCCCCAATCTCAGACCACACCTGCTGTTTGGCCTCTACTCATTATTCACTCCAGCAGAGTTCCTTCCTCCTAGGCTGCCAGCAGGGAACTGCCTGCCTGGCCTCAGCCTGGGAGTTATATAAGATCCAGGCCCTGCCCCTTTCAGTCAGCTGACTTCCCTGGTTACCCTGGCAACCAGCAGTTGGGCCCCCTACTTATTGATTCACCAGTAGCAGGCACCTCAGTGCCCTGCTACAATGTGCACTTAATATTGCATAATGCACATGAAAATGTTGCCCTGTGGGGTCAGGCCAATTCTCAGGATCTCAATATTGCACTGTTAGAGAGGAGGGTGTAACACAATTGCATATATACAAACACAAAAATCAATCAGGTGCATACACATGCACACTACCAGCTCACGCACATACACATCCAAATAAGCCTAGGCACCAATACCTGCTACCAATTCAAGCACATACACTGTACACCCCAGAAGTTAGACACAGATCACTAATTCGTATATCATGCACACAATGCCATATATATATACACCCCCCACCACTCACACTAGCAACTGAGATACACACACGTTCAAAATAACTAGTCTAGGTTCATGCACACCTATCACCAGTTTAAGCCCATACATGCTACGCACACCAAATTTAGACAGAATCAGTTACCAGTTACCAACACCTGCACATCCAATACACATATGTGGATTACTAATTTATATACCACACACACACAATGATATCTATATATGTATACATATGTGTATTCACTAATTTACACACATACGACCCACCTACACATACACACTGGTAAGTTCCTAAATTGGGTGTTGTGATGTGTATGTGTATGTGCTTAGTGCACTTGGGATACCTGGGGAAAGGTTAAGATAAGAAAGTAGAAGTGTAGGGGGTTAGAGTTACCAGGACCAGGATTAGAACTGGTAGACTAAAGGGGCCTGGGCTGAAGAACTGAGGCTCGGGGGTAACTTCAGGTTAATTGATCTTAATTGATTAAAAGACAATGCCCAAAGCCTGCAAAACAGGGAAGCAATGCTGGGCTGGAGCCAGAGCTATGCGGGAGCTGAAAAGGTAGGTAGGGAGGGGGGAAAATGGGACTAAGGGAAAGAGTGGGTGTTAAAGAGGGGCTCTGGATGTGGGGAGCCAGAGGATGGCTCTGGGGCAACTAGAGAAGTTGCAGGGAGTGGCAGTAGGTGCTGGAAGCTAGAAAAAGGCTCCAGCTGCAGGAGAAAACTGCAGGACAGCTAAGAGGAGCTGGGAAGCTGCAGGAAGGTGGGGGGGGAGAAATACAGAAGGCGCAGGGGAAGCCTGAAAACAGAGAGGTAGACAGCAGAAAATCACAGGAAAAGCAGCAGGCGGCAGGGGAGCAGGAAAGCAGAGAAAGGCAGCAGAAAGTCACAGGGAAAAGGTAGTAGGAGTAGGGGGGCTGAGAGATGGCAGAAAAGGGGAGATGGAATTGGAAGGAGATTGGGAAACTAGCACAGAGGGTGGGGACTGGAGCTGAGAGAGAGAGAGAATGAGGCTGGCATTTAAGATAAGGAAGGGACTGGGATTTAGAAAAACATGACCCAAATCAGGGTTGCAAATGACAGTGGTTTTATTGAACAGGGGAGATGGTGACACAATGTCTTATTGGTTCCCTTGCACTTACCCACCCACACACACATGCACACACACACAAAATGGCAGCAAGAGTTAGAGAGACTTGGTGCAGGGGCTGAAGTCCAGGAGGAGATAGTAAGACAGACAGAAAGAGTTCAAATTGTAGGAGAAGGCTTGCAGGTAATATTTACATGTCCAGGCTGGAAAGGGGTCCTTGTCTAGTAGATGTTGTCCAGAGGGGGGCTGCCAGCAGGGCCTCTGGGTGGATAGGTGGTGTGGTATGGTGCTGGTCCAAATGGAGAGGGCATTCCACTGGGTCTGTCTTCACTGCCCCTTTTTATAGGGGCAGAACTTGTGTGACCCTAGTGACAGGAGGCATGCCCAGGCAAGGGTCAACCCCTGGCATACTGAGCATGTGTGCTCCATGCAGGGATGTGCAGTTTCAGGTGTCTGTAATGGTGAGAGTTGCTGGTTCTGCAGGGTCTTTTGTCTTTCAAATGCTGGTCTTGTCTCTGTTCCTGGGTGAGGTCCCTGGTTCCTGGAAGAATCAATGTGAGGCGATGGCCCAGTCATTACAGGCCATTCAGTAGAGGCCTGCTACCATTGTATTTCAGTCATTCCCAATCACACTCATTCATTGGGGAACTAATTTACATGGGAGGGATAAATGACTCATACAGTTGCGACATAGGGGATGCCCGGGAAGAGGATACAAGATGGAGACTTGACATATAAAATGGAAACTTGACATGACTTTGGTTCACTTACAAACACAGGCCTAAACTGTACAATATCCATATGAAACAATGAAAATGAAGACAAAAATGATAATAATATAATATACAACAGTAAGAATCAATACAAACCTAAATATAATACAATATAAAACAGTAGATATCCAAAATCAAAAACTTGCTACCAAAATTAAAATGTTAAAGCTTATCCCACATCTTAGCTTACTTATACTTATCTATAGGGAATAGAGAGGGAGAGAAAAAGTCGGATATGCTTGGGAAGGGGAGTGAATGCAATAAAAAAACAACAACAACAAAAATTGGGGGTTTTGCTACATATAAAATCATAGAAAGTTAGGATTGCAAGGGACCTCAGGAAGTCACCTAATCCAGCCCCCTGTTCAAAGCAGGATCAACCTCCAAGGAGATTCCACCACCTCTCTAGGTAACCTGTTCCAGTGTTTTACTACCCTTCTGGTAAGAAGATTCTTCCTAATAGCTAACTTAAAGTTCTCTTGCTATAACTTGAGACCTTGCTTCTTTTGAACCTCCCTTCAGGTAGTTGAAGGCTGCTATTAAGTCCCCTCTCATTCTCCTCTTCTCTAGATTAAATAAGACCAGTTCCCTCGTTCTTTCCTCAAGAATTACCTACCCCAGCCCTCTCACCATTTTTGCCAACCTCTGCTGGACTCTCTCCAATTTGTCCACATCCTTTCTGTGGTGGGGGCCCAAAGTTGAACACAGTACTCCAGATGTCGCCAGTGCTGAATAGAGGAGAAGAATCACTTCCCTTGACCTACTGACAACACATCTACCAATGCAGCCCAGTATGCTGTTAGCTTTCTTGGAAACAAGGTCACATTGCTGGCCCATATTCAGCTTATTGTCCACTATAACCCCAAGGTCCTTTACTGAAGAGCTGCTGCCCAACCAGTCAGTCCCCAGCCTGTACTGGTGGTTGGGACTGTTCTGTACTGAGTACGGGATTTTGCACTTGTCCTTGTTGAACCTCATGAGATTCCTTTTGGCCCAAACCTTTCATTTGTCTTGCATTAAGCAGCTCGTGTAGAAGCACTCACTCACTTGCAATTCACTTTCTTTTGAAGAACACTTTCAGAATGTCTTCTGAATGTCTTGCAATATTCATATTACATTTTCCTCTGAATCCTCCAGTATCTACTACTCGCCCAGTTCATGCATCCAGCCCATACTTCCTTAGCTTGCTTGCAAGCATACTGTATCAAAATCCTTGCTAAAATCAAGGTATACCACATCCACTGATCTCCCCACATCCACAGAGCCAGTCACCTCATTATAGAAGGCAATCAGGTTGGTCAGGTATGACTAGCCCCTGGGGACTCCATGCAGACTGTTCCTAAACACTTTCTTCTCCGAGTGCTTAGAAATGGCTTCCTTGAGGATCTGCTCCATGATTTTTCCAGGGACTGAGGTGGGGATGACTGGCTTATAGTTCCCTAGATTCTTCTTTTTCTCTTTGTTAAATATTGGCACTCTGTTTGCCTTTTTCCAGTCCTCTGGGACCTCTTCTGATTGCCATGAGTTTTCAAAGAAGATGGTCAATGGTCTGCAGTCACTTCAGCCAATTCCCTCAGCACCCTCAGGTACATCCCATCTGGCCCTATGGACTTTTCCAGGTTTTCCAAGTAGTTTTCCATGGTCCAGGTTTTCTAAGTAGTTCCTGACCTGTTATTTCACCACTGAGGGCTGCTCCCCTCCTCCCCAAACTGTGCTGTGCAGTAGTCTGGGAGCTGACCTTGTCTGTGAAAACAGAGGCAAAAAAGGCATTGAGCACTTCAGCCACTCTGTCAGAAGGTTGCCTCCCCCATTCAGCAAGGGACCCGCACTTTCCCTCATCCTCCCCTACTACTGACAAGCTTGTAGAAACCCTTCTTGTTACCTTTCACATCCCTTGCTAGCTGCAACTCCAGTTGCATTTTGGCCTTTCTGACCTCTTCCGTGCATGCTCTAGCAGTGCTCTTATATTGATTCTTCCCTAGTTATTTGTCCAAGTGTCCATGTCTTATAAGCTTTCTTTTTGTTATTTAGTTTACTGAAGTGTTCCCTGATAAGCCAAGCCAACTGCCATACTTGCTAGTCTTCCTGCACATTGGGATGGTTTGTTCCTGCAGTCCCAGTAAGGCTTATTCATACACAGTGGTGCTCTTGGAAAGGTCAGTGAGGCTTTCTTGAGCATGGTTGGTGAGGAAATGGGGGTGGCTGGTGCACATGTTTGGTATACCACTGAGATCCTGGGGAGTAAACACCATTCTAGCAACCAGGTTCAAGAGTGTGCGGCTGTGGAGTTTAAACTTATGTTTAAAGTCAAGTCTGTGAATGAAGTTGAGCAGGGTGTAAGTCTGAAGGCTGTTGTCCAGGATTTGACTCTTGCCATTGTAGCTGTCCTTCGTTGGAGGCGTGTGGTGTTAAGAGGTGAATCTTGACCATGATTCTATTCCAGAAGCTTGTTGAGCCCAGTATGGATTTTGATAGGCATTGAATCAGGCCCTATATTGCTTACTATGAGTCTGTTTGAGTCTGTAGAGCATTGCTGTTCAGAATTCATTAAAAATGCAGTGCACTAACCTTTCCGTCACCTCTTGGTTTTTCATAATTTTCTTTTTGTGTTGATGTTTTTTCCCTTAATGTTTCTGTATGAGGGTTTTTTCTCTGTGCTCCTACATCAGCCCTGAATGATCTTCCTATTAGTACAGGAAGCTGGCAGCATCCAATCTGCAGCCTGTAGATAGCCAACTAATTAAGTGGAAAGCAGGTGTGGATGGATCTATTCAGTCTATAAATAAATGCCAAAAATTAAAGTTATTGGTCTGTGAGTGTTAGCAGGTGGAGCACTGTTTTTATACCTTTAATGGACAGGAAAAAAGGGTTTAGAAGGGAAAATTACTTTTTTATGATTTAAAAGCTCTCCTCAAATACAATGCATCTATTTTCCAAATCATTGTCTTGTATGGGATTAATCCTGAAGACATATAATTGCATGCACTGGGGGTGTTATATTCACCGAACTGGATTTGATGATAAACTGTATGGTCTGCACTGAAACGATTCATATTCTCAGGCTGATACTTGGAAACATAACTCACAAGTGACTATAGATGTAAATGACTATTGTTCCCTTGCAGGTCTGTTAAGTTATAAACTAACTCTGCTTTCCATCAAATGCTTAAAATGTTCTGATCTTCAGAAAACCCCCTCTCTCCTAAGTACTAAAGAAAAAAGATAATCTACTGAACACAATATTATGGAAGGGCGTTTTTGTCTAAGAATATATTCTCTCCTCACACTGATTTCTTGTCCTCCCCAATCTCCTTGTTTGTTTTCTTTCCTTTGTGTTAGATTTATTAATTTATTCAAACATTTTTTACCAGAGGGCATTTTTCACCAGGGTGCTATAGCAAGAGACCACAAATGCATTACACAACACATTCAAAATACATTAAAACACACGCAAAATAGTATGCATTGGAATACAATTATGGCAGGGTAAATTCATGGAGAACATCCACATGCTTACTCAATCAGCTTAATTAATTTTGGTCTGACTGAGGTAGATTATTCTTCATGGATGCCTTGTTAATTATTACTGTATTTATGTGTTGTAGGTCATTTTAAGTGATACCAAAATAACATTCAATATAAATAACACTCAAGCCTCTAGGTGTAAATCAGGGCAGAAGATGGTATGATAGGAGAAAAGAACTGGGTTCAAGCACATGCATTTAACTGATTACAGTTCAAAACTCAGAACATTTGACAAAAGAAATAAATGCTGTTGTTAAGAGTCATTAGACCATTGGACCAACTTTGGACAAACCCTTTTAAGAACAGCTGTCAATCTTGCATGCGTCTTTTTTTGGATGCCCATCTTGAGATTAGAGTGGGAATTTTTATGGTTGAATCATTTCAGCTGTTATTAAGTAAATAAACAACCACATAATTAAAAGGGTGGGAACAGATTTTGTCATTGTGCTTTCCCTTTTACCCAGCAGCCTGCTAATTAGGGCACCGGTCCAAAACATGGAAGGCCAGGTTCAATTCCCTTCTCTCTCAGAAGTGATTTGAATCTACCTTTGACATCCCAGCAGAATGCTTCAATCCCTGATCCCTATGGTATTCTAGGGTAAAAGGCCTGCTAAATTCTGTTTTGATAAAGGAGACCTGTTTTCAAACTTAGATAGGTATTGAAGCAGGGACTGAAACCAGGGATCCTGTCTCCCAGGCAGATGTAGTAACCAACCGGCTAGAGAATTTTTTTCCGTCTTTGCCTCCCCTCTTTTTTTTATTTAAGTATCCCATACCAAGTGAATCAGCTCCAACAGAGAAATGTAGGGAAACCACCCCCACAGAATACCCTGGTGGTTAGGCCACTGAGATGCATCCTGAGATGTGTGGGACCATTGTTCAAATCCCTACCATAAAACAGGCGGACAGTGGTAAGACAGTGGACTTGAATGCGAGTGCCCTAAGCATCAAGCTATTGGATAGAAGGTGGAGACATAGTGAGCTCCTTCAGCACCCAGGGCGAGTCGAGGGCAGAGGGGACTCTCTGCGCTCAAGTGGCAGCTGTTACTGCTGTGGCTGCTGCTGTACCAGCGTGAGCCTGGGCTGCTGATGCTGGGGGACTGGCTCACTGCACACCAGCTACACCTGCCTGGCTTCTTTGCCTGGGTGGTGCAGGGCTCTTTCTGCTGTGGCAAGATTCCTGTGGAGGGGAGCGATTCTGGCATCTTCCCTAAGATGGCATCCAAGGCTAGTGTCCCACCTGTCCCCTCCTTCCCCCCCACTTTATGCCAATAATAGAAAGAGAGGTCTTCCTCCTGTTGCGGTTATATTAATGTCAGTGGTGCCAAGTACATGAGGGCCCAAGGGCTGTGGCTCCCTTCAGGAAGAGGACTGTGATGTGAAATACATAAAACTTTCTCATGTCCATCATTTTAGCCCTCCCCCCGACCCCAGCAGAAATAAAAGTTGGCATCTATGGTGAACGTTAGCATTAATTTCCTTTCCCTCTGAGTGTCCCAAACCAAACCATTTTACTTTGTGTCAAATTGCAGTTTGTTCAACCCAAATTATCATATTTCAGGTTTTTAACGTAATAAATAAAACTGAAAAAAGCTATTTTGGATTAGTTTGCCCCAACATCCTTTTTGTTTGATTTGTTTGTTTTACAGTTAACTAAACATTTCAATTTTTGTTGCCCAGCCTGAGATCCTTAAAAGGAAACTGGCTTTCAGGCCACCTGAACACTCACCCTCTGAAAAATGTCATTCTGGAACGATGAGGTTATTTGGTAAACGGGATATTTTTTATTAGACCACCTGAGTAGTTGGAAAAATTGTTGTTTGCAAGCTTTTGCACACAGGCACCCTTCCTTAGGCATAGGGAGAGTCTGCTGGTCTTTTTCTACAGAAGCTTAAGCTAATAAGCTTAAAAAGGAAAGTGCTAAAAAAAAAAAAGAATGGATCAAATTGTGCTCAATTAAAGCATCCATGTTCTCATGCTGTGACTTCAATAGGAGTTTTGTGTAAATAAGAATAAAGCATTGGGCCCAATGAGGAGTCATTTTGTGCCATGCAAAAATGGTTGGGAAGTTCTACTGTCACACTGGATACAGTCATATCATTTCAATCTTCCAGAAACAACTATTTGTGTTAGGCATTGAGTCATTGCCAAGAGTTTCAGGAGCTGCTACTGGCATTAGACAGGTGACCTTATTTAGATGTCTCACTCAATAGCTAGAGGCTGTGATGTGTCACACTGATACCAATTTGCACCTTAACACTCATTCAGTAGCAGCTGAAAGTGAACAAGTGGCTCTGATGTGACATTGCTTCCATAAAGTATAAAGATCCCCAGAAATATCTGCAGGTGCCTCTGTTGAATCACCTTGTGCAGTTTACCTGACAAAATGAAAACCCTCCTATAACATCAATATGCAAATAATTTATGTTGTCGCAAAGGAGCCCACACATCAGTGCTTCAACCTGGGCTCAGCAGATGCCCCATTTTACATGTTTATGCATTTTTTTTTTCTGACAGAAACCAGAGAATATACAACTGTAGGGTTAAACAGTTTGTTACCTTATATAATAATGTGTGGTCAAGGGGTGGGGAATGGGACAGGAATGTAAAGTAAAAAGAACCTAGTACATTAGTGAGCACAGCAGTGCTGGAGTTAAAAGTTATAAATGCAATAAAAACGAAAAAACATTTGGCAATTTGCGAACCCATTTTCACTGAATTGGTGGTTCCTAAACTGGTTAAGAGCCTGGTGGCTTTTTGCTCTCTGATTCTTAATACTTTGTGTAGGAAAGCTAAGGATTTCTGCAATAAAGCCCAAAGAGAAGTAATCAAGACACAGCTAAAGCTTAACAAGGCAACTATGAGGCAACAAATCCTGATTACATGAAGAGATGAAGTTCTAATCAGATGCAAAAGTATATAACTCCCCCTGAAATAATAACAGATCCAGTAGTATGTTGTGTGTACACTACAAATACATACTGTTGGAGCCCTTACACACCCAGGCAAACAGCCTGCTCGGGGCAAGTTATCTTCCACTGGATCAGAAGCCTGAAGACCATTTTTGTCTCTTTTGATGTATACCAAAGATACTGTATATCATTTGTGGAGGCCAAGATTTTCTAAGACGGGTGTTATTAGTTAAGCTTCTAAATCCATATTTGAACATTTAAATCAGAGGACCATTTTTTTTTAAGTGCCAAGCATCCATCAGTCTCAGCTGACCTTAGGAAGCATTAGCATAATCACGCGGGTCCATGCTAGTTGGGCCCTTTAAGAATTGTGGGGTCTGAGACTGAACTGTATTTGGTTCCATCCATAGCTGCATTCAGTGTTGTGTCAGTTCAGTGACTGTTTGTAGAAGTGACCGACAGTTTTTGGTTTGGGCTGAGCTCATCCTCAAATATTAATTCAATCCAGACGTACATTGGAAGAAATAGCATGAGACTTCTTATCCTTGCCTGTTTCCAGTGTGAATCTGCTTAAATACCCTGAGAAAAGCAGCTTTGGTATTTTTCCTAATGAACTCGTTTTGACCTGATTTTTTTCCTTCTTCTTCCTGGCTTCTTTCCTGAAATGGCAAAAAGATGGCTGCATAGGGAAGAAAAAATGGATCTCTTCTCACCCCATGCCTGACTGATGTCAGCATTAGTAAAAATTATTATACATACTTTAAGTAAATACACTCCCACCAAGAGACTCTGGGCAATACTCAAAGCATAATTAAAACCCATTTTGAAATAAACTTTATAAAATATTAACACAGAGATCATCTTCATTTAAATTAACAAGTGAAACAAATGTAAAAGGCCCAGTGCCCAAGATAAAAGGGAAGAAATGTAACAGATAGCAAAGAAGGTATATACTGATGTGGCCAGCAATGGTCACTCTAAAATACTCTCTTCTTTGTGAAACTGAATTGAGAAGAGTGTCATGTGCAAGAGTGTTGTATGCCTTTGAGACCTGCTGTAGCAGAGGCATTTGGCTGCTGGCCTCAAGTGTGATCATACCAGCTTGATATGGATTTCCAAAACATTGCCCCAGCTGTGATGTGTGCCTTAGAAAGCTTGCATGACCCCTATTTCAGAGGCATACACTGTAAAGCCTTCCATTAGAGCCTTTATAAATGCTGCATGTCCCCAGTACAGATGGCCTTGATGAGGGAGCAGCAGGCAAGAAACCACATGTATTATCAGGGCTGGTCCAGGGAGAGTGGGACAGAGTCTCTCTCTCTCTCTCTCTCTCTCTCACACACACACACACACACACACACACACACACACACACACACACTCTAAGAGTGTCCATCTGGTAGCTGAAGGGAGGAGGACAGATGATAGTCTGCCACCATAGCAGAGGATCCAACCTGGCACAGCTTTCAGACTCCACCTGCATCCTGAGCAATTTTCAGGCCCTGAGATGGATGCCTGCTGATGAGACCCACTGGAACATTTGGACAAAGAAATGACAAAATCCCTCCAGTGCCCAATGTTAATGGGACTCTATTTATCCTGATGAGGTATGTCTGATCCTAATTCTAGTTCAGCAAAGTTTTTTACTTTATATCAGAAAAGATTTCTTAAGAATAGCAACCTAATTTTAGGCTGTGTACCATGTATGTTTTAGAAACTACATTATTGGGGTTGTACCTAGAACACCCATTTTAAGAGACCAAGACAGTTCTTCCTTTTTGCTGCCCCTTCAGCAAAGGGCAGACATTACAAACAAAGTGGTTTAAGTGATCAGAAATTGGTTTAAACCTGTAACATAACAGATGTTCAGTGCACATAAACCAGTTTGAAAATGACTGAAACCGGTTTGAGATAAACCTGGTTGAATGTAGTATCAGAATTAACTGATTTGGCTCAAACTGGTTTATGCACTGTCTGTCCTAGACCACTTCCTGGTTTAAAATAAACCTGACACCCCCAGCATTCCTGCATGCTCCCTGGCCTGGGCGGGGCTCTCAGCTCCACAGCAGGGCTGGCCCCTCCCCTCTGCCTCCTGGCTGCAGCTCCAGCACAGACTGTGGCCTGCTCCCCCCCCCCTTACCACTCCCTGATAAGCAGGAATTCCCCCCTCCCGTCTGCCTTGCTGAGGAGGTATCTGTGTATTAACTAGCAGACCACATGCTGGCTACAGTCCATGCTGAATCAACAGACAGAATCAACAGGTAGAATCAACAGGTAGCTGGTAATGTCCCTACGTTGTTTTCTTAATGGGATGATAAACACTGAATTAGGGGTGATAAACACTGTTATCAATTCTTGCCAGAACCTGGCCATACCGCCCCCTGCTCAGCTCAGTTCTGTACAAGGAAAGGGAGGGCTACTGTAGCGCCCCCCCCGACTTGTAGCCTGAGCCATGGCAGGCATGTGCCTGCATTTCTGGGATGTCTGGTCAGTTACAAACTGGTTTAGCCTAGCCAGGTTAGACTAACCTGCAAAGATTGAATCAATTCAGGCGCAGGCTTTTTGAATGTCTGTCTGTAGCCTTCAAGCTAGGAATTTTAAGGATAGTCATAGGGAAGCTGTAAGGAAGCGCTACTGTGTCCTGGCTGCTGAAGAAAGGGATTGTGTTTTATGACTCATCTACCTATACGTTTCTCTAAATGGAAAGGCAAACTGGTATTTCACATGAAAACATATATTATGCTTATATCTGCGTGTGTGTGTTTGTTACATACGTATTGGGGAAAGCACTGTTGTATTAATTCAGCACTGCTTAGCACTCTGTGTGTTCATTAACACTAAAACAATGTTTGCACAATGCACAATAACTGGAGCATTATTATTTGTACTGATATAGTGCCTAGAGGTTCCAGGAAGATTAAACCTGCATTGTGCTAGAGACTACAGAAACACAGTTTGTCTAGCTTAGCAGAAAAAGCTGACTAAAAAATCTAGACAAAAAACTTCAAAAAAATCTAGACAAACCGTAGTGAGTACCTGCTCTGAATAATTCCTAGTCTAAAAGGAGCAGGCAGAGAAATGGTGAGAGGGAGGAAGCAATATTCCCCTACACCTCCTACACTTTTTAATACAGATAGTAAATGGTTGTTCTAGGACCTTAAATAATGTAACCATGGTCACATAGAAAGTTTGGGGCATAAAACAAATTGAACTCAGATCTGAAGCCCTGATGCATCCCCTTGATGACAAGGTTATCCTTGGTGTCCAATTTAGAATGTCAGCACTTCTTTCTACTCTGTGAGCGGGAATAAGATGCAAGGCCTTGAAGAACTGGACCTAGCCATGTAGGGTCGCAGCCGGTTGCCCCGTGCACAGGAGCAGCAGTGTTTTCTGACTGCCGCTATCTGCAATTGCAATCATGCAGCTGCTGGTAGCAGCCACTTTATATTGGTCCCTCCAATTTGGCACCTGGAGCAACACTGAGACCAACCTTGCTATGGTACTAACTGGATCTCTTGCTTCTTGGTGACTGCTAGGGAGGCATTTGTTTATCTTGATGCTTTTCTATCCAGTGCCCAGATCTCATTGTTTTTGTGTAGATCAACTTGGCTCAGAGTATCACCATTCTTGGTATTCACTTCAAACTTCAGATTTGAGACAAATAATAAGAGTCATAGGAGATGAGATGGATACCTAGCATCAACAGAGACTTGAAGAGTTTTGTTGACATTAACAAGGGTACGGATTGCTGGTGACTCCAGGGAGGCATGATGAGCATGACAATAGGAGAGCAGGGTGGACATATGGAGGTATTAGCTCCTGGGTGAGAGAGTCTGGAGGCAGAGAACAGCTGGATAGCTGTCAGAGTCAGGAAGCTGAGACTAGAAAGGGAACAGATGAGTAACTTTGGGGTGCTCAGGGCAGTGTGGCATGAAATGGGGACAGAAGGACTGGTTAAGACTTTAGAGGAGGCAGAGAACCTCTATCTGGGTGACCTTGCTGCTTGGAAGTTCCAGTTGCACTTGTTCTTCCCCATGAGAAGTAAAATTCCTCTCTCAGGAACAGAACTAAAAGCCAGCTCCTGGAGTCAGGGCCACAGAAAACTAGGGAGGTTGAGGAACAAAAAGCCCAGGGTATCAGAGTAGAAATTAGCTGCGGCTCCCCTCTCTCCTGCTTTAGAAGCCACTCCTGTGCTGGCTTCTGGGGACACTATTACAGACCAGACAAGCCAGCAGCCTTCCTGAGCCAACACCCCTGGGGGCACTCTATGACAATATAAATGGATCAATGCATGTATTCATTCCCACGCACCAATGCTACAGGAAGAGATGAGAAAGGAACCCTTCTTTACTAGATCTGGCTTTTCCAGACCCCTGTTGGTGGTGACTGCAGCAGTACATACATAACTTGCTACCGCAAAGTGGGTGGACCACTCCTGCCACACAAAGAAAGATGGGGAGAGGAGAAGATGAGACTGGGTAGCAATACGTTATGCTGCTAGAAGGGCGGTCAGAAGCGAAATTTTGTCTTCCTGTTACATTGCTTGATTCTGTTTTCATTTAATTATAAATGGTTCTTTAATATCTAAAATATTCTTGAGAGGGGCCTGAGTCCTGCTCCATTTGTTAGGAAGGCAGAAAACTACTGTAGTCAATACCAGGACTGCAAAAGCCCAGTACAAAACAAAATATTATAGAAGAAGAACAACACAAATCAATATTACAGAGACTTTGAAATGCTATGTAAAGAAATATTACAGACCACAGAGACTCAGAAATACTGCTGACTTGGTTGTGGAAATCAATAGATGAAGGTGATTATGAAATGCCTTTTTTTTCCCAGACAAAAATTATAGGCCCCAATCCTACTATAACATCAGCTAGTGTGGACCCTTGCAGAGTTTTGCTGAAATCAATGGAGCTCTGGAGGGGTCTGTGCTACAGAATTAGATTGTCAGACTGTGGCCTTAATTAAGATACAAATAACATTGCAAGAGCTGTCCCTTTCTTCTGGCTATTTTAGACAATTTTTAAAGGAACATTCTAGATGTTCTAAGAATATTTTTATGGAAAAATATTTTAAAACAAAGGCATTCCAAGATTAAAATAAATGTCTGGATAAACAAACGCTTACAATTCAAGACATTCAAAATGAGGTTCCCTAAACCATTCTAGTCAAATATTTTCCTCTTCCATCCCCATAAATTTCTAAAGACTAACTTTGGTAAAAAATCATATTAAAAGGAAGTGGCTAGGTGATCTATGTGTATGTGCATGTGCATGTTCATGCATGTGTGCTAAAGTTATAAGCAGGGCAATTAGAAGCTGACTATCGTACTGAGTCTGCCTACATGTGCAACTAATGTGAAGCAATAAACTCTGGAATAGTTTGAGCCAGAGTAAACTATACCCAGGCCGCAATTTGAGCTGCAGTGAAGCAGGCTCAGGCTGGCAGGGGACACTAGGGGGTCAGCCCCAGACTGTGGTGGTGGTGTCAGGTAGTGGAGGGACTGGCTGTAGCACAGGGGTGCTGACATGTGCAGCTGTGTGGTTAGATGGTAAGCAGGAGTCTGGCCCCCCGACTGGCTGGGCTGATAGGGTGCAATTGACACTCACAGTCACCATCCACACGTCCATTTAGTCATAGTAAATTTTTCTGCTGTAAGATAGTACTGTCCCCAACAGTACTATCTTATGGTGGAGTTAATTAGTTTACTGCAACCTAATACCACTGCATGTGTGGACAGTGACACTGTAAAGCACATGTGTAGATGGTTCCCCGATGGTTCCCCCCACCATTATTAGACATATAATTTTTCAGTCTGATATTTTTGGGAACTTACAAGGGACTTGCATGGAATTTATGCATTTTCCTAGATAAGTAAAGAGAACAGCAGGGCATAAATAGTGTTAGACAACTAGGTAGGTGTGTTAAGATCACTTGTGAGTATGTGCAGCAGACAAAATTTGGGGCGGATCCAGCCAGGGTGCAGTGGTGTGGTTGCACCTTTGTTCCCATTTTGGATCATGCCATGGGAGCTGCAACTGGGGACTTTTTAAAGCCCCCAAAACAAGTAAAAATTCCACCCTACCTCCATTCCCCTCTGTGCCTAATGCTATATCCCCTCCCTTCCCCTTCCTGATGCCTCCACTGTCTCTGGCTACCCTTGGGATACGGGAAGCTCCAGTGCTGCTCCTGCCCCACCCCAGCTGGGCTGCATGGGACAACAGCAGCAGTGACAACATGTGGAATCCCCCTCCCTGCTCAGTCCCCTGGGTATTCCCTGGGCCCAGGAGTAGGGACAGGGAACCCTCCCACTGCTGCCACTGTCCCTGGCTGAGTCCAGCTCCACATGCAGCCTGGCTGGAGCAGGGCAAGAGTGGCACTGAAGCTCCCCCTGCCCCCAGATCTGTTGGGAGGGGGAGAGGGGAATGGGAAGGAAAAAGATGTGCTACTGACCATGGAGGGAAAGGAGGGCGTGCTGAGGGATGGGAGTGGGATTCTCACCTGATTCAGGAATTTAAGAAAAAGTCCTCAGCTGCTGTTTCTGCAGCATGGTCTGCCTACTCTGGTGGGGTGGAGGGAGCTGAGAATTGAGGTGCTGCCAACTCTGAAGCTTCAGTTGTTGCTCTTGCATTCCCCTTTACAAAATCCTGGATCCACCTATAGACAAGTCTAGTTGTGCAAGGAGGAATTGGATCTAAAATTTTCTGAAATAGTACTGAATGCCACTTACCTGGTCTCTACCACAGACATTAGTAATAGATTCTTAGTGCTATGGCTAAAGTGGATTCAAGTGTTTACTCTAAGAGCTTGTCCCTTGAAGCTCTTTAATTTTTACATTACAGGGATCATCCTGTGATTTCTAGTGAAGGGACTATTTTCTCCTTGATTCTGGGATGCTCAAAGTAACATCTTCTAACAAAACTGCCATCTCTGAACAACATGTCTGACTTCCAACTAGATGATGCAATGAAACCTGTCCATCAGTTTTGAGTATTCTGATGCTGCACTAACACTGAAACCAGTGGGTCTCCACCTTCCTCCTGGTGGACCAAGGCAATAGGTGAACTCTTAAAATCAACAGAAAATAGTCTCAGCAAGGTACCTTGAACTTGAGTGATACCCAAAATATGGAGAAACCCATGCTTCCAGGCAATGAATAGGCTTAGAAAATATCATTTGAAGCAATATAGGCATCAGAATGTAGGCCCAACTGTACTGAAACAAAGCAAGCAAGGATACTGAAATACCTAGCCAGGATGCTAAATCTTTTAGTGGCAGAAACAAAGACACTATGGGCCAAAAGCTGCTTCAAGACTTTGTAGCTTGTTTATTCTATTCACTCCTAAACCCAAACTTTGCAACCAGCTCTGGTTCTCTCAGGCCAGCAATAATGAGAGAACTGGGGGAACAAATTGAATATCACAAGGAGGGAGTATGTGAAGAGAAAGAGAGACATGGCAGACACAAACACCTGAAGAAGGATCAAAGCTGAATGAGTTGAAGAGGAAAAGTTATGGTAGGAGTTTTTTATTACTTGAAGAAGGATATGCTTGGGAGTCCCCAAGTTAAAGTCCCGGGTGGTGATTGACCACTGGTAGAAGAGGATTGTTTATGGTCACCCACTACCGCTGTTCTTATGGATTAAAAGTGTGGAGCTTGAGGAGTTCCATGTGTGCTATGGATGAGAATCTGGTTCAGGTAAGCTCTTTAGAGAGTGGCCTCTCCAGTTTACAGGGGCAAACCACCAAACAAACAAAAAAAGGCATGTTGAAGGTGAAGGGGGAATGTGTTTTGTATCCAAAAATATCACCTGTTCTCTTTTGCCAATGGCTGAACAAAGAGAAGTTACAGCAGAGCCTTTAAGTTCAGTAGCAGCCAAGGAAGAAGCTCCGAAGACGGTAGAAGCAACAGAAGCTGAATTTGCAGTAGCACTGGAGAATGGTTGACCCAGTCCAAGCATATTGTTGCTGTTTTATTAAAAGGGTTGATTTGGAGAATGTTGTGTTTGCAATTCAGCATCATGCCTGCGAGCCTTGATTTCAAGCTTTTATTTATATGCCTAATTGTTGCTATGGAAATTCAATATTTAAAGAGGTAATTATTGCTGATCTTGTTGCATGTGTCCATTTCTGATGTCCAGCTGTTAGCTCTTTAGCTCCAGTCTAGCAGATTAATTACTGCTATTGATTACTTTGAGCTTCTCTCTTCACACCTGCAGTCTCTGTAATTAGCCAGTGGCCTCCTCTGAAAATTAGGAGCAGTTTCATTTTGGCATCTTGCCATTTCCCAGCCACGTGCACTGCAGTGATGAACAAAAGCAAATCCATCTTAAACAGAGATATCTGGGTAATGAACTCTTTGTATTTTTGAACTATCCATGGATAATTCAAATTACTCTGTGTTAGCAAATATTATACCTCATTTGAAACTCAGCTACAAAAGAAATTCCCAAACACTGGTGTGTGCTCACTACCTTCCAGCCAATGTGGTCCTGTCTATGGTAACCTCATTATTATTGTGATTTTTCAAGTCAGGACCCAACATCTAGGCACAGGCTCTTCTACTCTACATTTCCTTTTCCTGGTGTAAGGATCTCCTTTCCCCTTCATTCATGTGTGTGGTTCCCATAATTGTAAAGTAATGTTACAGATATACAGCAGAAAAAGAAACCAATTTAACTTTGAATGTAGAAGTGTGGTTATATCTTCCTATGGCAGAGAATTGAGTCAACTGGTTGGTCAAAGAACTGGTGTTATGTAGGGCTTTGCAAACCTTTGGTCACTGATTCAATTAGGTGGAAATTTGGCCCAATTCAGCCGCTGAATCTCTGAATCCAGATTGAATCAAGAGACCTTTTAATCTCTCCAGATCAAAACAGAACCCTCCAAATTGATTCAGAGAGATTTGATGATTAGAACATAGACACAGCTTTAAATGTTTTTTCTACATACCTGAAGGTACCAGGTGGTTTGTGAATGCTGAGATGGTACGATGGATGGAGCATCCCATGGGAGCGCGGGGGGTGGTCCCCAGCACTTCTGGTCCACTTCTGGGTCCACCATGGAGTGCATGGGGGACCACCCCCCCACACCCCAGCTCAGCGGCTGGTGCCTCCTGGGTCTGGGGTGGCACCTGGGGTCCCCCTGCGGCCAATTGCCAAGCTGTGGGGCATGGGACTCTGGGGCTCAGAAGTGGAACAGAAGTATTTGTGGTCCACTTCTAGGTCTGCCACCAAGCACGCGTCCCCCCCTCCCTCCTCGTGCTCCTGTGGGAAGCTCCATCTGCCCCACCATTGCAGCGTTCATGAGCCACACCTGGTACCTCAAAGTAAGTAGAAAAAACATGTAAAGTTGCGTCTATGGCTAAATTGCTGATTCACTGAATCAGCATCGAATCTTCAGATTCCTATTTGGCCAAATCGAATCGGGACAGTGATCCAAATCAACTAATCAAATCACGGTCCCACAGATCAGGCCAAATCTGAATCCAAATCAAATATGGCCCGCTTCACACACCCCTCGTGTTTTGGCATAGATCCTGGTTTTTCTCCAGAGCTGTTGACCCCACTATTTCATTGTAAAATATCAGTGGCCACTGAAGTGACAACAGTACCACTGAACACAGTCTGCTGAAATACTCCCCAGTCCCTACTGAGTCAAGGAGTGAGGGTTTTGAGGCTGTGTTTTAAAGGGGTGCACCCACTTCTACCACATAAGCTACTTCTTTACCCTATCACAGAAGAGAGAGCCTGCCTACCTGCCTTCCATTAGTGCTGGCAAGTTCAGGGCTTGTTAATGTGACATGATTCAATGTAAAGAGTATTTTGAGAGGGGTGGGAGGAAAGGAGAATTGTCTTTCTTCTGCATGCATCTAATAGAGATTGATAGCAGACCAAGGATAGTTAAAAACCACAGTCCGAGCGACCTGTGAAATGAAGAGCAGTGCAGTTCCTCAGACTCTTTGAATTTACTTTTGAAGAGGCAATGATTTCTTGGGTGATATTATTTATTGGACTAACTATGTAGTTGGGATGCAGTTAGGCAAGCATTTGAATGCAAGACATTTTTTGTCGAGTCTATGATAACAGAAAGTCAAGCACAGCATAGTGAAAAATAGCAGGGGGTAGGGGGAGAGGAGTACGGTTACTTTTCTACTAATTCTGCATGATCATATTGTGCTGAACTTTTCCACATGTCACTGTTGAATAATGTGCTGTAAGCTCAGGGGTAAATCTGCCTGGCACCAGAATGACTGGAACCTTGGTACTGTCTTCTTCTGTGGTCAAAGATAGTCTGTGTGAACTAAAGTTACTGGGAAGTTTGTGAAAAGAAAAAGACTGATGATCCAGTGAAACAGTCACTTTAGAGTATTTGGTACAGCACCGGCCTTCAGACCAGAAGGTCCCCAGCTGGATTCTCATCACCGCCACTGTTTCTAGATTAAATTCTAAATTGTGTACTGTCATTTGGAGGCCTTCTGTGCAGGGTCTCACCGAGTCACAAGTTATTAGGAATGCCTCCTATTATCACAACCCTAAAAGCTATTTGAACAGAAGCCTAATGTGACTGTGATTTCCAAGGACCATTTGCTGTTATTGCAGCTCTGCTTTGCTGTGAGGGAGAGAAGCAAACCAAAAGTTGCTTTCGCATAGTGTGGAGGTGAGAAATAGAGGAACAGTGGCACTGGAGTGACATTCTGCTGGCAATAAATGTAAATCCACCAAAAATAAACAATCTCCTTCTTTTTTTAACTGCAGCAGGGTCATTTTTGCTGGAAAACAAACGTCCCTTTTCTTAAAATAGCTGAATTTCCAGGGTTTTGTCATCTTCTTAATTTCATTCTTATTTTTACCTAACTGTTTGTGTTTGTTTATTTCCAAGCTGCACAAACTACTTGCTAAAAGTCTGAATAGAAGGTATTCCCTGAACTGCCTCTGTCAGTCTGGAAGGGGATTTCTACTAGGTAAAAAAAAAAAAGTAATAGGTGATATCAAGGCTGCTGCTGAAACATCACCTGCAAAATGAGCATATAATGTGGGAAGAAATCAGGAAGCCACTCCCAGAAAAGATTTGTGCATGTGTGTAAACATATAAGGTCCAAAGGGTAGTAGCCTGTGTAGGAACAACAGAACTAAGGGCCACAGTTTCTCAGAGCTCCTCAGAGTTGGCCCAACTCCACTCCAAAGGCAGCAGGATGTAGAGATTCCAAAAACTCAGCCTGAAACACCTTCTTCCATTACAACCCTCCCTGAAGCCTCATGGGAATTTTACCTGGAAAAAAAAGGATTTGTTCGTTTTTAAAAATGGCTTCTGCTCCAATAGATTCTGTTTCACATACATAGGTGCTATTTTATGTTCAGCTAAAGCCTTTAGAAAGACCATATCCTTGGCTGGTGTAGCATGGAATTGCTCCCTTGAAGCCAGTGGCTCTAGGCTGATTTACTCCCACTGAAGATATGACCCAAGACTTTTATTAATCCTGTATAATATAGTAATTCATATAAAACATTTCTGCTCTGGCTTTCGTTTGTAAAAACCCAGTGCCAGAGCCCTTGGCAGTGATAAGTCTATCCAGACAAGGCGCCTGCAATCTTCTCTGTACCAGGTGGCCTGGAGCCAGTCAATGTAACTGCAAAAGTGTGTGATGTTGGCTGCTGAGAAGGCATGGGCGCCTTTACCGCTGGGGCTCTCATAGAGTCTTGACTGCAATACCCTGTTGGCCCTTCCCTCTCCTGGATGGCTTGTACCCTTTCCCGCATGGAGCTGCTTTCCTTAACGCAGAAAGGTGCAAACTGCAAGGGGTAAGTATTTTACAAATAGCTAAACTAGATTTATGGATTGCTACTTCCACCATACTTTTCTTGGAAATGAATAAATAACCCATGCAGAGTTCAGAGCCATTGGGTTATGTGTTCAGAGTGGCTCATTCCACTTAAGAGATTAGCCACTGTATTCAGAATTAACTGAACCATCAAGGCTAAACTGAAATAAAATGTAGTGCTGAGGTTTGGATCACTGTAATAAAATCCATATCACTTAAGAGAAGCCACAATCTCTTTTGGCCACCATTAGATGAAGTAGAGTGCCACCCTCCTCTTCCCCCCCTGCCCCTCCCATTGTCTCCTGAGAATTGAAGAGCAGTAATTGATCCAATACAACATAGAACAGCAAACTATCCTCAAAAAGCATTAACACACACATCCAACAGCAGTCATGGCCCAAACTTCCTTTCCCTAGAATGTCGTGACTAATTATTGACATTGCATTTATGATATCTACATTGAGCCTCGGATAGCTTCTTATCCATTTGCCTAATGTTAGCAGATGCCGAGAAAGCAAAGACACATGAGATGTGGTTTCAATAAAAAGAATATTTAGATATTAGTACCATCTTTGCACAAATCACATTACAGGTCAAACTGTCTGTCTTGTCTGTGGTCACACAAATGCATTAAGCAGGGATAGCAACAAATTTGAAACCTGTTGGCATCATTCCTTTGCCCATCTGAGAAAAGGAGATTCTTGGTGCCTGCCGAAAAAAATGGAATTGACCGATTGACCATTATTTCTTGTAGAGTATTCAACAAATCTTGTGATCAGTAGTATCAAAGGTGCTGATGGATCTAGTGAAAGCCTTGCTCATCCTTAAATTCTTGGAGTAAAAATTTAGCTTGGTGCTAAACAATTTAAGTTATTCAGTCCCTAGCCAACCACCTTGGTTACCCATGATTGAGTAGGTTATGGCACCAATCTGTCTTCAGATTTTTAAATGTATTAATGCATATTTTCAGAAGTGCCTCAGCACCTGACTATAGGCACCTAAGGATTTGAGTTAAGCTCTTCTGAAGATCCAGCTAGATATTTACCTGCATAGTTAGGTTCCTAAATATTTTTCAGAGTCTGGTCCTTGAATAATATTGTAATGGTCTAAAAAAACAGAATAGAATAGAAACTACTCCTTGCTACAAACTTGAGCACAGATTAATCAGTTTGGAGTATTGGTATAATACAAAGAATAAGGATAGGAATGAATAGAAAGTATGCTGACATATTAGGAATGTACACTGTTGGCAGGTTTTGTGTCTGAGGGTTTAGTTTGAGTGCATTTATTTCTTGTTTTGCTTGTATCAGTTCAATGGAGTTAGACTTGATATGACTTTGCCCGTTGGCATAAGCAGACACAAAGACTGTTGGTGTCATTGATGTAGCACATTAATGTAGCTGTAGATTGTAACTTGTTCCTTAATACTTAAGATAAAATAGATTCATAGATTTATAGATTGTAGAGTCAGAAGGGACTATGAAGGATCATCGTGCCTGACCCCCTGCCCTGGGCAGGGAAGAGCACTGAGGTTATACAACCCCAGCCAGGTATCTATCTAGCCTCCTCCTGAAGACCTCCAAGTTAGGTGGGAGTACCACCTCCCTTGGCAGCCCATTTCAGATTCTGGCCACCTTTACTCTGAAAAATTTCTTCCTAATGTCTAACCTGAATCTACTCTTCACCAATTTGTATCCGTTATTCTTATTTACTCCTAGTAGGCCTGTGTGAATAGGCAGCTATTCAATTTGGCTTCAGATCTGGCCACTTTGGATGCCAGCGATCCAATCTGCAGCTCCAGATCAGTTTCCCGTTTTGATTCAGCCAAAGCTGCCCCGAAGCTTTGGAGATGTTTTGGAGATCCAGCCATAGGGTATAATAGGGAATCAATGCAATGTCTATAACTTTGTTATTTTTCGTCTGATTTGGATGAAACCTGCAAGGGGGTGGGTGGGGAGTAGCCTCTGCTGACAGCATGAAGCCTGCCAAGTTTCAAGAAGATAGGTGCAGGGGTTTGGAGAGACCTGCACCCCAAATTCTTGAAAGCAAAACTCATGTCATGTGTATGTGTTACACCACAATGGTGTGAAAACTGCAGGGATGGTAGCCCCTGGTGAGGCCACAAAGCCTTCCAAGTTTTAAGGAGATAAGTTCAGGGGCTTGGGGGGAACTGTACCTCAAGCTACTGACAGGCAAAACTCATGACATAGATGACCCTGTGTGTGTTAAGGTACAGTGGGCTGAAAACTGCAGAGGTGGTGGTTCCTGCTGAGGCTACACAGTCTGCCAAGTTTCAAAGTTATAGGTGCAGGGGGAGTCTGGCTTCTGGGGCCCTGCACCTCTGGCTGCTAACAGGCAAAACTTGTGACATGGGTGACACTGTGTGTAAGGCACAGTGAGGTCAAAAATGCAGGCCTGCTAGCCCCTGCTGAGGTCACGAAGCCTGCCAGCTGTCAAGGAGATAGGTACAGGGGGGTTCTGGGGCCCTGCACCCCTAACTTCTGACAGACAAAACTCATGACATGGGTGCTTGTGCAACTGACTGTCTCTGTTTTGGGGCAGTTGATTATCTGTATTGATTATTTCCTCTCCTTAGTCTGTGGTTTTGTAGGTGTTAATCCATGCTAATTAACTGGTTACATTATCTAGCTACTGCGTATGGAGCCGGTCCCTGAGTGAATCACAATTTATTGGTAACACAGTAGCCTAGCAGCCAGGCCTGAAATAGTGCCCCCGCTGTACCACCCTACCATGCCCCAAGACAGACACAGTTGCACAAGCACCCATGACACAAGTTTTGCCTGTCTACAGCTAGAGGTGCAGGGCCTTAGAACCCAGAAGCCCTGCACCTATCCCTTGACAGCTGGCAGGCTTCATGGTCTCATCAAGGGCTACCATCACTGCAGCTTTCATCCTGCTGCACCTTAACATACACGGTGTCACCCATGTCATGAGTTTTACTTGTCCACAGCTTGAGGTGCAGTTTCCCCCAAACCCCTGCACCTATCTCCTTGAAACTTGGCAAGCTTCATGGCCTCACCAGGGGCTACGATCTCCGCAGTTTTCACACCACTGTGGCATAACACATACATGTGACATGAGTTTTGCTTTCAAGAATTTGGGGTGCAGGTCCCTCCAAACCCCTGCACCTAACTTCTTGAAACTTGGCAGGCTTCATGCTCTCAGCAGAGGCTACCCCCCCCCACAGGTTTCATCCAAATCAGACAAAACAATAACAAAATTATAGATATTTAATTGATTCCCCATTATACCCTATGGCCAGATCTCTGAAGTGGCTCCAAAACTTTTCTGAAGCAGTTCAGAAGCTCCAAACCACTTCAGAAAGCTTAAAGAAGCCAGGACTTCAATCCAGACATGGTGCATCAGCATCCAAGGCGTCCAAATCTCCTCTGGATCTGAAGCGCGGTTTGAAGCTTTGCACAGCCCTAAATCCTAGGGGTGCCCTGGTAAATAGTGCATCTCCAATTTTCTGTTGTCCTCCCTTGACAAACTTATAGGTGGCTACAAGGTCACTCCTCAGCCATCTCTTGTGAAGGCTGAAGACATCCAGGTCCCTCAATCTCCCCTCGTAGGGTCTTGCACGGAGACCACTAATCATACGAGCAGCCCTCCTTTGAACCCTTTCCAGATTCTCCGGATCCCTCTTGAAGTGCAGTGCCCAGAATTGGACACAGTATTCCAACTGCAGCCTGACCAATGCTGCATAGAGGGGGAGCATCACCTCCCTTGATCTGTTGGTCATGCATCTGCTAATGTATAACAAGGTGTGATTGGCTTTGTTGATGGCTTTGTTACACTGCCAGCTCATGTTCATCTTGCAGTAAACTATGACTCTAAGATCCCTCTCAGCTGCTGAGCTGCTGAGGAGGTCATCTCCCAACCTATAGGTGTGCTGGGGATTCCTCCTCCCTAGGTGGATCACCTTGTATTTGTCTTTGTTAAATTGCATCCTGTTATGTTCTGCCCATTGATCCAACCTGTCCAGATCAGCCTGTATCTGCTCTCTGCCCTTTGGTGTGTCAACTTTACCCCATAACTTGGTGTCATCTGTGAACTTGTGCAGGGTGCTCTCCACACCCTCATCCAAATCACTGATGAAGAGATTAAATAGCACCGGTCCAAGGACCAAACCCTGTGGGACACAACTGCCCACCTCCTTCCAGGCCAAAAACAACCCATCCACTACCACTCTCTGGGTGCAGTCCCTAGGCTAGTTGGCCACCCACCTGACTGTATAAGCATCTGTTCCACAGCTTGCTAGCTTCCTTATGAGACTAGGATGTGAAGCTGTGTCAAAGACCTTTTTAAAGTCCAGGTGGATGACTTCTGCCTTGGCTCCTGCATCTAGGCATTGTGTAACCTGGTCATAAAAGGCTATAAGGTTTGTCAGGCAGGATCTACCTGTGATGAGCCCATGCTGGTTTCCCTTCAGCATCATTTCCCCTGCTGGTCTTTCACAAATGCACTCTTTAATGATTTTTTCCAGTGTTTTCCCGGGGATAGAGGTAATACTGACTGGTCTAAAGTTACCTGGCTCATCCCTCCTCCCCTTCTTAAAAATGGGCACCACATTGGCCCTTTTCCAGTCCTCAGGGACCTGGCAAGAGCACCATGAGTGCTCGAACAGCTGTGCCAATGGCCAATTCCTTCAGCATCCATGGATGGAGGTCATCTGGGCCTGCTGACTTGTACCCATCCAGCCCCTCCAAGTGCTCCTTCACTAAGTCAGCACTAACTGTTGGCAGTCTAACGCCTCCCAAACATCTATCTATGTTCAAGTTGGACGAATAGTCTTGGCTAGTACTTAGGAGTATTGAAGCGAAGAACTCATTGAAGAGCTCCTCTTTTTTCCCTTTCTCTGTCACCAACTGCCCTGATTTGTCCTGTAGGCGGCCCTATGCTACTCTGTGCCTTCCTTTTGCTTGCTGTGTATCTGTAGAAGGACTTTGTATTGTCCTTGGTTTTTGTAGCCAGCCTAAGCTTCAGTCCTGCCTTGGCCTGCCTAACTGATTCCCTGCAATAGCATGCCGAAGATATATTCCCCCTTGGTGGCTGCCTCATGCTTCCACTGCCAGTAAATCTCGCTCTTTGCCCCCAGTCTTTTCTGGAGTTCCCTGTTCAGCCAAGGGGCCTTTTTTGTCCTTTTACCCCCTTTCCTGTGAAATATGATAGTCTCCTTTTGTGCCCCAAGGATCACTCCCTTGAGATACTGCCAACCCTCCTGGACCCCCATTTACTCAATGCTCTTGAGTTCAGCCACGTCACTAACTAGCTTCTAAGCTTACTAAAATTGGTCTGTCTAAAGTCTAACACTTTAGCCTCACTGGTTATTTTTCCTACCCTTTGCTGGATCGTGAATTCGACCAAATGATGGTCACTATCTCCCAGGCATCCTGGTGCTGCTGGCTGCTGCCAACTGGAAGGATGGAAGAGAAACACCTGTGCCTCCAAGTTCCTAAGCCTGGCCCCCAGTTCATGGAAGTCCTTCATGATGCCATCTGGGCTACTCCCAGCTGCATCATTCATACCCACATGGACAAGGACCATGCGGTAGTAGTCAGAGGGCTGGATGAGATCAGGAATCCTTTTAGTGATGTTACTGATCTTAGCTTCTGACAGGCAGGAGACCATTCTTGCCATAGGATCCGGCTGGCAGATTGGCCCCTCAGTGCCTCTCAGGAGTGAGTCGCCCACCACAATAACCTGGCATTTCCAACTGTGACTGGGCAATGGTCGCCCAGTCTGTCCAGTCCAGTGTATAAATGATACATGGGCTTATCTTCTTTATAATATCATATGCTGAGGCATGGTGGAAGAGCAATTAAGGTGTTTTACTACAGATTCAGAGACAGAAATGCACAGCCTAGCAGAACTTGAATTTATGCCTCTGAAACTATAGTGAAACACTATGGCTTTCCAACCAGCCAACCCAGCTGTGAAAGGCAATTTCAGGGGTTGGCAAAATATGGCCCACCAGCCAGATTCAGCCCACCAGTGGATTTTATCCAGCCCATGGCAGGTCCCTCTGTCTCAGCTGGCCCAGGTATGAGCCCCGGCTCCAGCCCCAACCCCAGCCCCAGCCCCCACCCACTCATCCTGCTCCTAGACATTGCTCCCTACCTACCCATGACCCACCCCACATACACAGGCAGTTGACCCAGGGCTGGCAGTGGCAGTGACACTAGTGGCTGCAGCCAGGAGTCCTGGACTAGTCTCCATGGAGACCCTGGGGCTGGGATCACCAGGCAGTGCCAGAGCAGGACCTGGCCCCGGGGCACATCCACTTAAGGAGGTTTGGTGATGTTTGGTGAGCGGGCAAAGGGTGGGAGGGGGGTGCTGACCTGGCCTGCAAGAGCTCACCAAAACTCCCTAAGTGGTTCTACAGCCCAAATACTTGCCCACCCTTAGGCTACTTTGTCAGTCAGGTTTGCTAGTCCAATGGTCTGTTATGATTGGGCAGACCTTTTGTATGTCATTAAAAATAGTGTCAGTGATTATACTTTCCTTCCTATTATTCTGGAGTTTTTGTTTCAACTGGGTATGGTTCTGAAGGACTTTAGTGCTCTGGTGCTTTTCACTAACCCGGTAAAACTATACAGACCCATCACTGGTTTCATAATGTAAAATTCTGCAGCACTCAAACTACAACTCAAGATTGATTATGTGTACTGAGGTAGCTGGTATGCTCTTTCTTAAAATACCATTTCTTTCTCATTTGCTTGTACCAACATATTGGATTGAGACCATGGATGAACTTGGCCACTGACCAGAAAACTCTTGATCCAAGACCCTAACAAACTGGCCTCCAAGAACAAGATGTAGGGTGATGAGGGCAGAGAATGATACATTTCAGGCAGTTTCTGCAGCACTTTGCCTCATTTAGGTGGAACATTTATTGTCAAAAGCCCCCCAAGGGGAAACATTCTAGCTCTAATGGAGCATCCACTAAGATTTAATATCAATTATGTTACCAAAACCTCCCCTAACACCACATATTCTCCTTCTGACTCCTGTGTACAAATTCTCTTATCAGTCTTGTGCCCCAGAATATTACCATTTTTGGTAATAGGGACTGATCTAATATAGGGCTAAAAAAATTATATTGTATCTTAAAGACCCTGGGAAACCCAAGGCAGCCAAAGGTACTCTATATGTGCCTTCGGAGGATATTTGAAATCATGCTAGTTTCCCCTAGCATGTTTCCCCTGATACAAGATTTTTTTCCTCAGGAGACTTGTTTTATAAATTAAGATACAAAATATCTCCCATATATCTGTGATCGAAGACCTAGAGAAAATGTAGTTTGATCTGGGCTTATGCATGTCCCATCCCCAATATCTGCTCTCACCCTAATGAGCTGAAACTACATTAGTGAAATCTTAGGCAGATAAATTGACTTTAAACCTTGGTTTGATGATCCTACTAAGACATTCAATTAATTCTATTTTGCTACAAGCTAATTTATGACTTTGTGTTTATTCAAAAAATGTTGAACATACAAATCAGTAGGAGACAAGGTAATGAATTATTCTACCTTCCTTCATGCTCTCGTCTTCACACTTCACTACAGTAAAATGGAAGAGAGACTATGAAAGAAGTGCCTTTTGATGTATGAAATGTGGGTATTTTCTCATACTGAGCAGCAACTAACTGGTGTAAACACATAATCAAGCCCTCTAGGAGATGCTAATTAGTGCAGTAAATGTTAGTTTATTAATTGCCATTACATTTCTCTTTGTTTCACCAGTGAATGTGTCTTTTCAGGAGAACAGATTTGGTATGGCAGGTCTGTAGAATTTGTTTGCCTTTTTATGGCAAATGAAGACAAGTAGCCCAGTAAAGCTGTGATGTATTAACAGGGCTGTGTGATCAACATTTCTCTAACAGAGTCCACAAAGTGTGTGTGCTGCTGTGTGATCTGAGGGGAAAACAAAGGAAAACAAAACCAGGAGGTTTGATAGCAATTATCTGCTCCATCCTCTTACTTGGTGTGCTTTTAACAAGCCTTCCAAAATCACAGGTAGTAAAACTTTCCCTTTTGAAGTGGCAGAATACATTGCCAAGACACACTGCAGAAGAGTCAGCTCAAAGGCAAGCAGCCAGATAACACAATTACATTAAGTAATGCTGCTGTGTATAATCAAGTTTCTTCCATCCTTGGAATGTGATAGAACACAGAATTGAGAGGAAAATGTCCCCTCTTCCTGTTGTCCAGATTATTAATATAAATCAATACATTTCCTGTGATCGTCACATTTTTAAACTATATAATTATCCTATTCTGACTGTCACATTATTAAAAGCTAGAACTTTGTCTACTGGTGAATAACAATGGCCCAGTTGTGTAGCTTGCCTTCTGCTTTTCTCCACCCATTGGCTGGTGTGGATCGTGGACTGGGTAAAAAAGGGAGATATAGAACTCTGCAAAGATTAGTGTGATTTGCTCCATGTTATAGGCTGGCAGTAATCATTTAAAACACTTCGCTCTGTTAGATATTGTGCTGCCCTGTGGGATCAGGCCAATTCTCAGGATTTCAATATTGCGGTGTTAGACAGGAGAGTGTGACACAATTGCACATATAAAAACACACAAATCAATTAGATGCATACACACATACACTACCAGCTCAAGCACATACACATCCAAACCAGCCTAGACACATGTATACCTATCACCAATTCAAGCACATACACTATACACCCCAAAAGTTAGACACAGATCACTAATTCATATATCATGCACACACACACTCACCAGTTCACACACATACAACCCACCTACACATACACACAGGTTGGTTCCTAACTTGGATGGTACAGTGTGTACGTGTGTGCTTGGCGTACTTGGGATACTTGGGCGAAGATTCAGGTGAGAGAGAGAGAGAGTTGAAGTGTAGGGAGTGAAAGTTGCCAGAACCGGGAGACAGAATCGGTGGACTACAGAGAAGCTGGCTGAGGAGCTGAGGCTTGGGTTTACTTAAGGTAGACTGGGGCTGGAAACTGAGGCAGACAGCTGAGATATTGGGGGGGGGCAGATAAGTGGTGGCAAGGAGGAGACAGCCAGGAAAGAAACTGAGGCAGAAACTTGGTTGCTCAGGGGAAAAGGAAAAGGCAGTGGGATAAGACAGTGGCAAAGAAACAGGGGGTTTGGAGGCAGACAGGAGCTCTGGAAAGGTGTTGGAGGTGGCAGTGAGCCAGAAGCAGGAGAGGGAGAAATGAGACAGAAGTTAGAGGGGCGAGGAGCAGAAATTGGAGCAGGGCCAAACCATAGTAAAGGAAAACCCAACTTAGGGGTCCAAATAACAGTTTTATTACACAGACAACACACTACACAGCCCCATGAAGTTATTTGTTCACACACACACACACACACACACACACACACACACACAGAGGCAGCAGGAGAAAGAGACTCAGTGGAAGGACTGGAGTCCAGCTAGGGAAGAGAAGCAGAGTCCAAGTCTTTAGTTGAAGAGGGGATGGGGGATGATGGCTGCCTATACAGGCTTGAAAGGGGTCCTTGTTCAGTAAGTGTTGTCCAGAGGAGGGTCGCCGGCAGGGCCTCTGGGTGGATAGGTAGTGTGGCATGGTACTGGTCCAGAAGGAGAGGGCATCCCACTGGGCCTGTCTTCACTGCCCCTTTTTATAGGGGCAGGCCTTGTATGACCCTAATGACAGGAGGCATGCCCAGGCAAGGGTCAGCCCCTGGTGTACTAAGCATGTGTGATCCATGCAGGGATGTGCAGTTTCGGGTGTCTGTAATGGTGGGGTACAATGGTAGAGCTGCTGGTTCTGCAGGGTCTTTTATCTGTCAAATGCTGGCTTCTTGTCTCTGTTCCTGGGTGAGGTCCCTGGTTCCTGGATGAATCAATGCAAGGTGATGGCCCAGTCATTACAGGGCATTCAGTAGAGGCCTGCTACCATTGTATTTCAATTATTCCAAATCACTCTCATTCATCTGGGAACCAATTTACATGGGAGGGGCACATGACTTATACAGTTGCGACACAGGGGATGCCCAGGAAGAGGACACAAGATGGAGACTTGACATACAAAATGGCAACTTAACATGACTTTGGTTCACTTACAAACACAGGCCTAAACCATATAATATCCATATGAAACAATAAAAATCAATACGAAAATGATAATAATACAATATGCAACAGTAAGAATCAATACAAACCTAATAATAATACAATATAAAACAGTGGATATCCAACACCAAAAACTTGCTACCAAAATAAAAATGTTAAAGCTTATCTTAAGTCTGAGCTCGCTTATGCTTGTCTATAGGGAATAGAAATGGAGAGAAAGAAAAGTTAGAAATAATTGGGGAAGGGAAGGGAATACATATCTACCATTTATATATATATAAATATGTATTAAAAAAAGAAAAACTGGGAGTGTTGCTACAATTGTTCCTGCTAGGAAAAGATTAAATGAGTTCTGCTGGTTCTGTGAAGCAGGTAGCTCATCACCTCAAGAGGTTGGAGGAGGACATGATTTTGTAGAGAAAAGCCTGAAGGTTAGAGTTGAACACCCTACAGGCAGAAACCTGAGTTGCTGGCCAAGTTTTGGGAGAAGGTTTAAGCTGTACTTTGTTGTTGTTAATATCTTTTTCAATGGAACTGATCGATGGATGGAGGTTTTTGCTCTACGTAAGATATGGACCTTTGTGGTTTCCTGTGCAGATTTTATTTTAGAGCTGGTTAAAGAGGGAGTTTATAATACATCTTTTTATGTGGGTGACTATTCTCATTGACTCTAAATGTAATGTTATGAATAACTTTTCCCCAAGCTTGTATAATATGTACAAATTTTTGCACAGATGTCTTCAGTAGTTCTGTAGGTAGGTGAGTTTAGGGTATATGAAAATCTGGGGCTGATCTCTAACTTAGGGACCAATGGCACTTGTACACATGAAGGGGGTTCAATTCTCTGCTGCCTTCTCTGGCTGCCAGCACACTCAGCCATCCTCCTGCCACCTCCCTGCACTGCCCCGGGGTGGTCCCAGGCAGTGGGAAGGTGGCAGGAACAGTGCATGGGCACTGGAAACCCTGCCAGGCTTGGGGAAGAGTTGGTTCTAGTTGGGTGCTGCCTCTGAGCTGTGTCAGCACCAGCCTGCCTGGGTGGCTCTGGGGGTGCTGTTGCTGTGCAGGGAAGGACTGCCCCCTGCAACTCCGGGGATGCTCAGCTTGCCCCCTCCCTCCCCTCCCCCCCAGCTACAGGAGAGGCAGGCAGGCTCTGCCATAAAAAAAAAAAAAAGAATCGGGCTCCTCGCCACTTCTGCCTTTAGGAGGTGCCTGTAGAAGGAAGAACTGGTGAGAGGCCTGATCCTTTTTTTGGCAGAGCCTGCCCACCTCTCCCATAGCAGAGGGTGAGCTGACAGATGTAGTTTAGTTTGTAATGATGCAAAGTAATTTTAACCCCCCAAAACTGGCCCATGTGTAATGCATGACTCCATTAAGTCATTCAAATTACATTTGCATCATGTGTACATTGTGATGATCACCACATGTACAAGCGCCCTATGTTTTTGTATGTTTTTGAACAGCCCTGGGCGCTGTGAAACCCTGATTCCTTTGGGGGAAGCTTTTGGGTGCTATTGTCATACAAACAGCCATGGCACTGGCTTGAACCAGACCTAGCTTGACCCTGCGGTGCTTGGGCTTTATACTGCATAGTCCAGTCTGTGGGCAAAGCAATCTTGACCTGAAATATTTTCTTATTTCAGTCTTGTGTCTCAAGTAAGACGCTGAAAAAATGGTCAGGTATGTGTTACTTTCATAAAATAGTCAAATACTACACCAGATAAAATGAAGTAGGTTCCCCAATGTGTAAGGTTAGATATAAGGTTCATTCTCTCACACCTACCTAGCACTATTAGCTGTGAATGCTGACTGAGTGTTCACGGCTCATAATTTATATAAAGTATCTTGCTGCCCTTCTTTTTATTTTGCCAGTCCCAAAATCCTGCTTCCTGTGATTGTACTATGAAACTTCCTATTAATTTCCAAAAGCATCCATCCAAAATGCTATCCTTCCTTATGTCCTTGTGACAAGGTATTTAGCAGAATTTATAGATTCATTAGAATCTGATAGGGTCACACTGGGACCATCTACATATACTGATTCAAAGTGCTTAACCATTTTTAAGGCACATTAAGGGTGCAGGTCTGCACATGCATGCCTTTAATGTGCCTTAGGAATGCTAAGGCACATTGTATGTTGACTGAATTGGGACTAACTTTAGTCCCAAGTCAGTCTGCACACCGTGCTAATGCACCTTAGCGTATACATGTGTAGACACATGCCTAAATCATCTTAATGCTCATTAAGTAAATGCGCATTATGTTTAGGCACACATAAAAGCACATGTGCACATGCCCACTGTGAGCATTTCTGCTATGACCTTGAACTTGTGACTTTTGTACTGTCAACCATGTGCCTAAGTGCCCTTGCCACCCCAACTGCCCAAAAATATGAACTTATCTAAAAATACTTTATGGAAAGTGAAAAAAAAGGGCTGTTAACCTTCATTTGTGAATACGTAAATTTGGACATAATAATTTCATATTTTCTATATGTCAAGTTCTAGATCCTGTATGTATGGAGCTTCATAGGCAGGATACATGTATTTCCCTGCATTCTGCCTATGGAACTCCACAATATAATATGTTATATTACATATAAAGGAGACAGTTTCATAGTTGTATAGTTGTTAAGGGCTGAAGGGGACCTTAACTCATGGGACTTTATATGGTAACAAGGCTGAAAGGGACCTTACCTCATTGGATTTTATATGGTAACAAAACTGGTTCTGGTACTTTAGATTTTAAAGGTTTTATTGCATAGTCCTTAACATTGTGTCATTAGTTTAATTTTTGGTGATAATGTGTCATACCATTAGATCTACCAATTTTGAAGTATGTAGTACTTGAAGATTCCACCCACTAATTGTTTTGAGAAGTAAAAACAATGGTACTCTGTAAAATGGAGCTCCCTTATTTCCCAAGGCAGGATTAGAAATGTAATATAAATTTTACATTCATCTTCTAGCCCAGGTTTAGCAAGCAACGTTTCAGGCCTTTAGTTAAATGGAGTTTTTGCTGAATGGGGTTGCAGAAATGTGAAGGAGGGTGGACACTAGCTTTGAAATGTGCTAGAAATCTGGAGGAACAAAATGGTATGTCCTTGGAGACATGCTCCATATATGCAGAATCCATCTAAATAAATGAGCCCCTTATTTAACTGGGAACGTACTGTATATTCCATCTGCAGACTGAATGATTGCTCCATTTCAAGCCTCCTGACTCCCATGGAGCCATCTGGTATGTGCTAGTTTATATGAATAGGTGAGGATTCCTGCTAACACAACAGCCTTTAACTAGTCAGGGTTCTGATATTTAGCACTCTGTTTCACATCTGCCTACAAACCCATAACAAAAATCCAACACTTTCTCTGTTTATTATTTGAATAAACCTTCCTTTTCTCCTGCAAAGCCAGCTGGGACAGGAACAATTAATTCAATTACATCAGAAAATGGGTTGAGCTATTAATATATCAGCTAAGCAGAAATTTCACATTGCGTGGCATTGTGAATTTTTTACCCATTACATTATTCAGGGGTGTGATAACTTGTGTTACTTCAACGTGTTTATGATGTTTTTGAAGTACTCCCAAATAATACGACTGAAGGCTATATTAAATGTTTGTAAGCTGCAAACAATGCCTGCCAGGTGTAGCAACAACTCTACATAAAGGTGGATGGAATAAATGGAATCAAAATGGGAAAGAGAGAAAAAGAAAGGAGGCCTCTGGAGCCCAAATTAAAAGCTGGCAGTTTGCTCACATTGTTTTAGTATCTAAGAGATCCGTAAAATAAATGATGATTTAAACTGGAGGGAAAAAAAAGCAAACTTAATATAGAACTTAGTTTCTGAATAATGTCTTAATACCAACAAGGTGACTTTGGGGATCCCTCCATACAGAGAACAGACTATACTTATTGTTGGAGATGAGATTTTCATCAGCATGAGATGCTTGGCTGTTGTTGGTTCATCATTTGTCCTATTTTAAGTATTCTGTGTGATTGTTGGAAATACTTAACCTTTCCAGTATCTTTTGTTCAGACATCCATATTGTACCTGATTGGCTCTAGTTTTTGATGCTTCTTGACTGACCTGAAGTCAGTGAGAATGTTACAAAGATTGATGATTACTAGTAATGTAGCTAATACGTTGTTTACTGAGGCAATATTGGATCCAAGCATATTTCTACAATACATATCATCATAATTTAACTCTGTTTTAGTAAAGTGTTGCCACACAGACATGGGATTACTTACAAACTGGGAGCTTTGCTTCAGACATTCATTGCACAAGGCAGCGTACTGAAAACAGCTGTAAGGAGCTCCCTTTGTCTGGTTGGGGTGCTTCACTTAAGTGCTTGTGGTGCCTGATTAAATTAGTAATCAGATATATAGTCATGCTATTTTGTGACTTTGAGAGCCTTGATTGTGGATTATATTTACAGACTGCAATTTTGTTCTAAATGGAGCCCTTTGTATTCAAGGACCTTAAGAGTCTTTCAGCCTGTGATAAAATCCAGTTTACTTCATAGATCAGCTTTTGCTGTATTGCCAAGATCTCAGTCAGGCAAGCTGTGTAAAATAGCTTTCTGTTTGCACAATAAATATAGCTGTGTAAAAGTTCATGGTTGGTGCAGTTGTTCTGCTGATCCTTTGCTCTGAAAAAATTACTTTGTTGGACTGACAGTGGCACCAAATCCCTTAACCTCATGTAGCCTCTAGTTTTATTTTCAAAACTAGAGATGCCTGCCTGGTCCAAAACCACACAAATGATAACATCAAATTCCATCATGCTCAGAATTCTTGCAAAGACCTACATTTCATTGTTAATCTGTAGTTAAAACAATAGGACTGGAAATTTACCTTGTCCATTAGGCATACCATATCCCTATGAATATAACATGTCTTTGAATTCAACATGTTCCCAGATTTAAAATTCCCAGTTTGGGGTGGGGGGGGGGGAATAAAGTATCAAATAAAAACAAATTTAGAAGGGTAAAATTGCTATAGTGCATATGTGAACTTCTTACTCTTTTTATTCCTTCTCTAAGATACAGGCCAATAAATATTTGGCTTAATTCAAAGGAATAGAATGGTATGTTTCAAATAAATGTTTTAACCAGCACAGGAAGACCTATATCATAACTCTTTCCTTCTTTTTTTTTTTGTTTGGTCTGTATAAGTGACTAAGGAAGGGGATTTCCAAAAATTTGGAACAATTTCAGGGATTTCAAAGTTCCTTGTTCCTCATCAGAACAATCTGGAGACCTTTTCTGGGTGGGGAAGGAAAGTGTTAGAATAATCTTGTGCAGTAGAGGCAAACTTTTGTTTTTGGCAGACATGTCACAAATTAACCTTGCACCCGCCCCGAGTGCCACTCCAATCCTCTTTCCTTACCTGATCTGCTGCTCTCTTTTCTGCTCCCTGCCTTGTGCTCCCTCACCAAGCTGCAGTTCTTTCTGCTTACTACTCTGTGATCCCTGCCTGATTTGATGATCTGCTTTCTGCTCCCTGCCTTGTGTGCCACTGTGCTGCCTGTACCCTCCCCAATCAGCTGTATGCCACACACAGAGGCTGCCCGTGCCACTTCTGGCACGCTGTAGGTTGCTAGCCCTGACCTAGTGGTTTGGACCTGGGATGACACTGCCTTTCCACCTTCAGAACAGGGACTTGAGCAGGGGTTTCTAGCATCCTGAGAGAGTGCACTGAAAGTGGTAAGCTGTAGAATCTTCTATTGTTTTATACAAGGGGATCAAATGCCACTGGGAGAGACTGAGAGCTGTGCTCTAGAAGAGGTTAGGGAAGTCATTTGGCCTGTGGAAGATCCAGGGTGAACCCTGCTCAGAATTGGGCAGAGAAGGGTTTTGAACTTGAGCCCGGGACTCCAGCAACCCAGAAGTGTCCTAACCACTGCCATTTCCCCGAGTTTTTGACCAGAAACTCTACCTTGAATCAGAGAATCTTCCCCCAACAGAGTTTCACCCAAATTTGCATGTTCTCTTGACAAGTTTCACTTTATTTGGGTTAACATTTTCAGATGAAAAACTGTTGTTGAAAAATCTCCTGATTACTTCTAGTGGATAGTGATGGGGGTTCCCCCCAACTATAATCACCTGAATTATTTATTTGAACATGTTATATAATGAACAACAGCATAATCCAGTCTATAAAATACTGAACTCAGGCTAAGATGGCCTGTTTCTGTTCCTGGCCATGCCACTTAATGCGCAACTCAGGCACAGAGATTTAAAATGATTTGGTCAATCATTGTCCCTCTACATCACTGATGTCCAACCTTGTTGCCCTGTGGGCCAGATGCACAGTGCCCAGTTTGTCCATAGGCCACATCTGGCTAGTAAACCAAATTTGGCATGCGGGATGGGTGAGTCATGACTGATCTGGCCAGGGGAGGGGGAGGAGGAAGGGGGAGGCAAGAACTGGCCCAACCCAGCTACATGGAAAGAGGGGCCATGAGCCATCCCCAGTTCAGGCCTACAGGGAGAAAGGGGTGTGGCCTGGCCTCACTTCAGCCATGCAAGGGAGGCTGGCAGGGAGTGTGGACAGGTGCAATCAGGCCGTCTGTGGCTTGAGAATTTGTCAGTGGGAGGAGGTGTGGCAGTATTATTTGCTGCTGGTCCCCTGCCACCAAATTTCCTGGCCCATGGGGAAACCCATAGGCTGGATGCCATGTTTTCATGGACTGGATATGGCTTGCAGGCTGAAGGTTGAGTTCCTGCGCTCTACATTATAGATTCTTCAGGAAAAATTCTGTTCTAACTACTTATTTGCTCAGTGTCTAGAAACTGAGGCCTTGATCTCAATTAGTCCTTTATGTTCCCACTACAATTTAAATGATAAGTAATTCTGAAGTAATTGACTAATATTTCAAAAATATTTGTAATAGCAGCTCTGGAGATTACTTAACAACTTTAGAAATGAAAGACTAATCCCATTCTGGAATCCCTAGATGATCCAGTGAAAGGATATATCCCACACCTTTTCCTTTGTAATAATTCTTGTTCCTTTTTTGGGCAGTGCAGTCTCATAAAAATGATTATAGTACTCCTTTAATCAGCTCCTCTTCCCAAAATAATCCCTGAGCAACCAAATAACTTTCTTGAAACAGCCAAACACAACTGGAAATGCACCAAATTGTGAAATTTGAAAGTGGACCTCTCTCCATTTCCAGAGGTTTAAGTTAAAAAAAAAGCAGAATCCAAAGTTACCTACTTATTTTCAGTTCCAGATCTTGTCAAAAGAACCCTCTGATAGATTTCAGGTGAAGAGGGTAGAAATTTCAGTATGCAACTCTTAGAAGAATACTGTTTACAAAAGTTTGACACTATCAGGTTTGAATAAAAAGCTTTAACTTCAAGTTGACTTTGATCTCAAATATTGAACCACTGATCTAAACCTTAGTTGATCCAAAGATTGCCTCTTGTGTTCATCTGAAACCTTAACACTCAGTCAAAGCAAAGGTAAAAGTCATTATCCCATTTCTAATGACATGTGTCCCATTTGGGAAGTGAATATTTAATGGGTGGGAGATCTAGTCAAGCCACTTTCAATATGGGCCTTCTTGTTTATGGTTGATTTGGTTCTCTGTAGAGTTTGGCTTTTTGTACATCATTGAATAGAATCAAAAGTTCTATCCAGACGTCCCCACATGCAGGAGCCAGCTCCCTCTTCTGCCCCCCAGGGGAAGGTACCTGGGGCTTCTCTCTCATGCCAGCACAGTGCTGGCTTGGAAGGCAGCTGGCACCAGTGTGTGGGGCTTCCCTCCTGTGCTACATGAATGCAGGGAGCGCCAGTGATAGAGACGGCTGGGTGCGGGGTGGAGCTCACTGCAGTGTACAATGCTGGCCAGAGCCAAGCCCCTCTGGATGCCTGTGCCTTGAGCACCCCCACCTGCTGCTGCTATGCCACATGGGGAGTGGGAGGGTCCCCACACCCCCCACTTTCCCTCACGCTCCATAAACTGCACACCCTGCCCCACAACTCCCCACATATACATAACGCCCAACTTACTGTATACCCCACACCCTCCCACACCCCACCATGCACATACCCACAACCCACCATACACACATCCACACACATCCCACCATACACCCCCAACAACTCACCTTAGACACCCTTGCACCCCACCATACACACCCACAACACACCATACACATATCCACACTCCACCATACACACACATACCCACACCCCACTATTCACAGCCCCACATCCCACCATACACCCCCCCCCCACAATATATAAGACTAAGGATATATTTTTGAGTAATTATGCAATCGTGTCTATATACTCGATGCAAACACAATCATGGCAAAAGCATTTTTTGTAATAAAATTAAAATATGTCGTGGAATAGTGGGTGTTTGACTTTTAGTGTATGATTTGGGCTTTTGCTGGTTCCAAGATGGCTGCCCCCCTCCCAAAGGAGTATTTCTGGGGACAAGGGGAGGGACTTCTGGTGGCAAAGGTCAGGGGTTAGGGGGTGGGACTTCTGGTTCAAAGATGGCAACCAGGGGGCAGGGCAACTGTCAAGGGGCAGGGCTATCCATGTGGCCATCAACAGCTTACCAAAACTCATTAAGTGGCCCACCACCCGAAATAATTGCCCACTCCTGATATCACAGTTCTAGCTGTGATCCAAATAGTAGAACCCTTTTCTAGGGTTTCCGTTAACTTTGTTTTAAATGCTAGCAAACTTAAAAACCTATCTGGGCTTTCTCCTGAGCTTGTCTTTGCAGTACCTTGCTATCCTTACCTTAGGCTCCCTTGGTTTCAGAAAAAGTCAAATATATTTTCCATGATTGCAGATAATGGGGACCCACATGGTTTGGCTGTCAGGCTATGGCAGCAAAACAGGCTAAGGCAGTAACTCAGTAACAAAAGGGCCTTTGGAATTAAAAATAAAGCAGAGTGTTGTTTTATAATGGTATGTGCATTAGCAGTCATTATTATCTTCACAGGTACCACTCTTCTCATTTCTGTTAATGAGCTTTTTTGAGGGAGCTTGTTACAACAGGAGAACTGTTAGTGGTTTGTGCAAAACAAATAAAGCAAGACTAAAATTGTGACTGTAAAAGTTTAAAGGAATGCAGTTACTGGTGTTTGTTAATTTTATCTTTGCAGGAGGATCGCAGCTGCTTTTCTTTTTTCTTTTAACAGATGGAGTAACTTCTCATGTAGTGTTACAGTAATGACCAGCATGACACAGAAGGAAAATTCTCTGACAGTATGTTAAATAAGATCTTATTGACAGCTCCACTTGGTTGTAATTTGTAAGCTTGCATTGTTGCTTTTTTCCTTTCTTTCTCTTTTTTTTATCTCCTATTTGATGTCTCTCTTCTCTGTCACACAGAACTAAGTTTCAAGCTAAATGGGAAAGCATATCTTTACATTTAGCTAAAAACTGGCTTCAAAATAGCTAAGAGGAGCTGTGCATAGTCATAGCTGTGACTGGGATGACTGACTATGGATGTGTGGAGACCAGTGGATGTGCTGTACCTTGACTTTAGCAAGGCTTTTGATATGGTTTCCTACAACATTCTTGCAAGCAAGCTAAGGAAGTATGGACTGGATGAATGGACTGTAAAATGGATAGAAAACTGGCTGGATCATTGGGCTCAGAGGGTAGTAGTCAATGGCTCAATGTCTAGTTGGCAGCTGGTATCAAGTGGAGTGCTCTGGGAGTCAGTTCTGGGGCTGGTTTTGTTCAATATTTTAATCATCTGGGATCCCAGTTTTCTGTTTCCCATGGAAAAATGGAAACAAAAAATGCAGATTTGCCTCTTTACTTAAGGAAAACACAGGTTTCTAATTTTAACAAAGAAACACATGGGTTTTGCCCATTTGCAAAGAGCTCGCTGTAGGCTGGCAGAGTTCCAGCCTGCAGGGGGCTGGGAGGAGTGGGATGAGGGCACCCAGGCAGGGGGCACCATGTGCACGTATATGCACATGGCCACCAGGCAGCCTGGAGAACAGTTCCCACATGTAAGTCTGGTGGGGTCGGGGTGGAGATTTGGGCCCCCATATCGTGGAAGGTAATGAGTCAGGCAGGCTGGGGATGCGGGGCTTGGGGCCCAGAGTTGGAATGTGTGGCTGCTGGGTCTGACAGGGAGTGGGATGGGGCGGGTGGCTTGTCCAGGGGCAGGGGTTGAAGCCAGCTCCCTGCTGCTATGTCCACTCCTAGCAGGGCAGGGGAGACCTGTGTCTCCAAGATCCGTGCACAGGTTGGAGGCAGGTGTGGACTGCCTGCTGCAGGATCAGGCTCCCCATCCTGCTGCCCTCCCCCAGGGCCTCGCTAGCCCAGTGGGCAAGACATGGTGTGGCAGGGCAGATCGGGGCCAGGTGGGGAACCTCCTTGTCTCTGTGAACTCCATGCTGCCCTGGCTATGTGCCCTCTGCCTACCCCCCAGAAGAGGGGCACAACTCTGCCACCTCCGCTGCTGCCAGGTGGGCAAGGACACCTCACCAGTTTAGTGTGTAGCTTGCAGTGCAAGGAGCTTCCCCACACACCCTGCTCTGCTCTGCCATGCCACATCCCATCCGCTGGGCAATGGGGACCCCAGGAGAGGACATCAAGGTGGAGAGCCTGAGCCTGGAATGGGCAGCTGACACCCACCCCTGCCCTGCACACAGATCTGGGAGTGCACATGGCGGTGGGGAGCTGGCCCTGCCTGAGCCCACAGAAGGCAGCCAACACCCCACCTCACCACAGGCTCCATTGTGGCTGTGCTGCCTATGGGGGATGGAGAGCCATGCTCTGCTTTGCTGCAGCAACTGCTGCCTCCATCAGGCAGCAGCCAGGGCTTGGGTGCTGCTGCAAGGGGAAGGGGGCTGCAGACCTGGGCCCCCAGCTGCCATAGCCCTGGTAGCTGGGGGCCCTTTCTGGCAGGACTGGGGGGGCAGGGGGCTGTGGGTGGGGAGTGAGGGGCACCAGCAGGGCTGAAGGGTCTGTGGAGGGGAGGGACTGAGTAGTACCAGCAGGTGCAGGGGGCTGTGGCAGGGGAGTGAGGGGCACCAGCACCAGGGGGATGTTGTGGGGAGTGAAGCACACCAGCAGGGCTGGGAGGGGCAGAGTAAAGGGCCTGTACCTGTGTTCTGTGAACTAAGGGGACAGTGGGAGCTCTGATTTTCCACGATAAACCCCTAATTAAATACCAAACTTTATAGGTATTTAGAATTCATTCTATTATAGAGATTGAGACACTGGTAAGCATCCAAATTGCTTTAAAACTGTAAATATATCAATAAAACATTGTGTTCAACTGATACCTATGCTATGTATATAGTGAACTTTCATTTTAATCAGGGATTTTGGGGTTTTCATCACAGAATTTGCTATTGTTTTATCAGAGAATTTGCAATTTTTTCATTGGGAAAACCAGGGTCCCTGTTCATCAGTGACCTGGAAGATGGGAAAGAGTGCACCCTCAGCAAGTTTGCAGATGAAACCAAGCTGGGGAGAGTAGTAGATACTCTGGACAGTAAGGCTAGGATTTGGAGAGACCTCAACAAATTGGAGGATTGAACCAAAAGAAATCTCATGAAGTTTAATAAGGACAAGTGCAAAGTCCTGCACTTAGGACAAAAGGATTGGACTAAAAGAAATCTCATGGAGTTCAATAAGGACAAGTACAAAGTCCTGCACTTAGGACAAAAAAATCCCATACACTGCTACAGGCTGGGGACTGACTGGCTAAGGAGCAGCTGTGCAGAAAAGGAGCTGGAGGTTACAGTGGACAATAAACTGAATATCAGCCAACAGTGTGCCCTTGTTGTGAAGAAGGCTAATGGACTGCATTAGTAGGAACATTGCCAGCAGATCAAGGGAAGTGATTATTTCCCTCTATTCAGCACTGGTGAGGCCACATCTGAAACACTGTGTCCAGTTTTGGGCCCCCTACTACAGAAAGGATGTGGACAAATTGGAGATAGCTCAGTGGAGGGTAATGAAAATGGTTTGGGGGCTGGGGCACATGACATATGAGGAGAAGCTAAGGGAATTCAACTTATTTAGTCTGGCAAAAAGAAGACCGAGGGGGAATTTAATAGCAGCCTTCAACTACTTGAATGGTGGTTCCAAAAAGGATAGAACTAGACTGTTCTCGGTGGTGACACATAACAGAACAAGGAGCAATGATCTCAAGTTGCAGCAAGGGAAGTTTAGGTTAGATATTAGGGAAAAATTCTCACTAGGAGGGTAGTAAAACACTGGAACAGGCTACCCAGAGAGGTTGTGGACTCTCCTTCCTTGGAAGTGTTTAAGACCTGGGTAGAAAAAACCCTGGCTGAAATGATCTAGTTGGGGATGGTCCTGCTTTGAGCAGGGAGTTGGACTAGATGACTTTCTACTGTCCCTTCCAACCCTAATTTTCTATGATTCTATAACTGTATGATATATAATTGAAAATCAGTTTCTCTCTCTCTCATCTACCTATTAGGAATTCAGGATTCTTGATTCATTTTGTAAGAGCTGAGGATTTGTGTTTCACAGGTTTGGGAGGTGTCCTCTTTGGATAAAGTCCAGCAGTAGCAACATAGAGATAAAAAGCTAGAATGAGAAAGAGGCCTCATACAGACATTCTGTTTCTCCTGGGAGAGTTTCTGCCCATGAGCGTACAGATGTTAAGGCTTTTTGTCTTAGAGAAAAAATGGCCACTTCAGGAGAAAAATAACCTGAGAACAACCAGGATTAAATCACTCCTGGGAGAGTTTCTTCTGGGAAAGTAAATGGTTGTACATGCTGCAGGAGACTAACATAACAGGAAAGCTCTGTATTCCAAGGCAAGACTTGGAGCCAAAAGTATGGTTATTTAGAGTTTGGACAAACATGGTTAGGAAGTGGCTGTCTTGGAACAACCCAACCAAATTAGCTAACTGACAATATTTTCTGCCAGTTCAACCCTTCCTTTGTCAGCTGACTCCACTGAAAATTTCATATTATATTCCTTTAATAGCCCTAGGAAGACACAAAGACCTAAATGGATCTTTTCCTGGCTATTTACATCACCTTGAATCTCATAATTCCTGATAAATATGCTATGTATTAGGAGAACATAGAAGAGAGTTCCAAGTCTAATTTTTTTCTTGTAAGTGTCTCCAGTCCTGGGGCTCTGATTGATGAAGTTAGTTGGTAATGGAAATGACCTTAGCTCAGCAAACCACTTAGTTTTATAGTGAAGTTACATCTGGAAGTAATTTTGAGGGAAAGAGCCCTAGAAAAAACCCTCAAGTCCATTCTGCTAGGTACTGCAAAAAAATGCAGGAAGTTACATAGCTGTCTCCAAGACATGTAGGCTTTCCTCCAATAGGTCCTTTGAATTCTTTGAAGATAAGAGATCCACACATTTTAGGAGCAAACTGGCTGCTGATTCACGGAAGGGATAAATTCTACAATTCTCCCGTTGAAGAATTTGGAAGAAGGTCTGCCTGATGAATTCACAGAAGTTTGTCTTTTGAAGGGCACAATTAGCATCTGTGTCTCTATATGAAAAATTTTCATTAGCTTGTGTTAATTAGGCTCCATTTAGTTAGTGGATTCCAGCGTGTGAACAGGCTTCTCTAGCAGCTGTATAAGACTTGTGTGTCACAAAGCAACATATGAGTGGTGCCTAGGGTAGGTTTCTCCCTGATAATCCTAGGTCCTTCTTGCTTTGTGTCTCTTAAATTTGGAAGTAAGATTCTCAAAGGAAAGAACACACTAGTTGCAGTTCAGCAACTCCAGTTTTAATTCATGGTGTTACTTGGCTCCAAGGAGATGGCCTTAAAGAACTGGGACAGAAGTTCCATAGACCGTTTAACCTAAATCAGTTAAGCCTGATGTAACATCCATCCAGATTTATCTTAAACCATGTTCAGCCATTTTGAAACTGGTTTCTCTGTGCTGAATTTCTGTTCTGTTATAGGTTTTAATTGGTTTCTGATCATTTATACTGGTTTATGTGTAACTTCTGTCCCCAACCAAAGTGGCTGCTGTCATTGCATAAGTATTTGTTAAAGCAAAACGTTCATTTCAAAAGTGTTGTGCACACACCTCTTATTTTGTACTTTAAAGATCTGCTTTAAGATTTTATTTTATTTTATTTGGCCTGAGCTACCTTGCTCCAGTCTTTCTTTCTAAGAAGAGATATTAAGTTTACCCACTGCACAGGAATATAATATTTGGTGAGTAATAACTATACTATTACACAGCAATGTCTTCTACATGTTAAATGCTTTCCCAACAACCAGGATGGATAATCTCTGTTCTGAAGAGTTCCAAATCTAAGACAAGACAGATTGGCAGACAGAAGTCAATCACTCAGTTTACTGACAGAAATGAATGGCATAGCAGAAGTGGGATTTTTGAGAGGGACTTAAGTGTGGACATCGTAGGGTAAGTGGCACACTATTTGGCTGAGGAAGGTGTGAAGGATAATGGATGGGTGAAATTGCAGCATGCCAAATTCAGAAACAGCATGAGGCCAAGCTGCAGAAGATAGTGTATTTCCACAGTACCTTCAGGAGGACAAGTGGTATTTATGCACGCCATAACCTTGACTTACAGTGCAAACTTCTGACTAGAGTTCTGGTCACCTGCTTTTGCTTCCAAGATATGCAAACAAGAGAAATCTGTTGCTGGAGGCCAATCCTTAAGAAATGGTTCCAAGTAACATATCAGTGCCCTTTACTTGCAGCCTTCTTTCACACTGCAGAGGTTGCAGAATGGAATTTTCTTCATACTTGGAAAAAGAATGCCTCAGAAAGCTGTTTCTCCTTACAATCCAAATGTGAGGTGTTCTGTGTGTTGTGTCCTGCTGGAAGATATTTATAGTGCTGTTTTAATCTCTATAGAGGATTTACCTTTAATATCATGAATTGGTGGGACTTGTGTTACTGTTTTCCAGGAGTGAGGTGGACTATAGAGAGATTACATAGATTGTATAGTCAGTATTATCTGCCTTTTAAAATTTTCTCTAAGTGAAGGGCTACCAGCCTGCTGCTCAGTGACTAATAAATTTGATTCATCCTTACTCCCCACAGGGCTATCCTCTTTCTTACTAATGTTTGACATTTTACATTTTAATTAAGATCACCCTCCAAGCAGCGAACCAGTAAGAGAATGACAGATTTTCTTACTGCAACAAGATACCAGCAAAAGGGCAATTCACCAAATATACCTCTGATGGTGCCTCTCACTACTGTTCAACATGGCCACCTAATGAGTACAGTAAGATAGAAAGAAAGAGGCTGCACCTTTTGCAATATCCAAACTGTATCAGTTCTTGCTGCTCCTTTCTCCAAAACATGTATGCTATATTCATGCCCAGAGGGCCCATTCAGGATGAGATGGGGGGTCATTGTTTTTTAAGCTGTATATATGAAGTCTTGGATACAGCCATGAACAGTGTAAAATCTCAGAAGATAAATGACACACAAAGAGAGCAAATAAAAATTATGACAGAGCGTAACAATGACCTCCCTTCCCCATTTGGTCTAGCCATCAAATGAAATGCTTGTCTTCTGTAGATCTGCGATTGAGCAGACATGTGAAGGAGCCCTTGAGGGTAAGGTTAGAGAGAGTATGTTCTATCTCTAAAGAGTCAACCCCAAAGAAAGTGTGAAGAAGCTGACAGATAGGCAGACAGGGTTGGCCTTCCAGACAGACTGGATGACTGGAGTAGACTGGAGTTGTGACATGCCTGAATGAGATTTAACTCATTCACTCTCTTTATAGCTACCTCAGTCTGGGTGAGATAACTTTATGATAGCATGAACTCTTTCTCTAGAGAGCTTCACTGGGTGTTCACATGTGGGCAGTTAACAGCTCTCAATAAACAGTTACTGTAATAGTAAGAAAACCAGATGTCATCAGATACACATTTCCTAAGGTCTAGTCTACAATGGAGAACATTGGAAAAATTAAGCTAAATTATCTAAAGATGTGAATTTAAAGTGGATTAATAAAATTGCACTGAACCCTCATCGAGACATTCTCATTTAGAATTAAAGTAGCCTTAACCTGATTTAGCTTAATTCACTTTGCAATTAAGGCCACTTTAGTTTTGAACAAAGAGCACTTTTCCACGTGCTTCAAGAGCCTCTCTAATTAAAGTGCCACAGCGTCTTGTATATTAACGTCCTTGCATTTCAAAATGGCGGTGGGGGCACTTGAACTAAAGCTTGTTCGATGAGTTTTAGTTAAAGCACCCCAGCAACCATTCTGAAGTTCAGGGACACTAATGCACAAGATGCAGACTGGCTAAAGCATTGGCGACACATAGCGGGTACACATGACTGCATGCGCACCCCCTGAGATTGGCCACCACTGACAGTGCCAGTGGCATTTGCACACAGTTGCCGATCACCACACGGTACTTGCCACCCCTCCTCCCTCACCGCTGACACCGCCCCAGCTGCCTGCAGGTGGTCTCCATTCAGCCCACCCTCACCACCAACATCACCATGACTGCCTGTGGGAGGTTCCCGCTCACTGCTGCCACACCCCTGCTACTGCCACTGCTCCCTGTGGGCGGTTGCCGTGCCCCCACCAGCCTCAGGAGGCACGAGGTATTCATGGGCTACAGTGCAGTAATTAACATGCTCCAGCAGACTTGATTAATCAATGGGCTTCTCTCCCATGCTGCGTGAGCGTGGGGAGCATCAGTGATACAGATTGCCCAGTGGAAGCTGCTCCTTTGCTGTGATGTGCAGCACTGGCCAGACACATGCTCCACCAGGTGCCAGTGCCCTGAACAACCTCAGTGCCCCCACTTTCTGCGCCATGAGTGGAGTGTGTGGAGGGGTCCTCCTCACCTCCCCACACACCTATACCCTGCCCCCTGGCTCCCCACATATACACAACCCCCCAACATACCTTATGCCCTGTGTGCATACACAGCCACACCCCTTACACTTCCTTCACATCCCCACACCCTACCATACACACCCCACACATCCCCACACAACCCCACCATACACCCCTCCACACCCTCCCACACCCCCCCACAATATACAAGATTAAGAATTTATTTTTGAGTTATTAAGAAATCCTTTTTATATACACTATGTAAACACAAATTGTGACAAAAAATATTTTTTGTAATAAAAGTAAAATAATAGTTGATGTTTTAGTGTATGCTTTGGGGTTTTTTTTCCCTGGTTCTAAGATGGCAGCCCCCCCTCCTGAAAGAAGTATTTCCAGGGGGCAAGGGGAGTGACTTCTGGTGGCAAATGTCAGGGGTTAGGGTGGGACTTCCAGTGCCGAGATGGCAACCAGGGGACAGGGCAACTGTCAAAGAGCTGGGCTACCCATGTGACCCGAAACAACTCACCAAAACTTGTTACGCAGCCCTCCACCCAAAATAGTTGCCCACCCCTGTGATATAGGTAGACAGTGATGGAAGCACCTCACTCACTGCTCTCAGTGGGTGCATCTACATGAGAGATTTAGTAAACTACTTAGCTCCACCATAAACATCTTGTGTCTACATATGCGGCCCTTTTATGCTACAGGAAATGAATTAACTCTGCACCAGAGTAGTACTTGTAAATACTTTGAAGTCTGCATGTATAAACTCTGCCCTGGCTGGCATGGGCATGATGATGGTTCATTGCAGGGGCTGCCTGCTAGCTTGCCTCACACTGGAATACCCTTGTGCCTCAGCTAGCCCCTATGTAGCACATTGAGCCAAGATGGAGCAGCTCCAGGCTGGCAGACTAACTCCCCATGCTCCCTACCAGCCAGGCCTGCTCTGACCCAGCTCACTGTGCTGTGGTCCTGGCACAAATGTAAACCCTGGTGCCTGGGAACAATGAACTCTGTATGATATGCACTGAAATGTATTGCTGTGTGCTAATAACACATGTAGACTCACCCAGTGATAACATATACACTCCTAAATAGAATGGCTATATGCAGACACAGCATACATAGACACTATGATGTGACCTTCAGAAATGAGGTTTCTAGAGATGATTTTTCTTAGGGAAAAAAACTTTGTAGTCCTAAGCATGTTTCTGATACCACAATTATATCTTTGCTTCCAGGGAAGCATTTAGAACAGCATTGATGTCTTGGCTGTGGTACCAGCATTAAGAATGTTGATCGATATCAAGATGCCTTTATTCTCTTAACAGCAGGAGTGGATTCCACTATGTGGGTAAGTGTACTTGGTATTGTTTATTATATACATGCAGGAGAGTTGTGTTGGCATCTGAATATTAATTTTTCATTTTTTTTCATACCCGGGTTGGCATTTTGTTAGGTCAGATCCTTGTGTCCTTATTCACAAATGAAGTCTGACCAAAGAAACAGAATTTAGCCTTACTATATAATCTTGTCCTTTTTTTAAAGGGTCAAAATCTGGAGCTTCATTATTGATTTTAAAAATATATTGCAAGCAATATGTCCCTTACAGGAGGCAGGGAGATGATGAAAAAAGGGTAAAGTGCATAGGTACACAAGAAAAATATAGTAGTACATAAATATAGTTAAGAACTCGGTTATAAGATAAAACAAAATGTATAAAAATGTAGATGACTAAGCCAATGCTGGTGAAAAGAAATAATCTACAATGAATCAAAATATGCAAGTATGAGGGGCTAAATTGCTTTTAGCACTCTGTACATTATGTTTAGGTGCCTAGAGGCATTCAGGTATGAGTGCTAAATTAAAAATAATATTATTATGGATTTTTGGCGGCAGATGAGTGGAACTCTATGATGTCTCCTGTGCTTTAATTCTATTGCTTATGGCTAGACATGGCGGGCCAAATTTATCCCTGGTCCTCTATATTTAATCCTGAAAGCTCTTTAAAGAAACCATATTAAATATATAGCGAAAGCAGCACTGAATTCCAGACAAGTACTCATTTTTGAGCTATAAAGTGAGGAAATAAAATAGATTAAGATGTCTCAAGTCAGTCTAGTTTTGGGCAAGGTAAAAGATATCTCTGTCATATCCAGAGAATCTGAAACTGTGCTGCATGAAACTTAGAAGACTGGACAATGTCTCTGTGTGTGGTGAAACACTGCTAATACTAAACAGGGGCTCTGTTCTTCCTCAGTTTTCTCCTACAGATTTCATCTGAACTAGCCCAGTGAGTATCTTTCCTTTTAACATCCTGGGTCTCTCTTTTCCAGTTACACTGTGATATACTCTCTTTAAGGCTGAGGTTAATGCTGTCCTACAGGACTTGTGAAAGAATATTCTTTGAGGGTCTTTATACACAGGTTCATGAAGTCAATGGCAGTTTTTCCATAGACTTCAATAGGCACCAGTTTGAAACTTTAAAAGGGCATTTTGGGCGCATATCACGTGCAATTAATGCAGAGCAATAAACTCCAGAGCTTATTGTTCCTGCCTGGGCACACTGTTTGAATGTGCACCTCGGACCGCAGCACGTTGAGCCTGGTTGCAGCAACTCCAGGGGAAAGGGGGCTCTGAGGGTCAGCCCACCAGCATTGGGCTGCTCCAACCTGGCTCAACAGGCTGTGGAAGGGCTGCTTGGGGCACGAGGGTGCTTCAACGAGGGGCTATCCAGCACCAAAGTACCCTCATGCCCTTGCCAGCTGGGGCAGCATCTACACATGCTGTGGAGTAAAAAATCTGCAGCAGGATAGTACTTGTATTTACAAGTAGATAGTATTTACAAGTACTATCCAGTTGCGGAGTTATTTAGTTTACTCCAGCCTAATAAGGCTGCACGCATAAATGCCAAGACATGTATTTTGAAGCGAATTAGTCTGCTCTGCAGTAAACATCTCATGTAGATGGATCCTTTGTGTTCCTGTCTGAACTGCACTAGCCATGAGGGAGCTGTATAGTAGGTGCCTCATAGAACCAACTCTGGTACTACCTGCTGGCATTTGTAGCAAGCTGTTTTCCCTACATGTTTTCTGGCTTCTTTGCATATGTAATGAGAATATAATGTGTGTAACAGGAGGTGGAACCAGGGGGCAGTCTGCAGAGCTGTGATGTCTGTTAATTTGGACTGCAACTCCCAGATTCTCCCGGGCTGGAGGGCAAGGGCAAAAGGAAGCGGAAGCTTGAGGCTGGAGTAAGGGGGAAAGAGAGCAGCCTGCATGTGGAGTCTGGTCAGCCTTACACAGAGGAGCACACAGTGGAGCTGGAGATCTCACTGGTTGAGTCAGCCAGGACTGTGGACTGAAGAAACTGGACTCAGCTGGGGGGAAACTGGACTTGGGGGGTCATTGCAGGCTGCTGTTTGAGCACTCTAGGGACTAAAGGCTTGTTGGGTGACACTGTCAGAGGTGAGGGGGGGAAATTAAGGTGCTGATTATATGTTATCAGTGTTGATGTTTCTTTACCTTTGACCTGTTCCCTCCCTTTGGCCTACTGGTTTGTGACCCTAACCCTTACGGATTTCTGTATAGAAGTGGGAACTCGCCCCTTTGCTTCTTATGCCAGTTGCTGGAACTACAGGGTTGGCACACAAATCTGAGAGCAGCAGTGTCCAAACTTTTCACCCAGTGGGCCAGGTTGGTGGTGCCAGGTCTGTCCATGGGTCAGATCCCACTGGTGGGCCCAATTCAACATATGGGGCAGTCACAGCCAGGGTCTGGATCTGGCCATGCAGTAATGATCTGGCCCTGATACGTCTGCACAGGGCAGGCCTGGCCCAGGCCTGATCTGGCCGTACAGCAGTGGCTCAGTCTAGGCTTGATCTGGCCACATGGGGCTTTGAAATTTGGCAGCAGGGAAGTGCTGAAAGTATTAATTGCCATCACACCCCCAAATTTGCCAAATATTGCCAAATTTTCAGACCCATGTGGAGCCCCTGTGGTCTGGATGCCACAACTCCATGGGCTGGATTTGGCCTGTGTGGTGAGGGTTGAGCTGATGTATTAGATCAGCGGTGGTTAAACTTTTTGGCAGGCACACTGCAAGTTAAGCCCTGACCAAAGAGGCAGACACTGGGGTGCTGGAGAGCAGGCAGGAGGAACTCAAATATCTATCTGATCCTGAATAATGGAGTGGTGTTGGGGCAGGACACAGGTTGAAGAGGGGGTCAGGAACAAGAGCGAGGTTGACCCTTCCCTGGCCCTACAACTGCCAAAGGTTTACATGAAGAGCAAGGATCCAAATCCCTGAATTCAACAGCTACAGGATCAGAGATGGCTTAGGGTAACTTGGCTCTTGGGTGTTGATACCTGACACATCCTCTCACAACAGAGGTTCTACTACGGAGTAGGATGCTGGAGTTTCCCTTCCTCCAATCTGTTGCCTCCCTTTACTAAATACCCAGAGGTCCTGTGCCACTCAGCAGCTGCCTCTGCCACTTGTGGCACACATGTTGCAGCTTGATCACCTGTTTTGGAGTCAGATCTGACTGTAAAGGGCCCTTTGCATCAGGTTCTTAAAGAAGCTGCACAACTAAGAAACTAGAACAAATATTAGGGTAAGGAAAAGTACAAATAAGATTAAAGAAATAAGATTAGGAGAATGGAAATATCTCTTAGCTGATTATGTTTTTCTTATGCATAACTCATATATTTTATGTCTTTTATATCTCAAATATACAAAAGTATTATGTCTTAATTGGGGGAAATCTTACCTTGTCCACAGTCACAGGTATGCCTAGCAATTTGCTGGCTGATTTCTTGCCCTTTACTACTTTATACCTTGAATCTCCTGTGGTCAACCTGCTACTGCATGCAATCTGAACAATAACACAGTAATGCAGTTAGTTATGGGTGGGCGTATCTACACATGTCCCCATGGCACATCTATTACTGCGCCATCATTTAATATTTCCAAAAGGAAGTACTAAATGATGGAGCATTAACAGGCCATACTGCTCCATGTGCTCTGCACATGGTTATTTTTAGGTGCTATGCCACCATAGCGATGCACTATAACGAGGGAGCGTGTTGCTATGGTGACGTAGTTATGGCATCATAGTTTACAATTGCTAATGTTATGTCACCATAGAGCATTGCTATGGCAACGTAGTGTCACATGTAGATGCGCCTGGTATATAGCAGACTCTGGTGTAGGAAGAAACAGAGCATGCAATTTCTGCATGAAATGCTACCCAAAGGGAATAAAAATTTGAATGCAGTGGTGTGTGCAGCACATGCTTGTTTGCTTGTTTAAATTTGGTCGCATTCTTGCCTGTTATTTTTGTTCAGTGGGAATATGTAAGAAGTATTTGAATAAGAGTGGAACACACACTTTCATCTTCTTAATATTTGGCTGTGGTTAGTATATTCTTGGGGGGAGAGGCATGTTTTTGAAATTGCTCCTTTAGAATTTGGAAGCTCCCAGCTGTTTGTGTAAAATCTCTAATTTATGAGTGAAAAAAATGGGATTTGCACACATAAAGTACGTCATTGAAAACATAAGTGCTTGTTTATACACACAATTATTTAACGTTTGCATATGCATGTAGAACAAGCTCATTTTCAGTGCTGAAGATGCAATTTAAAGGCTTATGTCCTGCAGGCTGCTATTTTTTACTGATAGAACTGGAGAGTTAAAGTACTAGAATTCACTCCTGTGTTTGCTCAGCACCTGTGCAAACTAGACTAGTTTTTTCATAGCATATGAATATACACATAGTATTGACTAAATCTCTGTACGTGAGCACTGGAAAGCAGGCGCCAAGTGGGTATAATATAGGGATGAATATTTAGTATATTTTAATATGAACATTTGATGGAAAAAGTGGATGGAATCGTGGTGGACACAGAAAATTGTATAATAAAGTTGTGACATGAGGGCGCTGGTAAATGACTGGTCTTTGTTTCCCAGGACCAGATACATGACATGAATCCAGGATAAACATGGAGCCATTGTTCTTATATAAATAAATAGAACTAGATAAGATCCAGTAAATGAAGAAGGCATTTGGAGTAGCTATTTTAATTATTTCTTTAATAACTGGCATCCAATTTATCTGAGAGCTATCAAGACCTGTTCACAGAAAGTATAGGCAGGGGTCAGTCATTGTTCTGTCATTGTAATCTATCTGTTCTACCCATGTCATGGTGCTGATACCCACAGATGCAGAAAACATAGGCAATAATAATGGATTGCCACTCTTTGGGCGTATCTACACATGCAATTAATTTGAAGTAGGCTTACCATACAATAAAAATACTGTGCAGTAAGCCTACTGAGGAGCACATCTACTCGTGCTCCTTCTGGAGAGCAGATTTGATCTCAATGGGAGCAGCCCAGAGAGGGGGCCCAGGGGCATGGGGCTGGAAAATATCTGCAGGGGCAGGGCAGGGCCTGACCCTCTGCCTTGATTTGTTAATGTAGCAGCTAGCAGTGAGCCCGAAGCTGGGTGGGGAAGACTTGCTCAGCTGGGGGCAGTGGGGAGCTGTCCCATAAGTGGGGCAGCCAGCAGAGAGTCCCCAGCTGGGCAGGGAATCCCTGTGCAGCCAGGGGCTTGCTGCTAGCTGCTCCACCAGCAGATCAGGGCAGGGGGCTGGGACCTGCCCCTCCCCCATAACTCTTTCCAAGCCCTGTACCTTGATGGGGCAATTGAGGCACAGGGCTGAGAAAGAGCTGTAGGGCTGGGACCCGCCCAGGCTGGGGCAGTTCCCAGCCAGCCCTGAGCTGTGCAGGGAAGTCTGCACATGCCACCTAGAGCTAGCTGGAACCTGCCCCAGAATGGGCCAGTCTATACCAGGTCCCAGCCAGCTCCAGGATGGACAGGGAGCTCTCCCCATGCAGGGAGCTCCTGGCCCCAGCTCTGTGATCACAGTCAGGGCTGAAAGATTGTCCTCTGCCCCCAGAAACTGCCTGCTACTGGGGCAGACTCCAAGCTTGGAGCCTGCCCTAGCAGCAGGCAGGTCCCAGGTGCAGGGAGCAATTTCCTAGTCCCCACTTCAGCTGCAGAGGCAGGGCTGGGAGCTGCTTGCAGCAAGGGCAAGGGGACATTGTTCTGGCCAGGTTCTGAGCTCAGAGCCCATCTTGGCAGCAGGCAGCTCCTAAGGACAGGCAGCAATCTCCTACCCCCTGTTATTTGCTCTCAGTCAGCCATCTATATGTGTGTTATTGCACAGTAACTACTCCACAGTTAATTTGCTACCTGCATTTGCAGGTATCAAATTTAGCCATGGAGTAGACCAATTTATTGGGCAGTAAGCTCCTGAACATGTAGACGGTGATACTTACTGTGCAGAAAATACATGTACTGTACAGTATAGTGTCTTGTGTAGATGTGCCCTTTACCTCATTAATAGGCAGTGTTGTTTTTCAACTTTCTTCAGTTTAGTGAATTGTAACAAAGTCTGATGCTCAGTAGCTCTACAGGATATGGTGTGAGTAGTTGTATCTGTTGTGACTTTTCTCTCTGAAGATCATTCGGACTGGAAGTATACTGGGGCTTTTTGTGTAAGGAAGCATATAACACCTGTGATTTAGTGCTCACTTCTTAAAACTATATTCTGCATACATGAGGGAAAGGCGACATTCTACTCCCATTGAAGTCATTGGCAACATTTCCATTGGCTTCCACGATACACAATTAAAAATTAAAAGATGTAGGTAAACAGTACCTAACTGATTATCAAATGGATTCACATGATTCTTTTTTCATATTTCATTTTTCTGGTCTTCAAAAAATGTAGGTCATCAATGTCAATATGGAAGCAAAAATAAAACAAAACCCCCTCCAGATTAAAAAAAATCAGAAATACACATTTTGCATTCACTAAGAGCAACACAACAAAGTTTTATTAAACCTGTAAAAGACAGTTTAAAAATATGCAAAACAAAGCTGTACAAATTACCACACAACTCTCAGAAACAAAAATTGTGAAACTTATATAGCTCTACGCCCGATCATGCTCACATTCCCACAGATGTAATCTCTTTGTTGTTATTATGTACCTTTCCTTTTCATCTGAATAAAGTGCTCATGAATGTGTGAGCCTGATATCCCTGACTAAAGGTTGTGACCGAGGTATGGTACGGGCAGGTACTTCCCCAGCTTGTGTGTTCTGCTTTATCCATATGTTGGAATCTTATTCTGATGACAGTCCTAAATCCTGAGGTATATCCTCAGCAGGGACAGAAAGTCATACCAAATTATATTAATTATGGGGTGGGCTTGTACTCAGGGCACTTGGGACACCCTCCCTTTGTACATCCGAATTCAGGTTTCCAGAACAAAAAAGCCTACTTGCGCCATTATGCCACCCAACCGATCTGTTTGTTCAGAGTCAAGCAGAACAGGTGAATTAAAATAGTGTCTTTCAAATAGCTCTTCTTCAGGGTTAAACTTTGGCTTCAGTTTCCAGAGGTTTCCAGATACTTGTTGTGGCAGCTGAGCAGACATTGCTGGAACTATCCTCTTTGCATAGGGCAGATACAGGCAAAATGACTTAGGGGGAGCCCAGGGGAAGCATGCACTGCACAAAAATCCTTACACCTGCTTTTGCATGAAGTAGCATGTATTTCCCTCCAGCACTTGCTGCCAGATGCCAGCTGGCATGTGGAGAGAGGAAGGAAGCCAGTCTAGCTAGTTGTGATCCCTTGAAGCTCAGCAGTCCCGGTGAACCTGATAGCCAGCCATGCAGCCTTGTGTTCCAAGGAGCACAGAGTTGACATCCTGAATGGCTTCTAGCTGATCTGTGTTACGGGGTAAGCAGTTCTTGGATTCTTCTTCCCTCTGCCTTGTTCTTTTGTCGTGGGGAAACTAAAAATGACTCCTTACTATTCAGGAGAGAAAGACAGGTAAAGTGAGGAAGAGCTGAGTTTATAAAGTGGCCGTGTGGGCAGGTGCTTGAAGTGAATCCTGCAGTTAGATGTAGGGATTTCACTGCTGCATGAATCTGAGACTCAGCACCTGACATATTCTCATGGCTTTCCTCAGAAAGAATCCTGCTGGTCTTCATTCACCCGCAGCATAAGATCTCTTTCAGGTGTCAGCTGAGTTCTCATGCCATTTTGCATTTGTACCTGAGAAGAGCCAAAGTCCCGTCAAGAGCAGCAAACCTTTTAGACAGGAAGACACAAACTCAACCCATTTTGTAACAAGAGAGGGATCTTTCTTGTTGTAACTAACTTTGTCATAAATATTAGACGATCTTTTTCTAACCTGTTTCCTTCCCCTTAGTAATTCCTCATCTCTGTTTGAAAAATAGGACGACCCTCTTAGCGCTGCCTATTACCAGGAAACTATCAGTTAATACCTCTCAACAGTCTTGGGGAATTAACTTGGGGAATTAACCAGTCCTTACATCCTCTCTTTGTTAGTTCTTGGTGCTGTTCCTACAACTGCTTAATGTGATGGTTTTATTTGCATCGCAGAGCAATTAATATAGCATAATGAAAAATGTCGCTTTATAGAATTAAAATACATCCTGTTGTAAAATGGTGGGAATCACAGATCAGGCAGCATGATGTTCTGCTGCTTATCTGATCCTTATCATAGACAGATGTGCAGTCTAATTCTCAGAATACAGAGATGGGGGTGAGGAATTTAGGAACTAAACTTTTAGCTCTGATAAAGACCTCTTTTGTAGCCATGGGCCTTTGGTTTAGTTTTCCTTTCTGTAAAATTAAGCATTTTCTTCTCCCAACCACACAAAGGTATTGTAAATATGTTTTGGTTAATGATTTTAAAGCACTCTGAAAGGGGAAAAGTGCTTAACTTAAATTGAACTTAAAGGCAGAGGTGGATGTTTAGCATTTCTGCAGGTTAGGGCCTAGGTCCTAGCTGTGGAATGCCATAATGTTGTACTATCAAAGAGACTGCAGATGGTGGCAGCAGCATTGCCAATCTGCTCTCCTGGGTCACCATTGTCCCTGCAGGCTAGAGGGCATCCTTGATGGACACATTTTTTCCTGTGCTGCCACTGATCCGGGCGACCACGTACAGGAGAGAGCAAAAGTTTATATTTGTGAGAACAAAGTGAAGGAGCATGGGAGGGAAGAACACTAGGTACTGGGTTATAAGCACCAAAGCCCCCAGCCTAATGGGTAATAGAGTCATTAATTCTGCTGATTAACTTGGCCTTGGGGTTCATGGAAATGACATCCACCTCTTTTTTCTTTCTTTTTTTTAAGCTCAAACTGTGGAACGAGGGAGCATAAAAAAACAAGCTAATTAGAGGGAAATCAGGAGAAAAGAAGCAGGGAGAAAAGAGAGACAGTCTGAGCATTAATGAGACTTATTTGGGAAGAGGATGTGACAAGCTCTTCAAAAGCATTATTGTCAAATGTGTCACTGTTTCATAGATGGCTAGAGCTACCTTTGAGCTTCACGCTGATAGTTAATGATTTGAAACTATAAAAAGATTGAAAAGGTAAAAGGGAAAATGTCAGACTCAACTGGATTTTAATGAGCCCTTTTTTTCACATGAAACAGCCTTGGAAAGTACAGAAAGTTCACTTTCTCCCGATCCCCGGCTTACTTTCTCTTTCACTGTCTCACAGTAATAATTGTTTACAAAGGAACAGTGGGCAAAAGAAATCGAAGGTCTACCTTGTTCTAACCACAGCTCCTCCCCACCCTCCCAAACCCATTGACTTCACTTTTAGCTGGTGGATGGCTGGTGGAGCTGGGGTTTCTCAGAGATATGGATGACAACAATAAGCAGAGATTGATGGAGGAGACAGCAATAGCTCTTGTTTGTTTTTTTGTAACGTGCTGAGCAGAAGCAGTCTTCACACTGTGAAATGTAACAAAGAAAGCTAAAGTGATTACGCAGGTTCATTTGTCAGTATCACTGCTCCAGCTATTGCTGTGTGCGACAATGAGATGACAAGGCATTTATTGCTGATGGTTGGTTATTAGTCGCATTATAGGAAACATTAGCACAATCTAGGATACATAGACCACGGAGACAATAGCTTTCTGGGCTCCAAACTCAGCAGGGTGGCCTTGTCATTAAATTTGGTAGTACCAATTTATTTTTTTTTTTAGATAAATTGAAAGGAAACTTTGAAAACTAAATCTGTAACCCTACATTTACCTTAGACTGATCAGTGGGTTTCCTTTCGCCACTGCATTGTATATTGAAAAGGTTACACAGTTCAGACAAATGACTCATGTAACAATAAAGAGGTGTGAGTATCCTCTTATGGGATTTCCCCTCTTTGCAGATCTTACTACTTCCTTTTGTTACCTTTTGAGTGGTGACTGCTGCATAGCAACTGGCCTATTGGAAGGCAATGTTCTCTGGAAGAATACATGTAACACCCCGTTAATGAAAAACACAAGATGCAGATGTAGGCCCTTGACCTTCGTCTTTCCCCTAGCCATTTTGGACTTAGGTGTTGTTGTTGTTTGCCATCCATCACTTAGGATGTTGGGTGGCCCATAATTACTAAAGTGGATCTAACTTTAAGAAAAAAGGCATTGGGAAGTTTAGAATGGTACTGCCTTCCTCAGTATGTTAGCGTTGTCAATTGATACTGCCTTTTGAAAGACCCAATCTTCAGTTTACAGAGTGCTATACTAATACCCCCAGTTTGAGTTCCCAGTGTTCCACAGATCATTGATAATGATGCATCTACTTTGCTAGCCCTATATTTTTCTTCAGTCCCTGCTATAGCTATTCAAATCTGTCTGTCTTTTTATACATTCAACAGAACATCCTGATCAAAGGACAAAGACAAGCCCATGATGGAGCATTCTCCCTCCTTATTTTTTAACAACCGTGATATTTTGTCTTTTGTATATGATGGATCTACAGTGGTTATCTTTGTTTGCTTCTTTGTATTGTGGTAGTGTCTACAAAGCAGTCAAAATAGGGTACCTTTGTGCTTGTCACTGTGAAGATCAGATGAGAGAATCCCTGTTCTCAAGAGTTTACAGTCTAAATAAACAACATAGATACTAGATGGAGAGTGGCAAAATGAGTGAAAAATAAAGGCATAATTATGGTTAAAAATGTAATATTAGTGCCATGTCATAGTTTTGACATGATGGTCCAGGAAATACGTCAAAGGCAAGGATAATTTTGTGGATGGTGTCATGTAGTGGACCAATTGTATGCTTTGGATAATTTTAGGCAGGCTTTTGAAGTGACTTGAAGAAGAATGCCCTATATTTCAAAGCCTGTCTAAAACAATCCTAGCCATGCAGTTAGCCCAATAAACATATTACCCACAAAAATCCTTGCCTCTTGCATATTAATATCATGTTTTTATATATGGGTGGGGTTGAGTTAGGAAGGTATTTCATAGATTTCATAGACATTAGGGCTGGAAGGGACCTCGGGACATCATCGAGTCCAGCCCCCAGCCCAAAGGGCAGGAAGTCAGCTGGGGTCATAGGATCCCAGCAAGATAAGCATCCAATTTCCTCTTGAAGGTGTTCAATGTAGGTGCTTGAACCATCTCTGCTGGCAGACGGTTCCAGACCTTGGGGGCTTGGACAGTAAAGAAATTCTTCCTTATGTCCAGCCTGAAGCGGTCTTGCAGGAGTTTGTGACCGTTTGACCTCGTCATCCCTTGGGGCGCTCTGGTGAACAAACGTTCCCCCAGATCCTGGTGGTCACCCCTGATAAACTTATAGGTGGCCATCAGATCACCCCTGAGCCTGTGCTTTTCCAGGCTAAAGAGTCCCATGGCTCCCAGCCTGTCATCGTAAGATCTGTTTTCCTGACCTCTGATCATGCGTGTGGCTCTCCTCTGGACTCTCTCAAGCTTCTCGACATCCTTTTTGAATTGTGGAGCCCAAAACTGGACGCAGTACTCCAGCTGCGGCCTCACCAAGGCCGAGTACAAGGAGAGAATGACGTCCTGGGATTTGCTCGAGAAACATCTATGGATGCAAGCCAGCGTTTTGGTCGCTTTACTAGCCGCAGCATTGCATTGCAGGCTCATGTTCATCTTGTGGTTAATGATGACCCCCAAGTCTCTTTCTTCTGTAGTGCTATCCAATGTAGCACTGCTGAGCCTATAAGGAAGCTGCAGGTTTTTCCTCCCAAGGTGGAGAACCTTGCATTTATCTGTGTTAAACTCCATCAGGTTCTCGTCCGCCCATTTGCTGAGCTTGTCCAGGTCAGCCTGGATCACCCGCCTATCTTCTGGCATGGATGCTTTGCCCCAAAGTTTGGTGTCATCGGCGAACTTGGCCAGTCCACTCTTGACTCCAATGTCCACATCATTAATGAAGCTGTTGAACAGTATGGGTCCCAGGACAGAGCCTTGAGCGACCCCACTGGTCACAGGGCACCACGATGAGTGACTGCCATCAATCACAACCCTCTGGGTCCGACCACGAAGCCAATTTCCCAGCCAGCGGATTGTGGTGGAGCCAAGGCCACAACTGGCCAGTTTGGTCAAGAGGTGATCATGGGATACCAGATCAAAAGCTTTTTTGAAGTCAAGATATATGACATCAATCTCTTCTCCCTTGTCCAGGTGATAGGTCACCTGGTCATAGAAGGAAATGAGATTGGTCAAACAAGACCTACCCGCAACAAACCCGTGCTGGCTATCCCTTAGAATGTTAGCCTGGGCCAGTCCATCAAGGATGGCCTCGTTAATAAACTTTTCTAAGATCTTCCCCAGGATAGAAGTCAGGCTAATGGGCCTGTAGTTAGCCGGATCCACTCTCCTCCCTTTCTTGAAGATCGGCACCACATTGGCCTTCTTCCAGTCTTCGGGCACTACACCAGAGTGCCAGGAGTTTTCAAAGATCCGTGCCAGGGACTGGGCTATGACGCTTGCCAGCTCCTTGAGTACCCTGAGGTGCAGATTGTCAGGGCCAGCTGACTTGAAGGTATCCAGCTTCTCAAGGTGTTCCTTCACGAGGTCAGCATTGATGGAGGGTAGGGGATTCCCCTCACCCAGATTTCCCTGTCCCATAGCAGGCATGGGCATCCCGTGTGACTGATGAAAGACTGACGCAAAGTACCTATTTAATAGGTTGGCTTTTTCCTGGGCGTCAGTTGTCAGTTGCCCCATCTGGTTTAGCAGGGGTCCAACATTGCCCTTGCTTTTCCTCTGGCTCCCCACATATCTGAAAAAGGACTTTTTGTTGTCCTTGATACTTGAAGCTAGTTGGAGTTCAGTTGCAGCCTTGGCTCAATTATTAGCTCAATGCAGAGAAAAAGAAGTAATATTTGGAAAGGGGACATGGAAGATGCAGTAGGGGAGGGAAAGAAGGAAGGTCTGAAACACTGTGTACGTTCCAGTCGCCCGCCTGGCGACACGGTCCGAATATCCCCTCGTCCGGTCACCAGCCTCTCCTCCCTCCTTCTCGCTGTCTCTGTGCCTGCCGCGCTCTTCTGCCACGACTTTGTTGTTATTCCTGGTTCAGTTGGATCTTCCTGTGCGGCGCGTGCAAGAGTGTCCAAAAATGAGACCGGTGATCCACGGGGACTCCTGAGAGCTCCTCCTCCCCTACACCCTCGCCTGGTCCTCTGGGATGAGTGTCCTCACCGCTCCCCTTAAGCAAGTCTCAGTCCCCCTCTTTGCCAGGGGTGTTGTGGGGTACAACCCTGCTGCTTCCGTCCTCTGTCTAGGGGGGTCCCGCAGTTTCCCCTGCGTCGTATGGCGCGGCCACCACTTGGGGTCTATCGGCTACAGCTGGCCCCAGGCTAGCATTACGCCCTCTGCCCACCGGGTATTGCGGTCCCCGGGCGCCTGACTCACCGCTGGCTCCCCGTGTCCTCACCGGCCGTCCCTGCTCACTGCACCAGAACGTCCGGGTTCCATGTCGGACGACGCCTACTAGCTCCTCCACGTCCTCATCCGCCACCACGGTCCTGGCCAACCACTCTGGCTCGGCGGATCCTCGCTGTCGTCTGTAATCCACACCGGCAACTCTGGCTTGGTGGCTCCACGCTGCGTGGAGTGGATCCGCCCCTCTGTCCCCTTACCAGCGGCTGGAAAACCTGTCAACCGCTCCTGCTTTGCAGCTTTGCGCTGGACGACATGGGTCCGCTTCTCTGCCTCCTCCGCCTGCTCCGCCTCCTCCACGGCTGCTGAGGACCACACTTGCAGCTCCGGCTCCATGGCTTGGGGCTGGGCAGCGGGGATCCACCTCGCCGCTCCCTCCCCGACGGCTGGGGACCACCCTCGCAGCTCTGGTCCGGCGGCTTCTCACTGGGCAGCGTAGATCCGCCCCTCCGCTTCCGGTCCCACTGCTTGCCACCTCCAGACAGATCTCGCACTCTTCTTTAAACTGCCCGCTTCATCCGGGGGCCTGGATTGGGGAAGTGATTGCTCCACCCCCTGCGCCTGAATCGCAGGAGCCTCCCGGAGTCCCCTAGCCCGGGTACCTCCCGGACAAACACAGAGGCCAAGTGGGATAATGCTGACATGTGGTGCGAGGGAGGGAAACAGCCGATCAGCACAGGAGAGAGAATGCCCAGGTTGAAACCCAGAGAAAATTCCTTGATGACATTATTGGTGCCTGAGATGCTTCTGCAGCTGCCTTGCTGTCTTCAGTCTCTGGCTGTTTCTTTCCTTGTGGCTACATAGTTGAATGTAATGGGATTTTCTAGAAAGTCTCTAGCGCCTCTGGAGGGAGGAGCCACTCTTGCACTGTTTTAGGTCTTGAGCCCAGATGGGCCTGTTAAGAACCTAAGGATTTTGTTACACATTATTTTTAGGTGACTCAGGGAACTGTTAGTCCCTGGATTGTCTACGCATTAAGATGTGCAAACTACTTTTATGCAGCCCTTAGGGATCTTGAAGTTACAGCACTCCAAGACAGGTTTTCTCTTGTCTGTATTACTCATCTCATGTTCTACGAATGTATGGCCATCCCACTGAGATACGCCACCCATGTTTCAGTTGTCCACCATCTCAGGATGCAGTGTCCATCCCCCCACCTCCTGTTGTGTGTGGACAAACTGTACACCCCCCAAACTTTAATGCCCACGGGGTTGTACTGGCACCAAGCCAACTTTTCCTCCTGTCCCTGGGAGTGTGCCCTAGCTGGGCAGCTTTCAAGGACACAGACAGGTCCAGGAGGGAGGGCTAGCAGGGGTGGAAGCAGGAGCAAAGTGAGTGGCCAGACTGGGATCCTCATGAGCTGGGACAGGGGCAGTGTCCCTGTGATCTGAGGCTACTCAATCCTCATTCTAATTCCAATCCAAGTCTATTAAATATGAAACTTTCTTTAATTTATCTTTATTTCTTTTCAATTCTTTTTTTTTTACTTCTTTTTATTTTATTCATTTGTGGGTTCAGTGCTGACTTTTTTTATTTCACCACCCTGCCCCCAGCCACCATTCCCACTGATTGCTTCTCCACCTCCCATTTCATTACCCAGTCCCATTCATTAAACTTTCCCCTTTCCAGCCTCATGATTCTGCCCCCACCAACCTATCTCTCCAACCTACCCCCCGACCTAGAACAGGGATAGAAACCAGTCCTGGCTCATCAACCATCCAGTGGCAACTCACAGCTGAAGCTCCTAGTCAGACCCCTGCTTGCCAGCCCTTTAGTGGCAAGTCGCAACTGCGCAGATCAGGGAAAGTCAGGGAACATTGTTAGCCTGAATATGTGACTGCTCTAAACTCAAGCTAGCACTAACGCCAACACCAATCAATATTTAAGAAGCTTAAAGTATAATGTGTAACAAAACCCTAAGTCAATGTTAAGAAGCTCTTAACTCATATGGGGCTCATGTACATGCCACAGTTTTTGCTGTTTCATGCTCTGCAACTGCATGTCTGTTTGTATGACCAGGATTTCCCGATGCTTTAAAAGTCTTTCTTGTGCATTAAATTAAAACTCCTCAGACGTAGTTTAGTTTGAATCACCGGGAATTAAAGTGTCACATCTATGGATTTGTTGCGCAAACACAAAGGCTCTCAAAGACATGTAATGAGCCCTTTGTCCACCAGATGGTGCTGCACCTTTTTTGTAGTTCACCCCTTCAAAATGCTTTCACTTTTGAATTCCTTCTGCTTTTTTTTGTCTTGTGTGGTTTGCCAGCTCCCTGCTTCCACAGATGCATGGCAGGGCATAAGCATGGGGTGGGTGGGGGAGCCCAGGCTTGGAGGGGCAGCACTGGACCGTCCCACTCTCCTGCAGCACTGGCCAGGGACCCGGCTTAATTCGTTTTAAAACCTAGTGCATGTAAACACCGATGCAACGCTCCAAAATAAACAAGTTTAAATTTTATAAACCTATTTAATTTAATAAGGATTAAAACCCATATTGTATACAGGCATCCATGGGGACTTTTGAAAATTTCTTTCCAAGCTACACATGAAATAAAAACCACATAGGGCACTACATATAGTTAAATTTAGCCGATCTGTAACAACTCAACAAAATCTGAAAGGGATATTGTTTAATATAAAATGTCTACATTGAGGCACATATCTATTTTTATTTTAAAATTAGCAGAATTTGTAAGCAGTAACATAGAGCAAACAAACTGATTTTTTTATGGTCTAAAGAAAGAGTAGTTTTATGCCAAATTAACCCAGCTGGACCTATTCAGTCCTATCATTCTTTGTCCTGAACTGAGACCATGTTGCCAATGGGAAGAAATTAATAAGGTGAGAAAGGCAACTTTTTGTTTTGTATTTTGTTTTTCTTTGATTATTTTAACAGTGCTGAAAAATATGCCTTCCCTCACCCCCAAATGCATAACAGGCATGTGGGTATTGAAAAATTTAAGTGAAGTATGTATGTGAAAAACTGTCTAATTTGGGATGAGTCCTCAGTTGAAAAAAATAATCATTCTGGTATAAGCAGTCATTTCCAAAGATTACTGGTAAAACAAAGACATTGCTCATGAAGTTTCAGAAAGTTTGACAAGAGCTAGTAGAGCTGGCATATATACATTAGTCAAAGGGTCCTATGCACTTTGTAATGAAATATTACTTTCAATTTATTTCCAAACTATAAAATACAAGCATTAGAATAGCGGTTACCTATATCAAATCACAAAGAACAGACTCACAGTGGACTTGTTTTTCAAGCATCAGATTTCAGGACTTTGTTATGACTTGCAAGTTGTGCACATCACCTCTTTGCCAACATCTCAGCAGAATAACACATGGCTGGGAGCTCTTCAGACAGAAAAAAAATGTATTAGAAGAAGCCAAAAATGACAACAAAGTGCCTATCTGAATTTGTTCAACCTTTGCAAGTTGCCAGTGAAAGGATTGCCTGTTCCAAAGGTTTCCCCCATACCAAATTTACAAGTGCGACTAGGTTACAAGAAAAGAGGCATGCAGCTGATTTTCCAGCCCCTAAGTACGCTTCTGCATGTTCTTTTGTGGCATACATCATGTCTTTGGCACACTAAGATACCATTGCTCTTGAGCCAGTTCTGCCAACCTGTTCCTGTTCGTATATATCAAATGTGGTAGGGAGATGATGTAGTTGCTTTGGAAACTGCCCCGATCCCCCCCCCACACACACACACTTCAGAGTTGTTGTAGCAGGGGGGAAGGTATCTTTACTACTTCATTTCCGAATTTGACACACCTGAGGGAGCAGGTTGAGTGGGTCATACTTGATGTCATCCTTCCTGAGAATACCAACTCGTGTAGTGACACAGGGCTGGATTACATGTTGAAAATCTCTGATATGGGAGTTCAAAATTAGAACGATTACTAGACCAGGAGAGTTGCTGAGCACAGAAGCTGAACTCAGTGCAGTACTTCATATGCTACATCTGGACTGACAAAGTTTTTGGATTAATTCATTTTTTAAATATATAGATGGAAGCACATTTGTTCAAATTTACATCAGGAAAATAAAGGACATTAACTTGTGATGACACTGCCATCTGAGGTATCTGAATGCAAAAATGGATTGGTTGTTACTGACTTCTCTGAAAACTGTTCTCAGTTTCTGAGAAGAGAATTATTCATAAGGGATACATATAATTGTTTATTTATGGCTGTATGTTCACCTCTTCTAAGGGTAAGGGAGATGCTAAGAAAAATAAATGGGAGGACATGGAGGAACTGGGATTTTTTTGAATTGTTGTAACCCCTTTTTGACCTGAGTTTCAAGCCAGAATTCAGTATTTTGTAAGTTATACCTATGAAGAGAATTTGGCAATGTAATGAGGTGTCCTTGATGCAATTCTGATTTACAGGAAACTAAAAAGTCTTGATTCCTTGGATACTGCAGGAGGTGGGCAAGCAGAGATAATTTCACAGCCCACAACAACTTCCTTCCTTCAGCATTCCTCAGATGTCCTTTATGTAGGCCTTTTTTCAGGGTCATGTTGACATGCCTGTTCAGCTTGTGCCTGGTTTTCTTGTGCGATGGCTTGTGAGTCTATTTCTTTCCAGCTTAGCTGTCTCTCCTCTATTCTCATACACTTCCCCCCCATCCCTTCTAAAAACAGTACCTTGCCAAAAACCCTCCTGGCCAAAGCAATTTCTGTGCAGCCTTTTATTTCCTTTGTTTTGGGCAGAAACGTGCATAACTACCTTCATGGTTATCTTCAATGAAGGTTGGGTGTTAAACCTGTCATTTCAACAAGGTTCATGCCCTACATACGCCCAATGCCTTCTGAATATGCCCAGTGGCAGCTCCAGGCACTCTCTGCTTCAGGATTTTACAATCTACATTATATAAGATATGGAAAAAAGTTAATGGGAACAGGTTTGACACAGTCATGAAAGCTGCACTGTAGTGGTTAGGCTAGCATCTTGTATTTTTCAAATTTTTGGTTGGTGGGTTATAGTTTTTGGTTTGTTTTGTTCATTTTTGAAAACAGAACAAGAGCAAATCAGGACAGCTATTAGTAAAAGGCTAGTTGGAAGAGCTGAGTTATTAAGAAGTTTCTGATGGAGACAAGTAGCTAGTTTCTTTTGCTTGGGACACTCTCTAGAGCAGTGTATTTTGGAGAGTAACCAAAGGTATCACACGTCACTGGTTGGTGGCGAACAAGCAGAGGAGTAATGATTTTCCCCTCTGCATGACAGCACATATTTGCCAAGTGAGATTTCAAGAGACAATTCAGTTAATCAAGAGACAGTGGTCCTGGGGTGAAGGCCCTAAATTGAGATGAGGGAGTTGTAAATTTAGTCCCTAGCTGTACAATATCCCCTGTGTTCTTAAGCAATTCTCTAAGGTTCAGATCCTCAAAGGTATTTTGGTACCGTATCCCCACTTAAATATGACAAACCAACTGACTTCTATTCTACAGAAGTTAGGTACAAAATGCCTGTGAGGATTTGGGCCTTATGTCTCTCATTTCCAATGTGGGAAGTAGTTTCCTGTCTCAGGGGGTTGTTACTCATGTTACACTGCATTTAAAATGCTAGCATCTGAGCATTCAGGCAGTAAACACATACTAAATATGTGCTAAGTGCCATCCTAGTAACAAAGTCAGGACTTCTTTGGCAAGGAGTTTCTCTAGATCTTATTACTTAGTACGTGTTAAACTAATGTCCAGCTGGAAGTAATAGGATTAGAGCAAGGATGGGCAAAATGGTGGATCGGGCTAGTGGCTGGACTCCATTTCCCAGCAGCCCCTGCCCACAACGCTGCAGATGGTTTCCATGGGGACCCAGCAGTGCTGGGGCTATGACAGCTCAGGGCCAGAGTTTCCATGGAGATCAGCCCCAGCAGCACTGGCAGGATGTGCAGTTGGGTGGGGAGCTGCTCTGGAGCCAGGACTGGAATCTTGCAGTGGTGACAGTGTGCTCCAGGGTTTCATAGATTTCATAGATTTCATAGACATTAGGGCTGGAAGGGACCTCGAGAGATCATTGAGTCCAGCCCCCTGCCCAAAGGGCAGGAAGTCAGCTGGGGTCATAGGATCCCAGCAAGATAAGCATCCAATTTGCTCTTGAAGGTGTTCAATGTAGGTGCTTGAACCACCTCCGCTGGCAGACTGTTCCAGACCTTGGGGGCTTGGACAGTAAAGAAATTCTTCCTTATGTCCAGCCTGAAACGGTCTTGCAGGAGTTTGTGACCTGCAAGACCTAGACCTGCCCTGTCTAGGGCGTGCGGGCAGCGCATCACAGCTATGCCCCAGCTCCAGACCATGCTGTGCACCTTGCCAGCACTGCTGGGGCCAGCCTCCATGGAAACCCTGGCCCAGTGGTGTCATGACCCCACCACTGTTGGGGTCTCCATGCAAACTGAGTGCAGCAATGTGGGCAGGGGCTGCTGGGAAATGGAGTCTACTACAGGCCTGATCCAACTCATGAGCTAGACTTTGCCCATCCCTGAACTAAAGACTAGTGCAAGGGCTGGGGCTGACAATCATCTGTTGTCAGTCAAAGCCCCCTCCCCATCACCGCAGCACCTGAGCGAGTTCAGGAGTCCAGTGCAGTGTTGAGCTTTGCTTGACAAACAGCTGATTGTCAATCCCTGCCCTCCTCGCTCACTAGGGGAGGTTTGAGACTGATGTGGTAAGAGGGCTGGGGCTCACAATCAGCTGTTCGTTAGTAAAAGCCTCATACCGTGGTGCAGTGGGAGAGCTGGGGCTCTCCTGCTCTCTGCCTCCACACTGGGTCCCAGGTTTAGTGGCACTCTCTGCCTTCATGCTGGCTCCTGGGACCTGGCAGGGAGGCATGGAGTGCCACAGGACCTAGGTCCCATTTCTTTTTGCCTCTGCCCTGGGTCCATGGGCAACTGGTGCCTCCTAAGTCTGGTGAGGTACCAGTGGCTGATTGCCGTTCTAGGGGTAGGGTAGGGTCCCCCACAGTGGCCAATCACTGACAGGGAGAGGGGGATCCCTCAGGAGCTGGCAAGCGTCATAGCCCAGTCCCTGGCACGGATCTTTGAAAACTCCTGGCACTCTGGTGTAGTGCCCGAAGACTGGAAGAAGGCCAATGTGGTGCTGATCTTCAAGAAAGGGAGGAGAGTGGATCCGGCTAACTACAGGCCCATTAGCCTGACTTCTATCCTGGGGAAGATCTTAGAAAAGTTTATTAACGAGGCCATCCTTGATGGACTGGCCCAGGCTAACATTCTAAGGGACAGCCAGCACGGGTTTGTTGCGGGTAGGTCTTGTTTGACCAATCTCATTTCCTTCTATGACCAGGTGACCTATCACCTGGACAAGGGAGAAGAGATTGATGTCATATATCTTGACTTCAAAAAAGCTTTTGATCTGGTATCCCATGATCACCTCTTGACCAAACTGGCCAGTTGTGGCCTTGGCTCCACCACAATCCGCTGGCTGGGAAATTGGCTTCGTGGTCGGACCCAGAGGGTTGTGATTGATGGCAGCCACTCATCATGGTGCCCTGTGACCAGTGGGGTCGCTCAAGGCTCTGTCCTGGGACCCATCCTGTTCAACATCTTCATTAACGATGTGGACATTGGAGTCAAGAGTGGACTGGCCAAGTTCGCCGATGACACCAAACTTTGGGGCAAAGCATCCACGCCAGAAGATAGGCGGGTGATCCAGGCTGACCTGGACAAGCTCAGCAAATGGGCAGACGAGAACCTCATGGTATTTAACACAGATAAATGCAAGGTTCTCCACCTTGGGAGGAAAAACCTGCAGCATCCTTATAGGCTCGGCAGTGCTACGTTGGTTAGCACTACAGAAGAAAGAGACTTGGGGGTCATCATTAACCACAAGATGAACATGAGCCTGCAATGCGATGCTGCGGCTAGTAAAGTGACCAAAATGCTGGCGTGCATCCATAGATGTTTCTCGAGCAAATCCCGGGACGTCATTCTCCCCTTGGACTCGGCCTTGGTGAGGCCGCAGCTGGAGTACTGCATCCTGTTTTGGGCTCCACAATTCAAAAAGGATGTGGAGAAGCTTGAGAGAGTCCAGAGGAGAGCCACGCGCATGATCAGAGGTCAGGAAAACAGATCTTACGATGACAGGCTGAGAGCCATGGGACTCTTTAGCCTGGAAAAGCGCAGGCTCAGGGGTGATCTGATGGCCACCTATAAGTTTATCAGGGGTGACCACCAGGATCTGGGGGAACGTTTGTTCACCAGAGCGCCCCAAGGGATGACGAGGTCGAACGGTCACAAACTCCTGCAAGACCGTTTCAGGCTGGACATAAGGAAGAATTTCTTTACTGTCCAAGCCCCCAAGGTCTGGAACAGTCTGCCAGCGGAGGTGGTTCAAGCACCTACACTGAACACCTTCAAGAGTAAATTGGATGCTTATCTTGCTGGGATCCTATGACCCCAGCTGACTTCCTGCCCTTTGGGCAGGGGGCTGGACTCGATGATGTCCCGAGGTCCCTTCCAGCCCTAATGTCTATGAAATCTATGAAATCTATGAAATGTCTGGCTGCAGAGGGAAGTGGCATGGGATGTGGTACAGGAAGAGGAAGCACTGTGGGACTGTGATCCCACTGCTCTGTGCCTCTGTATTGGTTTCTGCATCCCACGGTGCTTTCTTTCTTTGCACTGGGTCCTCATTCTGTCCTCAGAGAGGAGTGATGTGGAACCTGGTGCAGAAGCAAGGAGAGCTTCCAGGACCTGGGACCCACCACTCCCTGACTCTGAGCTTGGTCCTTGGTGGGTCCCTAAGCTAAGACCAAAAATCAGCCCTGGGACCACACTGGAGTCTTGAATTGGCTCTGGTGCCGTCCCAGAGCTTAGATGGAAAATCGGCTGACCTCCAGTCTCAGTCCTGGGATGGCACCCAAGCCAGTTCACAAGACTCCAGTCGCTATTATGATCTATATTTAGACTGTAGTAAGCTTTAACATGCTACTGCTCAGAAAACTTTCTTGAGTCATATGAATGCTTACTACAGTCTACATATGATATCACACATGATATAAGGCCCCCAGAGAGATGAAGGTCAATTCACTGTTGTCTGAAATGTGCCTGGTACTGTGGTATTTATAGGCCATAGCATTTACTACCCTGATAACCAATATCAAAGACTGGGAATATCACCAGCCAGGGCTTAGAAACTCATGAATACAGATGTCTCTAGCACAAGCCGGAGCTGGAGTGCTGCAGTACCAATAATTAACCATGTTCTGACTCTTTTTAAGTATACTGATATTGAGGTGGTAACTGCGATTTTTCAAGTGGGAATCCCCCCACCCCTCCCTCTTTTCTTTTTTTAACTCCAGCATTTCTGGAGTATTCTGTATCTTGTGCATTCCCCAGCAAGATTCTTCCATTTAGGTAACTCCTATGGAGGAAGCAAAGGATGGGTTGGGGAGAGCCAGAGAGTAAAAATGCCTTTAAGAGCAATATTCTGCCAGAAATGCAGGGGGGTGGGGTAGGAGGTGGAGAAAAACAGCAACCTTTCAGAACCTAACTGTAAGTTAAACAGAGAGAAAACAATGAAAACTACCTCCCTGGGTCACCAAACAGAGGAAGGATGTACACAGTTGGAACTTTGCTTTAAGAAAGATTCAGTAACAGCCCTAGAATTTGGAATGAATAAAATGGCTTTATCCCTTTATGGAGAAAAGCAAAACCTTTCACCAGTGTGGCAACAAGCAGCTTTCTGGCTAACCTGAAGAGTGAGACAGTGTCTTAGTAACATAAGGGCAAAACGTGCTTTTTTTTAAATGTAAGATTACCGAAGTCTTGCCAGTGGTGCTTAACAGGCAAATTGTTTAACAATCACAGCAAGCATTCTGCACCTGGGATCTGTGCAGGTGCAGATTCCTGGTTATAGGCCAGCATTATTTTGCAATGCCATTGGCTTAAATCACTTTAAAACAGAAACAATATTGAACATCATTTTTATTTTCTGGGTGCTTTCTTATCTATGTAAGTGCATAAAACTAAGTTGCACACTTTTATCCAAACTGAAAGTCAACACTGTTTGGAGCAGCATATTATGATTGCCATGCTTTCTGGTGGCGAATTAACCCTATTGGGCTGAGTCTATTTAGAACCCTACAAAACAGAAGAAAACAAAACAAACAAAACGCTCCCACCGTAAATTAACAGAACATGCCGTGGTGAAATAATGGAGATAGATGAAAGTCAGGAAAAAACCACATGCAGCAAAGTTGATTTGTGCTTTCATGGGAAAGCATGGGATAAAGCTAACAAATAAGTAAATCCTGGCCATGAGTCAAGATAGTCCTCTGGACTGGATTTTCTTCTACATCTAGAGAATAACGAGTGCCATACTAGGTCAGACCAATGATCTATCCAGCTGAATACTCTATACCTGACAATGCTCTGCTTGAACACTCTTTATTAACCCACACTCAGGTCCCTGTTAATGTCAAAGCTGCAATCTTTACAAATGCCCATATGGAGCAGATGGAATCTGCATATTGCATGATAATATCAGACAGCGGCTCATAGACTTTGAAATTGGTATCTGACACCATACGGAAGACAGAGGTCCCTGTTTTCTCTTTTGTTTTCCCCTGAATCATTTGTTGTGCTTCTAGTGGCCTCCCATATTGAGGGAGGCTTATGGTTTTCCTGGTAAGCCCACCACCCTTGACAGTAGCAATATCAGATGCTTTAAGGGGAGGGTAAATGAACACGGCATGTCTAGTGATCCATCCCATTATACCCTCCCTGGAATCAACCATCATCGAATTAGGGATGACGGAGGATAGATCTCTGACTGTTTTGTTTAATAGCTGCCAGTGTCTGAGGTACAGCAACAAGTTCCACAAGAAAATGTATAGATGTAGTTTAATATAATGCAATGAAATAGTTCTTGGATTGTGAACTTTGATGATAAATTTGCTTCTTAATTTGCAGTAGGAAGTGTCATGTAATGCTTTTTCCTCCTGCATGTCTTGCATTTTGATCCTAATAGAATTAACTGTGGAGTGAATCCTTATGGCAACAGATTTCTTGTAGTCCAGCATTGTTATACAGAGCCATTCACCTTCTCAATTCACTAGGAAGGCTGTCAAGTAATTAGTTATAAAAGTTATAATTAATTTCCTGAGCTGCTATACTTGCATCATTTCAGCAATCGCTCTTTGGTTTTTTTTCTTTCTTTTTTTTCTTTTCTTTTTTCTTTTTGATCTTCTGGAGGGAACTCTAAATTAAATAATAATTCAATAATTCTATTTTTTCCAAGCAACTTTGTAATGTATGCAGTCATATTTATTTTTTTCAAATATCTTATATATGGACACAACTCCACTGAATTTTTGGAACACTTTTCTATGTCCATGTGAAAGAATATGTTAGGCTATGATACAGGTATGATCCAGATAAGATATAAAAAAAAAAATGGCAAACTCTCATTGACAAAGCTGCCAAATTTCATCCTTCATTTTGGTCTGCTGCTTATGCATATCAACTTTACTTTAATATATACACTATGATGTTTCTGTTCTTCAGACTCCTGGATAATGTAAGTAAAACACAGAACACAGAGTTTCTTAGGAATTGCAAAACATAGTATACTTGAAGGTTTTAATCAAATAGTGGTAACATTTTATTTTTCATTGAGGGACTATACAGCATTGATCAACTCACTCACTACTCCCTGTATTTTATTTTTAATAGGTTAGCAGCACACTACATACTAAGAATATGAAAGATTTTCATGCATAGTAGTGTCTTTTTTTCTTCAGAGAGATCAAGCCATCTAACTGTTTTGATGGTGTCTGTATAGTAGCCCATATCAAATGGATAAAGGACTTAATTTTATGATCTTATATGGTCTTAAAGGGTTTTTTAAAATCAGACCTTCTTATGTACTGGAACTTTTCATTCTCTCAGATTCTTCATTAACAAGAAACCTCATTCAAAAGTATAATGGGAGATTAGAGGATTAAGCAATTTAGGGTTGAAAATAAATATTTCTGCTCCCTGTGTTAACAATTAACTAGCAGAGCATTGGCCTTTCCAACATGCTTGGTTAGGAGTATGTGTCTTTCCAGAACATCCAAAAAGGTGAAGATGCAGATTGCCACATGGACAATTGTTTGCCCTTCCTAACTCCTGTGGTGGATTAGACAAAGTATACAGTATGAAAACACCCAGCTTAGATGCATAAAGCTCTTTGTTTTCAACCCTATATCAGTGTTATATTCTGTGCCCTCACAAGCTGATATTTCTCTGATTCTTGATAAGTTCTTTTTCTTTCCCTTTCCTCTTTCCAGTTCCTTTCACTCCCTTTTCTCCTCTGCTTCAGTGTTTGCCAGCTCTGATAGAGTTCTTCTTTGGTACTGGCTCCTAACAATTTTGTATCATGTCCTTCTTTCCCTTTGCCCTCATGGTCTGACATAGATTTTCCTTCACATTTGTTTGCTTGCTCAGTTTGGGAACAGTCTCCCTCTTTCTCTTGCAATGTAGGTGCTCTGCTGCCTTACTGTCAGCATAAAATATCCTGGAAGCCTCAAGTGAAGCCAGTTCACTGGACTGTTCAGTCAGTCGAATTGCCACTGCTTCCTGCTGTTCCTTTGATAGATAGTACCATAAAGTGGATGTGATGTGGTTATTAGGCTGTGGTTCGGTTCATACTGAGTTGTATTGATTGGTGTTGGTTCAGTGCTTGTTACACATTTTATCAATTGACCTTCCAGATTGCATCCCTGCTTTGTTTCTTTTACTTCTGATTCTGCTTTGTCTCTAGTTTTGTAGCTCCTAATTTTCTTTTGGTTGATTTCTCATAGTATTTCTTTACTTTTCTATTGCACAGGGAGAGTTTTCTAATGAAACCATATTTTCCTTTAGCCAGAGTTTGTTTGTTTGTTTTACAAATCTAGTCTGCTCTTTTCTAGTATGTCAATTTCATTAAAGGACTCAGGTTCTAAAATATTTCAATCATCACCAAGCAAAAGAAATTTAACCCAAATTCAAGTTTGGGAAGGTAAAGCTCATGGGTGTAAAAAGCAGCTTTACAGTAGGTCTGTTCAAATAGAATGTGTAGGGCAAAATAGTTCAGTAACTGCAGGCCTTCACAAACTGTTCCTTTTGGCCAACTGGAGTTAGAGCAATTTTACACAGGCTGAGTATGTGGCTCTGGATTTCTAAGCATATTATTTACGAGTATGCCTGGAATAGCCTGAAGGAGTAATCACAACTAAATGCACTTCCATGTTTTCAATTCATGATAGCTACTCAGTGGATGTACTCACATGTACTGGTAAGGCAATGTGATAAACTCCAGCTCAGTTTGCACAGAGTGGACTGGTCCTGTGTACAGTGCGTGCATGTGACCCTGGACCTGCAGCAGTTTGAGACGAGGCAGAGCGGCCCTGGGCTGACAGCAGGATCAGGGGGTCAGCCCTGGGCTCCAGGTGGTGGCAATGGCTGGTGGAGGGGCTGGCTGGGGCACAAGATTATTGAAACTGCAAAGCTGTGTGACTGACCCCTGAGCCTGCTGCCCGCCTGGAGCTGCTCCATCTTGAATCAAACAGCTGTGGTCTTAGTCACTGTCCATACATGCATTTCTGTGCAGTAAATGACTCCGCTGTAAGATAGTATGGCAAAGTCCATTAATTTACTGTGCTGTACTACCAGTGCACATATAGATGGTGACGCTCTACTGCAGAGCTAATTAGTCAACTCTGCAGTAAAGTGCATGTGTAGATGCACCCTGTGAGTGAGTTTACACAAGACACCAACTGTGCAGTAACCTACTAATACTGCGCAATAGTGTGCTGGGCAAAACCTGTGCTAATACGCTACTGCACAGTAGTATTAGGCTACTCCACAGTTAGCGTCTGTAAAAACCCATGCCCTGGTGCTACTGCCATTAAGTCCCAATTTGTAGGGTTAATGCCACTCTTCTTAAGGTATGCTTTCAGGGTGTTCTTGTAGCGCTTCCTCTGTCCTCAGTAGGTCCTCTTACCATGCCTACATTGAGTGTAACAAGAAGCCCCTTCTTGCCTGCACCCCTCTCCATTTTGTGCATTTCTTTTTCTTTCTAAGTACTGGCAGAGACCTAACACACTCATTGCATGGGTGTGGCAAGGCTCAGAGCAAGCCAGAAAGCTGAGGTGGCTTTCTGTAAGAGAAATCTACAAACTACATCTACACATCGATTGAGCTAAGTGTCACTAAAGAAAACAAAAGAACTAAAATATCCACTTTAAAGCAAAGCCTGTAAGAGATGAGACAAGCCAAGATGCACTGAAAACATGACTGTAAATATATCCTGGTGAACACATTCCCCTTTTGATTAAAACCTACTTCCCAAAGAAAACTTCCTGTATCTGTCTAAAGTGTATGCTAAATTAATCTACTGCATTTAACCTAACTCACTTACTATTCCCAGTGTTTGATCCTCACCACCTCACATTTGCATTTATTGATTAAGGTATATTTCTTTTTATATTTCATCTGTCTCATCTTTGGCCTGGTATTCTCTATTGTATGTTTTATACCTTTTAACTTTTAATGAAAGTATTCTTTAGAGTAAGTCATACTTTGTATGACTAAATTATTATTGTAAGAATACATTGGAATTGTAATCACTGGAATTTTATTGATATATTGGACTGGTCCCCTAAGTGAATGGAGTATGTATGAGTCAATAGATAATTGAATGACAAAGCAAGAGCCGCTGGCTGTTAATAGCTTAACCAGAGGAACTTACCATCACAAAACTCTACATTTTAAGCTATCAAGCCATGTGAAACCTGCAAGGACGCAGCCATTGAATTGATCAAGTCGAGGGTGAACTTCCAAAACTGCATCACTGGGCAAAACCCCCAGTGACTGTGATTAACAGCTGTCATGCACTACTCAAGACCCATGTGGGACAGTGACTTCCAGATTGGGTAGCCAAGATGATGCTGGTGGATGACACAAGTCTGCCAGAAAGGGATAAAAGGCAGTGAAGGATGACCCTCAGTGGCACCCCCTAATCCAGCACCTGACCTACCGAGACAGAAGGACAAGCAGGCATCCCCCTTCTGGAAAAGACATTGCCCTGGAGGAAGCTGATCGACTCCAGCACGCCGGATAGGTATAAACCAGCATTGGTGCTACACTACTGTTGCAGCAATTGCATGTGTGAGTGTGTGCATGTGTGTGTGAGTGTGTGTTAAGGTGGGCAGTACCCCTCATAACTCAGAGTTTGCATTTATGATTTTATTGGTAGCTTCATATTCCATCTAATAAACTAAAAGTTATGATGATCCTGAGAGTTGGTCCTTTGTAGCCAACATGAGAAGAGGACTTGCTTTGGGAGATGAGTGTCAGCCATCCACACAGAGTGCCAGCCCAGTGGAGTTGATGTTTTATGACCTTTGCCTCAATACTGATTATGCTAGCTGCAGAGAGGATGCTGGCATTGGTGCAGTGGTCTTCCTATCTAATGATAAGGATCTTCCTAAGGAAACACTGATGGAACCATTTGAGGTGCTTAAGATGGCTTCGATATGTTACCCATGTCTCGCAGCCATAGAGGAGTGTGGGGATAACCACTGTATTGTAGACCAGGATCTTAGTTTCTACTTGCAGGTCTTAGTCAGCAAAGACATGGCAATGCAGCTTTCTGAAGGATACACTGGCACAGTGAATCCTATGTTTGATTTCTACATCAAGATTGACTGACTTGGAGAGGTGGCTGGCAAGGTATGGAAAATGTTTGATGTTTTTCAGGGGTTCTCCAGCAATGGTAATTTGTTGGGGGAGGGGAGCAGCTTGCTCTGGCATAGGCTGATGGAGCACCTTGGTCTTCTCAATGTTAAGGGAGAGCCCCAGGCTGTGACAAGCAGCCGAGAAGAGGTCAAGGATAGACTGCAGATCAGTCTCAGTGCATGCAAAGATAACAAAGTCACCAGTGTACTGAAGGTCAGTGATGCCAGTCTTGGTAACTTTTGTGTTGCTATGAAGGTGCCACAGGTTGAAAAGCTGATATACATTTTCGATTCTCAACCCCAATTCCAGGAGGAAGGCAGTCATGGATGAGAAACAAAATCACAGCAAGATAGATGGGAAAAAGGGTTGGTGTGATGACACAGCCCTGTTTGACACCAGTACGGAATGTAAATGGGTCTGTCTCTGATCCATTGCAAAGTACTGTGGCTGACATCCTGTCACGGAGTAGCTTGAGGACATAGATAAACTTCAGTGGACAACCAAACCTAGCCGGCACCTTCCATAAAGCTTCATAATTGATGGAGTTGAAGGCCTTGGTTAGCTCAGTGAATGCCATAAACAGCTCCTGGTGTTGCTCTCTACGCATCTCCTGAATCTGTTGTGCAAGAAAAATAACTTCCTCCTTGACCCATATTTGGATAAGTAGGTGAAATTTTTGCACTAGTGCTGTTCCTTCCACCAGCTTTGAAGACCTGCACAGGGATGCCATCTGGGTTTGGTGACTTATTGTTCTTGCTCTGGGTGATGGCATGCCAGACTCCCTTCAAGGGTGGGGGATCAACAAGAGGTTCTGTTACTGGGTATTGAGGAATGGACTCAACAGTGGCAGCTGAGACCTCAGAGCACAAAGCACAGTAGCACAGAGCACAGTTAAAAGCACAGTAGAACAGTTCCTTGTTGACATCTTCATTGTCAAGTGTGGGGGCATATGCACTGATATCTAGCATATTGGTTGTTACTAAGCTTGAGTGGACAATCATAAAGAGTTTGTTCATGCCGCGAAGGAGTTCTGATAGCTGTCTGACAATCTTGTTCTTTATGGCAAAGCCAACCCCATGAATATACCTCTCTTCAGGTGACTTTTCTTTCCAAAAAAAAACATAGCCACCTCCTTCTTTCAGCTGCCCTTCATCTGCCCAGTGGGTGTCACTTAGAGCAGTTATATTGATGTCATATCTTGCAAGTTCTCTAGCTTCTATGGTGTCTCTTCTTTCAGGATGCTCACTGTTTGGAGAGTCCATGAGAGTGTGGACATTCCATGTGGTGAATTAGAGCACTTAATTTTGTTGGTTTCAGCCTCAAGTAGAGTGATCCCAGTGGATGTGGCAATCCAGCCAGGGGCGCGGGGGAGGAGGGGGTTGAGACAGCTTTTGTTTAGGGCACTTCTTCCCATTCTAGCCCCTTTCCATTCAGGGTGAACATAGGGAATTCTAAAAACGATTGCTCATTCACGGCCACGGCTGCCAAATTGTACTTCTTTCTCGGTAAGTGCAAAATGACCATCACATGACCACCACCTACATGCAGAATTGTGACTAGGGACTCCCAGAAATCACTGTTCCTGTTCCCAACACCAGTTATCCATCACTGCAGGACTTGGTTTGTGGGAGATGTTAACAACCCTAGCAGAGGCCTATGCACATGATAACTTTTAACATGGGGAACCCAGTGCACAAGTGACAACCACATGAGTTTGACGGGAAGGAGCTCTGAACCCAGTGGCAATGATGTCCAAGACAACCAGAGACCTCCATCCCACTTCAGCCCTCATCTACCATCACAGCCACAGAGAACCAGCTGGTTCTCAGGTATGGTTGTTCCGTTGTTGAGGTCTTCAGGAGCTTGGACCATGCTTAGTCTGATCTGTTTGCCAGGGGAGATCCTACAAGGCTTCAGACTACATAGCTTTGGGAGTCATTGGAATACACAAGCCTCTCCACCATGACAAGGACATGGTCCAAAGAAAAGAAGAGTAAAATTAAGGAGTTCCTGGCTCCCATCTCTGACCACAATTCATCAGACCAGTATGTCTCTCTCAAGATCAATGGCTTTCAATCTTTTTAAACTCAAGGCTCCACTTCATAACTTTTCTGAATTTAGCATAAACTCATTTATTTATTACAGTGCATACAAAATAATGGGTGTTTTTACACATTGTGGGGGGTAGACACCTTTAAACTCACTTCTCTGTAGGAGAAAAGACTCAGAGAGGACATAATGGCAGCCTACAAGTATATCAGGGGCGTAAATCAAAGTTTGGGGGAACATCTATTCACCAAGGCTCCTCAGGAGAGGATAAGAAATAATGGGCATAAAGTAACTGAAGATTGCTTCAGGCCAGACATAAGGAAAAACTTGTTTACAAGTTGAGTGCCGGGGGTTTGGAACAGGCTCCACCCCGGAGGTGGTACAGTCACCCACCCTGGTGATCTTCAAGAGGCATCTTGACACCCATCTTGCTGGGGTCATCTGATCCCAGTGGTCTTTCCTGCCCAAGTGCAGTGGGGTGGGCCCAATGATCTGTAAGGTCCCTTCCAGCCCCTAACAACTATGAAACTATCCTTGGCACTGACTAATATAAAATGGTGACATTATATAGCAGTGCACAGAAAGACCTGAGCTTAGCCAACCAGTCCTGAACAGACTGTCTGAAGATGTATAAGCAAGTCACTAATGCTACTGCCTTTACCCACTGTAGTGAGAAATGCCATTTTTAGCTTTCACGCATTTCCTGACTACAGAAAAATACATTTCTTGACCATGGCACCCTAATGGAGAATCACTGCTCCTAGATAGACATAGTACATACATTTGTTTAGTCAAATAAGGGGACTGAGCTGTTGAGATATAAAGATAAATTGACTCATAGAATATTTGAATGACTAGACAACAAATAACAGATAGCTAATTCAGAATGTATTGTTTTTTGTAGAAATAAATGCTTAAACAGTGCAAATGGATGTATTTTACAGTTATTTCACAGTTAGCTACAGAAAAGTAGAAAGAAGCCAACAGGTTTCCTAAAATTTTGGTTAATTAGGGTGGACAGAAATATTTGGACAAAATAGTGTAGGTATACTACATGACTGTAGAGTTAATTTCCATATATATGAATCGGGACAGTCTAGAGGGTTTTTAGCATCCGTCTTAAAAATTAGGAAGTTCAGAATGATGAAGTGGAAAATGTTGGGAGACACCACCATAGCCAAGGATTGAATTTCCAGCTCATAGGCCAGTAGGATGTTGGTAATATCAAAGATGAGAGGAATGTTGAATTTTAAATATGTGCTGTGTATTTCTTATAAATTATTTCCCATTGGGATTTCTATCTCTATGATCTTTAAAGAAGTGACCTCTGTAGAAGCAGAGGAAGTCCCAAGGTTGGGATTTTGTGTTAGGTGAAAAAATTCCTTGAGTAAATAAAAATACAAAGCAATTGAGTGGTCAGCTAATTGTGGACAGAATGAAACCTCCACTCATGTCAACAGGAATGTTTCTGTTGACCATATATGGGGCCAGAATTTTACTTGGTATGGTTTCTTATAAGGAACAGGAAATAAATAAGTATTCAGATATGATGGTGATAGGGGCCATGGAGAATACATATATTTCTCTATATATTTAATAATTAGATCTGCCTTTAAAGAAAAATGGCAGAGCTTATTAGTGGACATTTTTAATACAGAAGGATAATTTCATTCAATATACTGTAACTTCTTGGAAATACCTCAGGATGAAATATGGTTCTGTCCTTAAATAGGATTTAAATCAGAACATTCCCCCAAATCTTGGAAAGCAAGTATGACAGTACCTGGGGAAATGTTGTGCACTGTTTCATCCGCTGATTACTGTTCTCTCATTACTGTCATCTTTCAGTCTGATTTGCCCAAATCATCCTCTCTGAAGTGGGGCTCAAAATAAATTGACAAGGGATGTCCTCGAATCTGCATGGATTTTCTAACATGTGTTCAGAGACTGCCCTTCTGCTTTCCTCTTTGGAACCTCCACTGTGTGGCTGCCCTGTCTCCATTTATTACATTTCCCCCCCAACCCTTTTTGAATAGGTGAGTGCTATATTATTGACTTTAATGCAACTACTGAGTGTTGTTAGTTTCATTTTTGTGAAATGCCTGTAGTGTGAGACAGGTGCTCTAAAACCAAAAGGAACATTTATGTTGATTAGAACAAATCTGGGAAATGTGGAAGTTAATGCTGCAGTGACCCAGAAGCTTTTATGGAATGTCAATAGAACATTTTGTGAGTTTCTCCTAGGACATCAGTGTTCTGTGGAATGGATGCCATCTTCTTCTTCTTTCTTTTCTTTTAAACAAAGATACTGGTGAAATATATGCTCCTAGATACAAAGTGGATTCAGGAAAACTAAGGAATATAATTTCAAATGCAGCAGTAGAAAGACAGGATCTATAAGTTCTTCCCATCAAACACCTGACAACCTCCCACCGACTGTTTTTCTTTGGTGGATGAACAGTGGGGTAGGAAAATAAGTTACTGAAGCTAAACTAGGACTAGGACAAAATTTAAAAAGCTGGGAAGAGGAAAACATTTTAAAGAAGTGTTGATGTCACCGTTATTAAAAGAAGTCTGTCCTTGAGCTCATGGACTCATTGCTACCAGCAGATCCTTGAAACAATAGCTTCTAGCCTGTAGACAGCTGGCCTGAGTGCACTGAATGTCTGGACTCAACTATTGCAATATCTTGTACCTCTGAAGGATGATGTTTGTCCCCCAGAAAAACATCAGTCAATTTAAAAGCAGTATCTTCTCTGCCAAGCAATATGACTGAAGCTCATTGCCACAGTGCACAAAGTGCACAGTGCACTAAAACCTACTCTGTTTTCTTACTTCTTACTGGGCCAGATTCAGGCTTCTGGTTCTGATTCTTCAGGCTTTCAGTGCCTTGTGCCCAGGGTTTTTTATTTTTCTGCGTCTTTTTATGGTAGTTGCATGTCTTGCGGGTGAGTGTGGGGGGATGTGAGTATGTGTGTGGGTAGGTGTGGGAGGATTGTGGGGGGACTGTAGGCATGAGGGGACTGTGTGAGGAGGCACTGCTTAGGAAGGGTGGGTCCGCTGCCTCCCACAGGGCACATGGACTGCTCCCCCTGCAGGGTCCCATCCCTCCACAGGGGCTTTCTTTCCCACAGGGCCAGAGTCTCCTCCTCCCCCCCACAAGGCCCAAATTTAAGCCCATCTCTATTGATAAAACCAGTATTTGAAGAAAATGAAAGATGTTTCTTGTTCAATATGGTAATCTTCAGCATATCTTTGTAACCTCTTTAGAATTGCCTTTAAGAAACATTTTCCATTGTTGCCTAAAAAGATCAATCTATCAGATAGCAATACAATATGAGGGAGGCACAAGAAATACTTTTACAGACATATCATTCTGCAGAAAACTGTACGGTCAATTTTCTTAAAGCTACCTTAAAATGATAAGTCTTATATGTGTTTTTTAAGCCTTCCAGTGAATTAGAAGGCAGCCAGCCAGTCATTAGCATATGGACATAATTTATCTTTTATGGGAATATTGTAATAGACACCAGAGGATTTTATTTGAATCCACTTCTTTTCTTTCACATTTTTTTCACATTGCATTCTCTGCAGTAATTTTCATAGTTTTACTACTTCACAGTTTTTCATAGATAGGTGGTGTCACAGATCTCTAACCATTTTTCCAGTCAAGTCTGTCCACTTCACTACATATTCATAGATTTTAAGGGAAAAAAAGGAATGTCTTCTGAATTCCTACCAACTGCAAACTGTAATTTTTCACTGTTAAATATTTCCCTTTTTAAAAAATCAATTGTGAAGCATCACCAAATTTCACAACCTCTGCCGGGGTATCTGCTTTCTAGATATAAATATAAGTATAGATCTTTCAGGTTCCTAGAATATGCTGAATAAGAAAAAAATGTCCAAGGAGAGGCCAGCAGGGAGACTACCTGAGAGAGCATCATTCAAAATTGAGGGACTTGATAGAAAACTGAGATTGGATGTCAAAAGATTCTTATGAAATGGGGAACTGAAATTACTTTATATATGTGATAAAAGAATGAGTGTATGGATGGCAGGAGGGAATGCACTAAACTGTAGGGAATGAGAGGGAAGGCCAGTAGAATATGGAAGGGGAAATGACGATCATGATTGACACCGTTTAGACATCTCTGGGACAACCTTTTGGTCTTGCAACATAAGGATACTTTCAGTATGCTGGTTTGAAGTTGTTTAATGTCGCAGTTATCATTTGATCATAATGCAACATCGCTGGATCTTTATGTGAAGAATGCTAGTAATCCAGGGGTTTTCAACCTTTTTTAGTCTAAGTACCCCTGATGGCTGGCTGCTGAGCTGGCAGGGGGTGGGGGGAGGGGGGAGGGAGAAGTACGTGGCTGGACGCCGAGTGGGGGGTGGGATGGCATACAGGCAGGTGGGAGCACAGCACCACTGCCTCCCAGGAGCAGGGGCGGGGTGGGCCAGGGAAGCTCACTGGGCTGGGGCGAGAGTAGTGGCAGCAGCAGCATGCAAGCTTGCCCTGCCCGCAGAGGGGCACCGCTGCCGTCTCCCTGCCCTGTCCCTGTCCTGCTCCTTGGAGGTGGTGGCGCTCCATCCTTGCCCGCCCATGCGTATCCCCTAGGACTGATCCAAGTACCCCAGGGGTACGTGTACCCCCAGTTGATAACCCCTGTAGTAATCAATCTTGAAAGCCAGTGTTCCTACCAGACACTATCTAGTTAAATCACAAGATACTGGCATATATGCTGCAATCACTGGGGAAGCTCTAGGGTCTTGTTATGTAGGGGTTCAGGCCATAAATGGCCATAATTGTCCTATGAGTTTATGTAAAGGTCTGCTAATAGCAAGCCAGCTCTGTTAAAATTGTATCTGTCCTACATAAAAATCACAGTAGGAGTATAAAAAGGTGCTTTGAACCTTTTAAGTTGTACCCACAATTAGCAATGGCTTACTGCAAACTATTTCATTGGCTGGATTGTTAAATAATCATTGTCAGCTTTGATGAATTTCATCCTATCCCCTAGATTTTGAAAAACAGTGTGAAATCCATATGCTTTTGAACAAAAAGGAGCAGTGATATAGCATTGCTTTCCCATTAAAGACTGCTACCAAGCTTCTGGGAATAGAGCTGTATGACATTTTTGGCACGGTCCTTATAAACAAGTAAACATGCTGAAATATTCAACCCACATGCCCCAAAACTATTTTGTGGTATTTTGTGATATTAACACACACACACACACGCGTACACTTACACACATGCAAACACATATAACTTTGCCGAGGTTAAAGCTGCTTTTTGTGAGCACAGTATGTTCTTTCTTTTCTTTCTTTCTACGTCTCAGTAAATGAAAAAAGTGTCTAAAGTTTCATGTTTACTCAATTAAAAAAAAAATTCTAATACCGTTAACATTTTAAGAGGAAAAAAACCCAGTAGTCTGAAGACAGTCTATGTAGCTTGTCCTTCCATGTAGGGAAAAATACTGATGTGGTAGAGGAAAAAGAGAAAAGAAAAATTATGCCTCAAATGCGGAAGTAGGAAATAATTTATTGTCAGATTCTAGAGCTGGAGTTTGTCTATATTTTTAAAAAGTAAGTAAATAATGTAATGTTCTTTACTTCTTTGTAAATCTGCTGTTCTCTAAGAAAATCCATACACCTGTGCTTTCATATGGTGTGTGTATCTGTGTGTGTGTCTGTGTGTTTCTGTATACAAGCCATATTTCTAGTGGTGGCAGGTAGCAGAACTGATGAGTACAAGATGGAAAAAGGCTTTGGTGATGAATGATCAAATTTTCAGAAACATCTCACTTCATTTGATTTTTTCATAGAAGCCATTACAAGAATAAATAGTATTTTCCTACCTCAGGCATTCTGCAGTTCTTGGTCACAGGATGATGGTTTCTTCAGTATCTAAAGTTGGAGGCCAGTTGGTGGGGGGTTTTTTAAAATAGTATGTCATCTGAACAAATACACTGAATCATCCAAGATAAATGAATGCTGTGGCATTGGGAAGCTGACAACATCATCAAACAGTCAGCACCGGAGTTTAACTGAGGAATTTATATGAAGACTACTGTATACTGACCTGAATAGAGTGATCTGTTTAGTACCCAGACTGGGAAAAGGAATACAAAAGCTAGAGAAATGATTGAACTGAGCTAAATGTCCCCCTTGGCATTTTTCATCTTGGAAAATAGCCCTCCAGAGGAGTGAGATGCTGTGTATACTTCATTCCTCTTGCCTTCTGTGGGAGTGTGAGGGTTTTGAGCATTCAGCAACTTACAGGATTAGGGCCAATGTGTGTGGTTTTCTGCAATAGTCACTTTGCTTCTTTGAAATATCCACTTTTGCTGCCTGTTTTTCCATATTCCTCAAATAAAGACATGTCCCACTGTACAGGGAGCTCCCCTTTAGAAATACTTTGTGGTTTTTATGCCTGGCAGCTACTCTTAGGGGAGTCTTGTGAAATGCCTGGAGAGTCATATTTAAGTTGAAAGCTGGCCATTCTAGGGTTTCCTTCACTACAGCTCAAGTGCCATAGGTTCCATTTATATTATTCAGTGAAGTAATTAAGTTCCTGATCCTGCAAAGGTCTGTGATATGGTTTACTTTAGGCATTATAACATCACTGATCATCCCCTTAGCATGTATAAATCTCTAGAGGACTGAAGTTTATTTGGGGCATAATCTACCAGGGATAGATCCAGGAGGATCAGCTGTGCAGACAGCCCCCACTTCCACTTCTGCAACTGCTGTCCCCAGCTGATTCACAGGGGGAAACTGCAGAGCTGCTCCTGCCCTGCTCCAGGCTGTGGGTGCATGTGGTGATGGCACACAGATTCTTCCCTGTAGCACCTCCTCCCAGATAGCAGGGGACCCCTGAACTGGAGGGGTGGGCACATGCTTCCTGGCCGGCTCCCTGCCAACCTAGAGGCTCCAACCATGACTCACCCTTATCCTCCCCATAGCCTGAGGGAAAATTTGCTGCACCCCTTTTAGTAAATCCTGGATCTGCCCATGCTAGTTGCCAATGACAGTCTTGTTTTGGGAACTAGCTCAAGATTTCATAGTTGTTAGGGGCTGAAAGGGACCTTACAGATAGATTTCATAGACATTAGGGCTGGAAGGGACCTCGGGAGATCATCGAGTCCAGCCCCCTGCCCAAAGGGCAGGAAGTCAGCTGGGGTCATAGGATCCCAGCAAGATAAGCATCCAATTTCCTCTTGAAGGTGTTCAATGTAGGTGCTTGAACCACCTCCGCTGGCAGACTGTTCCAGACCTTGGGGGCTCGGACAGTAAAGAAATTCTTCCTTATGTCCAGCCTGAAACGGTCTTGCAGGAGTTTGTGACCGTTCGACCTCGTCATCCCTTGGGGCGCTCTGGTGAACAAACGTTCCCCCAGATCCTGGTGGTCACCTCTGATAAACTTATAGGTGGCCATCAGATCACCCCTGAGCCTACGCTTTTCCAGGCTAAAGAGTCCCATGGCTCTCAGCCTGTCATCATAAGATCTGTTTTCCTGACCTCTGATCATGCGCGTGGCTCTCCTTTGGACTCTCTCAAGCTTCTCCACATCTCTCTCTCTCTCTATTAGTGGCATTTCATCTTAAAAATCACAGAAAAATGTGGATGTGGGGTCACCCCTCGACATCCAAAAAATGGGGGGTCCAGGCCCTCTGCACTTGGTCAGGAAAGACTGCTGGGATCAGATGCCCCCAGCAAGATGGGTGTCAAGATGTTTTTTGTTTAAGGCGGGCACTTCTAAACACCCCAAAAAATGGAGACAATATATTTATTTTAAATGCAGGAGCACTAGTAGAGCCATTAGGTAGAAAATAATTAGGTTATTATTGGCCTTGTCTGGGTGAGAAATCACTGAGAGCAAACAAGGCTGATAAATCTGCTTCATTCAATGTTTGAGGCTGAATAGGCCAGTGTTGAGTATAGCAGAGTTGACCAACTTCTTAGCACCTGGGCAACAGAAGGATCCACACACCACAAGGGCCACACCAGCAGGTTCAACAGACCTCTTCACCCTTCCCTCCCTAGGTGCAAGCTCCCCTGGTGACCCCCCACCCCCAACACTGCACCACATAGGCATGTCGGCAGGTAGGAGGCCCCCACCACCCTCCTTGGCTGTGGATTCCCCTGTGCCACCATACTGCAAATTCCCCAGCACTGCAGGCTATGCTGAGCCATGCCACCCTGCCCTGCTCCCTGTGACACAGGCAGGAAGTGAAAGCCAGAGAAGGGAGAGGCAGCCTCCAGACCCCAGCTGCAACAGCAGCTGGAATGATGATGGAAGCAGCCACCAGGGGGAACCCAGGGGCGACACATTAACCCCCTATGGGCTGCCTGATGTACAGCTCTGATATGAACCTCCGTATACTACAGTGAGTTCCAGCTGGCTCTTAAACATACAATTCCTTATGTTTTTCCTTCCTTTACCAAGCACAAAAATAACAACAATTAACAATCTCTATTTACATGTTGCAGAATTTCAAATACATATAACTACCTACTAATTACCCATAGTAAATTTCAATTAGTCTGAGATGACTTGTGCTATTTCGTTCTGCTTCAATGTCAGGGTGGTGTTAACATTTTGCTTAATTCCTGGTATCATGTGTTATTAAGTAATCACTCCAAACTAATAAGTCAGAGGTCTCCTTTGTTAACATCCTGGACAGACATAACATTTGAAGCACTCCAAACTGTGAGCATACAGACATGGCCAGCTGCAGAAACACTTCAAAATGGCAAAAGCACTCAAAAATGATCCTTAAAAAATAATCCTTGAAGTGTTTCCTAAAATGTCTGTAAGGTGCACAGGGTGTGACAGGGTATTGCTCAATCTGCCAGAGTCCCATAGTGCTCCGCTCCCCACCCACTGAAGCTTGGGAGCCATGCAGATAATCCTTCTCTCCAGCCCCCAAGCTGGAGAGCAGGAAACTCTCCATGCCTCTTAGTGTCCACCCTCCTGAAGAGACAAGCCTGCAAGACTGGACGCTGAGAAGCAGGCAGGAATTCCTGCTCTCCAGTCAGGGGGCTGGAGAGAAAGGCTGTTTGTAGATGTGTTCACCATTTTCTAAACTGTAAACTGATTTGCTTCACACCGGTTTGAATTATATTTCAGTTTGAATTAAGGGTTAATATACAATTGTTGACCATCAGGAAGGTTTGTGTGCATTTCTGCACTTCTGCACTAGAGATTGCATGGGATGTCCAGTGCTACATCTGGTGGTGGGCACAAACAACAGCAAGCACTAAATACCTGCTATATATACATGCTAGTTAATACAGTTAAATTGCCTGGTTCGGACTGCCTGGGCACATCCAGACAAGCTTGCATATGCTTCTTGCTGCATCTCAAAGCAGTTTGAGACATGGCAAGAGGCCTGCTGGGAACAAAAAAAAAGTTCCCTGCGCTGCATATTTGCAGCATGGGCTCAAATTTGATACCTGGATATCCTGGTTCAAATCTCTGCTGCTCCTATTTGAGCTGCTGCAAGCACATGTGTCTGCATGTGTGAATGTGCCCCCCTAGTCTGCATTAACTTTAATTCTCATTGAATGAGGATTAGTTAAATTGGACTGGAACCAGTTTTAATTCAGACTACAGACATCTACATGTATATAGCAACAGCTGTAGTGTGGATTAAACCTATAAAACATAACGCCTATCAATGGCCAAAGATTCCTCACATACCTCTTGCCCTCTGGAGGCTATAAAGGATAGCCAAGTGCACAGGAGAATTCTCACTGGCTGTTGTCCTTGCCCATTCTCCAGCCCCTCTCTGGGTGGAGCATAGCACTTTGAGTTCCTGGAGGATGGAGCAATCACCTATTGTATCCTTACCTCCCCTGCTGGGAGAGTACTACCACTGCATTTTTTCATGACAATTTTTAAGTCCTCTGATGGGGGTAGAGGGAGTGCAGTTGAGAGCTTCACATCTGTAGCACTGAAGCAGTCCAGATTGGAGTGAAATTTGGAGCGATTCAAATGTATATGTGTCCATGTCCTCAGTATCTGGGGCCCAGGTTGATCAGCGCTGTGTATAATATGAGCCTCTGGACAACAATAGTCACTTTAACTGGTTTTTTTGAGAGCCTCCTTAAGATACAGTTTTTCACACTGCCTTTAAATTGCCTGTAAAAAAACATGAATTTAAATCCAATGAAAAATGAGAACCCTGAATAATAAAAACCTCTCTCTGTTTTCAACAAACATACAGATAAGGTAGCGGCAGTGCAGGCATCTTTATAAAATCTCTACCAATGTTATTTTATGAAACTACATCTACTAGTAAGAAGTACTACAGCTCAGTCAATGGTTGGCCTCCCAACTGAGGCTACAAAATTGCTGATAGCTAATTCTTTTGGTCAGATTTTGTTTTTTTTTTTAAATGTGATCAAGAGGTAAGATTCTCCATCTCAAAGCCACCCCTTTGCCACCCAGAATTTTATTTTTCTTTTGAGAAGGCATATGGGAAGCCCTGTGCTGCTGTTTGTAACCTATTATACTAGATTTAGGCTGTAACTTTTAACGGTACTTGTATATCCATTGCAAATACAAAGAATATAAAATGCAATATTTTGCATGTAAAGTTCAGTAGGCACATCTACATGTAACGTCTCAGCACCTACACGAGTGGCCCTGTTAGGCCGCAGTAAACTAATTAACTCTGCTGTAGGTTCAGACTTGTAAACACAAGCACTATCCTATGGTGGCATTCTTTAGTGGGCAGCAATGAATGTGTAGATGCTGACGGGCTGGCTGAGGCATGAAGGTGCTTCAGTGTGGGGGCTGCCTTTGTTGACTTGACACGCACCAGATCAACACTCGGGATCTCAATATTGTGCTGTTAAACAGGAAGGCGTGATACAAAATTATATACACACGCACAAACCCCACAAACACTCTGTGGGTTCATACATACATACACATACACAAACATACACTTCCATGGCTGTGTGTTAACACTAGCGGGTGTTTGGGGTAACTTGTGCTTGGAGTTACTCGGGGTCACAGTGCTGGGGTTACTCGTGGTCACCTGGTGCTGGGGTGGAAGCAAGGGAAAAAGGCAGGGTTTTGGAGGTGGCAGAAAGGAAGCCGAGACAGCAGAGAGAGAGAGAGACAGACAAACAGACAGACAGACAGACAAAACGAAGGTCAGAGGGGCAGAGAGCAGAGATTGGAGCAGGGCCAGGAGGTCAATAAGGTAAACTGTTCACTTCTTATTTATTTGTAAACAACAGGTATTATTGCTTTAAAATATTTTTAAACTTCCTGGCTTGGAATCCACCCTATAGGTCCAGATTAAGCTCTCATTGAAGCTAATGGAAGGAATACTGTTGACGTCAATAAACTCAGCCAGGCTTATAATGGACTTCCGTACTTAGGCACTTCCTCCTGACTGGAACTGTGGGAATAATTTGCAATGAATTTGTAGGAACCCATCCCCCATTTTGAGGTTTTCTGGGTACACAAAATTGTATGACATACTCAACATTTCTATGAAAGATTTTTTGTTGCTTTAAAAAAATCAAACCATTGACTGGAAACAGAGGTTACACGGTATGTTTCTGTTTCTTGATTGGATAAGTGAAACTCCTGTAGTCATATTTGTGAGGTAAATATTTGGGATTACAAATTCAAAAACTGCTTCCCACAAGTATTTGCTTAAAATTTGTGGGTTTAGTAAATGTTTCTTCAGTAAACACGTTTATTAACATATTTGCAGAAAGTAAACACAAAAGAGGTGTGAATGCAGTCAAAGTGAATTCATTTAAACTGTTGAAAGAATATTTTAAAAAATCTTTTGGTGTATTTGCCCATTTAAAAAATGAATAGACACATAATTCTGTTTCTAGCCTTTGTGTTTGTGAGGGAAATCATAGTGATGCAAGTCTAACTCATGTCATAATGTGTTACTGAGACCGCTGAGAGACTGAAGCAACAGCTATGAGAGGTATGGTATGGGCATCTTATTTGGGCATTAATTAAGTCCACTGCTCTGGAGGAGTGGTCAAAATACCACCTGAGAAGAGGTATCCATTAAATATCTGCAGGGATATTTAAAATCAACCCTGAGGATTGTCCTCAGGTAACCTGAATTACTTTTTCCAATCTATATCTTATGTCGTGGACCACACCAAAGCTGTACCCATTATGCTTCTTATTCCTCAAGTGGAGCCCTTCTAGAAATCAGTCTACAGGCTACTTTTCTCTCTCTTTTTCCCTGTTCCCCACCCCTCTATTTATGGAAAATAGGGACAGGAAATAGGGTACAGAAAGGCCAAACATAGGAACATGAGGATTGTGGGACTGATGCAAGCAGACTTCTATGTTCAGGTCTGCAGACCTGGCCCAGTTCTAAACACACTATAGTATAGATAGGAAGTGGTGTGGTGGGGGGAGGCTTGTCCTTTCACCCTGAGATTCAACAGAGCTTCTGGGGTCCGTTTGGATTACTAAAAGGATTGAGCTTAGGGGGGGTTTATTGTAAATAGCTGGTGAATGTGGCCATTAAGGCCACCTTAAGTTTGACCCTATCTGTTGGTGTACATGTAACCTATGTACAGGGCCATCTTTGTTTCAATCATTTCGACATGCCTTTGTTGGATGGTGTTGACAGATCTCAAGATGGTGGGGAGCAAATGGAAATTGAATCATCCATTCCTCTTGTGGAACAGATCCCAGCTTGCCTGAAAGCAGGTCTAAGGAGAAAGAGAGTCAGACTGCCTACAAATTAGAGGTGATAGGTCTCCCATCAGTCCAACTGATGGTTCTTCTGTGCAGTGGCTCCTATATTATCTGCCCCAGATATGAGTGGACTTCATTATGGGTAATGTGACTATGGTATAGAATTCAAGGAACTTTCTTTTGGGAGACGGTTTAGATTGCTTTAAACTGACCGTGACCAGACCCCTCAGCAATTCATGTAGGGCAGGGGTGCTTAACAGCCATTCCACAGGCCAGATCCAGCCCAATGGCATCATGTCACACAGCCTGCAGGGCTCACTACAGATCTAGTGGCACCATTCCCCTGCTGCCAATTTTCCACACCCATGTAGAGCCCTAAGTCCTGAACACTAGATAGAGACCTGATTCCTACACACAGGGTGGGCAGGGGTGGTGCTGGGCCCCAGGAACCAATCCTGGCACATAAGGTTGGTGACAGGCTCTTGGGGCCCAGTCTCAATGCAGGGGTGGAAGGGGTGGTGCCAGGCCCCTGATGCCCAATCCCAGAACAAAGGGTCAGGAGGGGACAGTGCTGGGCTCCTGGGACCCAATTCCAGCATGCAGGACAGGGAGAGGGTTGCACTGGGTCCCAGGGTCTAATTCTGATGCATGGAGCTCAATCTAGTCCATAGTCCAGCTCGGTACTACTGAACTGGCCCACAATGGCAAAAGATTGAGCATCACTGATGTAGGGCAATAGTTGGAGGTGTTGGGTGGGGTGGGGTTCTCCAGGGATCTGTCTTGGACCTGGTATGGTTTAATATCTTTATTAGTGGTTTGAAGGATTGGATTGAGTACGTGCTTAGTAAATTTGTAGGTGACAAGAAGTTAGGTAGAGTCAAAGATGCTGTAGAGGTTGTGATTAGGATTTAGAATGAACTGGATAAACTCAAAAAATGGCTTAAAACTGATCAAATGAAATTCAGTAAGGACAAATATAAAGCCCTGCATTTAGGACGAGACAATCACATGAACAAGTATAGACTAGGGAATGACTGACTAGACTGCTATACTGCAAACAAAGATCTGGAGGTTACAGTGGACTGTAAGCGGAATATGAGTCAACGGTATACTCTTGTTGCACAACGAAAGCCAGGTGAGGCCTCACCTGGAGTACTGTGTTCAGTTTTGGGCCTCTCACTTCAAGAAATATATGGACAGATTAGAAAGAGTCCAGAGGAGAGCAACAAAAAATTATTAGAGGACTGAGAGATGTGATTTACAAGGAGAAACTGAAAGAACTAGGATTATTTAGCCTGGATAAGAGAAGACTGAGGCAGGATTTGATAAAGGTCTTCAAATACCTTAAATGGATTATAAAGAAAATGCAGATAGATTGCAGGGAGCAAGATAACTTTCTGACTAGAGGGATAGGAGAGCATTACCAGGAGGCTGGACTAGATGACCTCCTGCAGTCCCTTCCAGCCCTATTTTTTCTATCATTCTGTGTTTGTACTGCATAATTCAGATATTCAAGCTAGTTCTAAACAGGCTGACTGGAGCACCATAGTAATATGGCCATATTTCTGCCAGTAATTGAGTTAGCTCTAAATGCATCATGCAGTACAGCTATATCCATATACTCACACTTTGCAAACTTTATATATCAAAAGGAAGTAATTGAACTCAACCATTTTAGGTTATTAGTATGGTAGAAGTCAGTGGGAGGCACAGTTATACAGTCTTAAAAATTATTTTCCAAAATGCTAACACTACTCAGTCTTTGAATAAGTGCTGCACTGCAGTGGTGAGCTGTAGAGGGTGCACAGGGGTGCCCATGCACCCCCTGAGAGCGCTAGTGCACCCCCTGACATCAACATTCCTGGGCAAGTGGGGGCAGATGAAAGTTCTGGTGCCCCCCATGACAGCACTGGCCGGGGAGTGTGCCAGGAGAGGCGATCCCCCCATGGCTGACCCCACGGACCCAGAAGTGCTAGCAGCATACCTGGAAGTGCGGGATCACTGCGGAGGACCCCTCCCCCTGCCGGCCTGTGGGATCAGCCATGGGGACCCTCCCCCTGGTTGCTGACTGTCCACTTGGGGGCTAAGATCCTGACTCAGGAGGCACCAGTCACCCATGCTGTACTGTTTTGTGAAGTAGTTTCATTTGGGGAAGCTGTGTCAGGCAACAAAGAAGTTTGCTCTCTGCCTTAGTCGCTCTCATTAAAATAAGTGTGTAGGGAAGATTAGCTCCCTTAAATGGAATACCAATGCTTATTACCTAAGATTGTTGAAAGAAAGATTTGCCTGCATGCTGTTTGGCTACCAAGTTTCCAGAACTGATGTATATGATGTAATAAAGATGCACTAAGAATATACCCAGATTTATTGTCACTATACTACAATCAGTGTGCAGGGCTCTGAATGTGCTATCACTTTGCAGAGGAGCCATATTATTATTCTTATTAATTTCAGTGTTATTAGACCAAATATTGTAATTCCTTATCCCTATTGAAAATTGTCGTGTCTTGATTAAGACATTTTTTGACCTGGTCTGATAATAGGTTTATCCGTGGACTGGGTTACATTATTAGGAACAGGAGCTAGAAATCCTATTTTCATCATTGTAAGCACTCCATAGCTTGTCAGAGTTGCGAAAGACAATCAAAACCTCATCTTATTAAAATCCTTGTCTTGATCAGTATGCTGTCCACTGGCAAAGTGGGAGGCTCTTTCAGTGAAACCAGAGCAGACTGAGAGTTCATATAGAAGCTAATTACATTTTGCTTTTCAGTGCAGAAAGACAGAAGAGTTGTGAATAAATTGGGAAAGGGGAGGGGGGAGAACTGAGTGGTGATTAATACTTGCATATAACCACAAGTATACAGAAAAGGTGACAAGGAGCCAGCTCCCCAGAAACCTATGCATCTTGGCAGTAGATGGAAAATTGCATTTAATTATAGGCACCTTTAACTTAGCACCTAATGAGCATGTTTGAAACCACACAGGGTTACTGTGTACTAAAGGAAGATCCAAGAATCAAATAGAAAATGAAAGCCTTTCCTTATCCTCCTGTGCTCTCCTGAATATAAAATAACCCTGCCTGGGCCCAGGAGACTGAGTGGACTTTTATTCTTGCTTTCTGAGAGATTGTCAGAGAAATCCATCCAACAAAAAATAATAAAAAAAAATAAGATGGTCGGTAGGGGGGACCAGCACATTTTAATAGAGAGCAAAAGAATGGGTATTTTTCCATTTTCACTTTGACTGGTGAGTAGTATTAGGGTCTTTGTATCTATTTTGCCTTTCGCAGTGGGCTATCTATTCACTTCTATCATCCCACATTTTATTCTTTTATTTTTTGGTCTGATGTGCAGTTTTGTCTGATGTGTGATTTTGTTTCATTTTTTAGACCTGAGAATGTAGCTGAGAAGCACAATAGTCCATCAGGTTTCTTTTTACTTATCTTGTACAGTAATTTGAATTTGTTGGTTCACGCAGGAGCTTTAAGGATGTAATGGCCAAATTCTTCTGTCCTACATATCAGTACAAACAGAGAATGAAGCTAATGAACTTCCTCTAAATTAATTTATCTGAGTTTAAAGAAGGGCAAAAATTGCCCCCCATGGCCATGTCCAAACTGCGACACCACACATCATACATGCAGTCATTCCCCACACTGCTACTTTGCGGCACAGGGGGAAAGGTGGGGGTTAACCCTGGGAAATCCCGGAGTTGAAAAGAACCATGCTGAAGGAAAGCAGGGTGGCACAGGTGGCAGCAGTGCATGCCACCCAAAACTGGAGCTGGGCTGGCTGGAGCCATGCTCCAGCTGCTGGCTGGGATTCCTGCCATGGCGGCAGCCCTGGGAGGCCCCCAGGACCCTAGATAAGGCTGCTGGGGCCAGCATAGTTGCTGGAATTATGGGGAGGTGGTTAACCCACCTGGGGTAATCTGCTGTGAGCCAGAGTGCCCAAGACATGGGCAGTTCCTAGGGACAAGTAGCAGTGGCACAAGGTCCGCACTCATCTGGACATGATTCATACGGCCTTGTACTGATTAATTTTGTTCCTTTCCATAAGACTTTAAAAGCAGCTTCTAACCTTAAAGAGGTAAGCTATTGTTTGTAGAACACGCTGAAGGAAGACTACTGTTTTCATTTTAGTGATAGAAGTAGAGAAGTAAGCAATGGCCTGAAATACCTGATATGTACTCAGCACATAATACATGTGGAGTTTTTGGCTACAATCAAGAGTTATGCGTGATATTTGTCCTTAAAAAGAATATTTTCCCAATATGAGACAACCTTTAAAACAATCTAAGCTGAACCCTTATATATACAGAGGGGAAGTGTAAAATGTGACCCCTGAAATACAAATGTTATTTGTTTCTGTCTTTTGTTGGCTCTGCCTCTGAGAGTATAGCAGACCGTGTAGGAAGGAAAAATTAGATTATTTTTCATTAAAATTTCTCTTTTTTTTTGTATTTCTGTTCAAAGGTGAGGATTGTTTAGTAACCTTGGATACCAGTACATGCTTGCTAGGTGCTTCTAAGACCATAGCAAACACATGCTTTGATCTTGAAGAGCATCTCAAGACAAATACATTATAGATAAGGGTCTACCAAACTCAAGGTGGCGGCTGGCTGATTTTTGCAGGCAGATCACGGAGCCAGCCATTTTCATGGGCTTATCATGGTGCCTCACCCCCCAATCTCTGACTGGCTGAGGAGCCCCAGTGGCTCTGTCCCTGCTGCTGATTAGTAGAAAAAGCTGCCCATCATATGGCCCCACCCCTTGCTGCTGATTGGCTCAGGGGTCTGTCCAAGATGTGTCCCTGCTCCTCACCACAGATTGGTGGAAAGGGGCAAAGCTACACAACAGGCAGCCTTCTCAGCCAATAAGCAATGGGGGGCGGGGGTGACAGCCATCTTGTCTGCTTGCCTTAGTGCCAGCAGCTGGGAAGAGTGTTAGTGTCTACTGGGGATCCAGCATTTTATTTTTAGTAAGTTTTCTTTGTTTGCTTGTTTTTTCCACAGCTTTTGTGGAGATCAGTGGATTTCACTTTTCTGTGAAATCCATGAAATCACAATTTGAGTACTTCCCTAATTATAAACATACAGTTTTTATTACCTCGTAGTCATGTATTTCTTTTTCTTCTTATTTTTCTCTCCTGCTTCTTTTGCATGCACAGTGATTTATTGATTTGTATTCTTAGGTTCAAAGCTTACCTGTCTTTCTCTTTCCATTGTGACATTTTCATTTGCTCTTTCTTGTTAGAAACATTTTATCTAATCACCAGCAGTAAAGTCTATTTTGGGGAGATTAAAAATGGAAAAGGTAGAAGTACATGAATATACTTCATTAACAAACAAGCATTTGTAGGCCTTGAGCATATTTTAAAATATTTGAAACCTTTATTTTGAAACTTTTTTGCAACTGAGCATTTTGCAGTCACAAAGCCCTAGACCTTTTCTTTCTTTCAATTTGGTCAGCGCCACATTGTCCCAATTTGATCAGCACCAATTGAGCTTAGGAACATATTTTCAGTGGGAGCTATATATTTAAAAATTTTCTGAAAATCCCAGAATGCACTAATTTGCATCATTAGGCACTTTTATAAAGTATCATCATCTTTAATTTAAAGTTAGGAGAGACTCTCATTAGTGCCAAGGCAATATTTAGTAAGCCACTGGGTTCTGCATTTAAGAGAATTCTGGATCACTATGGGTGCATACATTTGGAGACAGGCAAACTATCAAACTGCTTTAAAGAGTGGGGATCTTGATGCTTTTGAGCATGTATGAGCTAACTCAATGTAACTGTTTTGTCTGTCCACTTTTATCTTACAATAAATGAAGTTAAATCATGGTAACTTAACCTTGTTTCATTAACCCTGGTTTAATTTCCACTTATTGACAGATGAAACAGTTGCAGTGGATTCATCTTAATTGCAGTAATCCTTTGCTCCTTTTAAACAATGTAATTGTTTACCTGTCCATGTACTCAGGAACTCCATCCCTTTTCTCATCTTACTGTTTTTAGGTTATAGCCATTTATTAAGGCATAAATCAAGTCAGGGAAGTTGATCAAGTGAAAGGGTAGACTTCTGGATCCACCGAAGCCCAAATTTTGAACACTGTGGGCATTAGGGCTGTGCAAAATTTTGACGGGTATTTCATTTCAAAGATGTTTCAATGCATGTCAAGCTCAAAACAGCGAAATTGAAATGAAATGAAAGGCTTTGAAACAGCTTCAAAATGAAATAAGAGCACTCGAAATGTTTCGAGTTTCGAAGCGAGGCTTGCTTGAAGCTAACCAGAAACTAAGGAGAGGGAGGGGGAAGAAGCGGGTAGCCGGCTCTGATATTGACATGTGTAGCTGACCAGTAGCTGTGATCCTTTCCTGAAGTCCCTTCCAATCCCAGTGCTCTGGGGGCGAGTTGGAAAAACTGCATAAAAAGTCACACACACCATGAGGTTTTTTTGTCAGCAACTTGAGGTGCAGTTTCCTAGAAACCCCTGCACCTATTGCCTTGAAACTTGGTAGGCTTCATGGACTCTACAGGAACTACCTTACTCGGTGTTTTCACCCCCCTGTGCCTTCATACTTACAAGTGACATGAGTTTTGCTCTGAACAGTTTGAGATGCATTTTCCCAGAAACCCCTGCATCTATCTCCTTGAAAATAGACAGGCTGTGTGTGTGGTCTCAGCAGAGGCTACCATCCCTCCTGTTCTTGTTTGAATCAGGAAAGAAATGACAAAATTATAGGCATTTTCATGATTCCCCTTAATAGCCTATGGGAAAAACATTGAAAAGTGTTGAAACTGAAACAGTTTCAACAAAACGAAATGGAATAGTGCTTCGAAACAGTGAAATGAAACACTGTCCCTTCAAAACAGCAAAATGGAAGTTGAAATGAATTGGTGTGGTTTCAAAGAGCCCTAGTGGGCATGTCTACATGTGCCTGTTTGCAGATTTGGTACTGTGCAATCACTTAGCAATACCCACCAGTACTGTGCAGTCCCAGCAGTGGTGCATGGTTCTTTTTAGTTGCTATGTAGTAATCGCTTCTCGGCCTCTTGAAGGCTCAAATGGAGCGAAAACATTTATTCTTCTATCTCATGTGGACACACCCTGTGTGACAAAAATTCAAAGTCAGGGATATAAAATTTTTACCCATGCATACAAATTAAAGACTCTGAAATTCCTCTAGTTTAAATTCCTTTAGTTTAACTAGTTCCTACCTAGAGAGACATGAGAACATGTAGACAGCTTTACGGAACCCTGCAGAGAGCAGGCCCAGCCACTGTGTGGTTCTAAATCTGTTTATTCATATGAGGTAAGCAGATGCTGTCTTGTAGTTCAGAAAACGAGATGGTAAGTTTGGGAGGAAATTATAAGACAAGAGATTCTTTTAAAAAAGAACCAATATTTTTGTTTCTTTTCCTTTTGTTGCTGGTATAGGCATTCTAGTATACCATGCTTTATACTGCACATTGCTTCCAACTTATTTAGGAAAGGTATTGATAACTATTTGATTGTGATGGGATTTCCTTTTTCTTCTTACTATGGATTAAAAGAACCTGGAAAAATGAAAGTGAAACAAAGACAGCTGATTCATTTTTTTCCAGAAAAATGATTGGCAAATAATTGAATTTCTTTTTAAACTTATATTGGCTGTGCTTTTAGTTATTATTACAATTTTAAGTTATAACATCCACCATGCTTCTGTACACATGTAAAGGTAAAATATCTTATTGATATATACAGATCCTAAAAGTAAATGCTATTGAATTCTAGAGCAACTTTCACATTGAAGAGTACTGGCTTCCCCAGGAAAACTCAGCTGAGTAAGAACACATTATTGTGAATCTAGAGTGCGTAATTAAGTCGTAGGACTGAATTATACATAAGGAAAACTCCATTCCTTGTCCTAAGTGGATTGTGAGCTACACAGACCTTGAACCATTGTTTGAGAGCTGTTGTTTATAGTACAAGTATGTCAAACATACAGCTCGCAGACCGGACCTGGCACATGAAGTAGCTCCATTCAGCCCAGTGGGCTACTGGAGGCCTAGTGGAAGTTGGGTGCATGGATTCCAGGATGGTTAGGCTTTGGCCTCCCAGGATCTGGTGGATATGGTCCTCAGTGGGAGAACAATTAGCAAGAGCTATGCTGTTACAGCCCCACTTGCCCAGCTTCACTGCTACCACCAGCCTTTGCCAGTCACCACCACCACCTGCTCCTCTAGTCCCACTGCAGCCACCTCAGTCGACCATGCTGCATGCCAGATCTGGTCTGCATGGACTCCCACAGTCTGGATCTGGCCTGAGGCACAGCATAAGTTTGACACCTCTGATCTAATACATATTATGTAGCCACATAACAAATGGGGGAAAGGGTTGTGTTAGGTGTGAGAATGATTCTAAGAGCATCAGACATTTAGCCTCTAGGCATATTTATCCATATGTTTGCAAGGTGGGTTTTTGTTCTTGTTAGTTTTAAAGGTTGCTTGCTGTTTTAAAGATACTTAAACAGGTGGCTAACAAGTGTTTGCTAGATAGCACAGTGTGCATTGTGAGACAATCTGACCTCAGGGTAAAAACTTGTAAGAGGTACAAGCAAAAATGGGGTGCCAGTTGTCTCAGGTTTTTTCCTGCTATTTGGTACTTGTTTTCACTGAAAGCAGAATTAGGACTTCTTTAAAAGACTCGGTGTATAAGGCACTGGAGACAGAATCCTGGTTTACAAAACAGACATCCATATAATACTGAATCCTTTTCTGCCTGGGCCAACCATCTATACTGATCATGCTTAGCTTTAAAAAACAGAAGAGTTCATGTTTGTTTAGACTGGACCTACTCTTTCTACTATCCAGCAAACACATCTTTAACAACAGTTTTCTTTTACTTCTTTAAGATCCATGCCAGGTTTTCTGAAAATTAAGGGCATTGTGTAATCAGCATTACAGGCGATATAGATCCCTAAGGTGCAGTAGCTTTGCCAGATCTAGGGAGAGGATTGTCTCTGAAAGAACTGGGGCAAAATTTTATCAGTACAAGTTACACCAGTTTAGCTTTTGCCTAGCCATGTCCGTTCCAGGGGACATGGCTGCTTAGGCAAATAGGCTATTACCTGCTCCCTCCAAACATAGTGCTGAAGTAACACAATAGCTGCCTACTCCGTACAATTACATCGGGATGCATTTCAGTCATTCCTCATCCAGATATAATTTACATGGGTATACAGTGTATGTGTCTTTCTACTCCTTAAGTTCCTAACTTAAATCATCAGCCATGTAAATGGTGTAATTCCACTGAAATTAGTGGAGCTTCTAGTTGAAGCTCTGCTTCTCCATCTCTGACTCGTACAGAATCCTTGTCATTGCCTTCCACAGGGGTAGAAGTTTGAAGGATGGCTGTTAATCCTTAACTTTGGAATTTCTGAATTTCTTTCATGATCCTAATGCTGAACTGTAGCATGTCTGACATTTGGTAATAGATATTGAAAAGAGGCACAAATCAAGGCACACACAGCCATGCCATGTAGCATTTTCTAATTCTCTGCTTTCAGAAGCTTTGGAAACCACCTCCCTTGTGAGCTCTGACTAGTTCTGTTTTTGTGCAACTCTGAGTAATGGTACGTCTGTATACTGTGAAGCCTCTTATATTCTCTGTCTCTCTGTGACACATACACAAGCACACAGAGTCCAACATTATCAAATTCTATTGTTAGAATGTTCACATTTCTTCTCATTAATGATGTGAAATGTAAAAAGCTTGCCTTGAGTTTCTTGAAGACAGCAGTAATGAAGCTCTGAAGAAATAGTCAGGGGATTGGAGCTAATTAAAATGCAGCAGGGTGTAGAAGTAAAGGTAGCGGCAGCTCGCTATGCCATGTCTTTGGTAATCAGCAGTCCCTAGTTTACCCATGCTAATTGACAGGAGATGAAGTGCTACTGAGCGCGCACACAGCTAACGTTAATGGAGTCAGCACACGCTGCTCTTCTTGCCTGACTTGTCTCATTATCGACCTTGAACCGGCAAAGGTCAGTTGATGGTGCTGCTTTCATCAAGATGACAGGTGTCTAAGGATCTTCTTTTTGTAGTATAATAATTTGGCAGTTGTCTTATCCTGTACATGAATTAGTGATCTGATCCTTGAGATATGATGGATAAAAAGGACTTGTTTTGCCTGGTGAAGAGCTGAGTCCCTGTGCATTTAACAAATACCAGGTATTCAGAGACTAAAAGTCCTGAGGAAAGAAAACAAGGCTGTGCATCATATTTCTTCTTTGAGGACACATTGGCAGAACAGAATTGAAATTTCCCAGAATTTGTCTTAAATTTGAATTTAAAACCAGGAATGCTTTTCTTTCTACTGGGCAAAGAGCACCAAATGGCACCCAACAAATACATCAGTGCAGACAGACATGTAGCTTCCAGCTGTAACTCGGAACAATTTCTACAAAGTGTTTTGAGTTACAACTGTTACCCCAGACCAAACAGAAGTTCACTGTTGGTTCCAGGGGGAGGGGAATCTAGGTGTAGGCTAGGAGCCTACAGTCAGGTTGCCATAGCAACAACCAGGGCTCACTGTTTTCAGAACGGGAGGGGGGAAAGGCAGTGGCAGGAGCTCTTTCTTGGGGCTCCCCAGCTGGTATAGAAGGGTGGGGTGCGTGAATTGGAGTCCCTTGGACTGTGAGCTCCAGTATACCCACCCCATCCTCCTGGCAGGGACTGAAAAATCCCAGACTGAACTCCCTTTGCTCTCTTTCCCCCTTCCCCATCTGAAAACAGTGACAGGATGAGAACTCTGCAGGCACAAGTTCAAAAAGACATTACATTTTGAAATATATTTATCTGATACCTCATGCAAGGTAAGGTCTTGGGTGAACTTGCAGTGGTAGGAAAACAAAGTCTCCATGTAGTGCAATAATATAATAATAGCAATACACTGAGCTTGGTTGCCATTCATAATCTCTCTTATTCACCAGTTACATTCATTCACAATAGAAGACATGGAGACTACTAATGGGAAAAGCTTTTGACTGTTCTAGTTTTAGAATCTAGAGCTTTGGGCAAAGTGAGCATTTTATTAGTTGAGCATCCCCGGTAGCACTGGTTTCACACCTTATTTAGCCACCATTTTTGTTTTCCCCAAAGAAGAGCTACCATCTTCCATGTATCTGTACATTCCTGAAGAGTCATGGATCTTGCTTGAGAGTTAGCTTGAATTGTCTCTCATTTATTTTCCCTCATACAAACTGGCTGTAAATGTTACCAGATTAGAGTGATACCATAGTATACCCTTCTGTGTAAAGAAATGTGTAAAAATACTACCATTCTAATGGTATTTTACAGCCATTTTGTACAAGGGGAAATAAAAGCCCAACATACAAATCAGTGAAGAACAAAGCCTTCTAGCTTATGGCTAGGAGTTGTCCAGACTCCATTGGCAAGCAGTTGTTTGCTGTAGGTCAGCAAGGTAAGGTATAGAGAGGAGAGGGTAGACCACTGTGAAACTGTGAACCATGGGACCCCACACAGCAACATCATTTCGAATTCTTCTGCAGAGCTGGTGACAGGGATTCAATCCAAAGAAATTATTTAGTTATTGTTACTCGCTTTTAATAATATCCTAGCTTTGAAAGCAGCCATATGTAATGCTTACTGCTGCCTTTTTTTTCTTTTATTATAAGAAGCTATTAATACTATAAGGTCTGAAACAAAATAATCTCAGTAACTTGCAAATCATTCATTAATTGTTTAGACATCTTTGAGGATTTAGAAGAAGTTCATGTTTGTAGAATAGTTTTAGCTCATGTTTGCTGATGAGACAGTGAAGATGAGGCTTGATGGTAGCTGTAAGTTGGGGGTTACCAATAGAACTGTCTTTTCAGTAGAGAAGATTTGGTTGTTAAAACCTTCTGGTCCCTTGGGTTTCTCCTGGCTGACTCAGAGATGAGCACCAAATGCCTGTGTAGCATGATTCACAATGGTGACCTTCTTCTTGAGATCCTATTCTTAACCTCTTACCCCTCCATACCACCACCATAAATTTTAAAAAATAGATAAAAAGCTGCCTAAGTGCATTCTGAGATCAATAAAATATGTGACAGTAGGCTCCTGCTGTTCAGGGTCTCAGCAGTCTCTCTTCCATCCAGTGTCTGGAGGTTTGAGGGAGATTATCAGGACTACTTTAAGTGGCAACTAATGGAAATTCTGCATTAATTCAACAGGTAGAACTAACACAGTTGTATCTAGAGGTCTCTCTTCAGGCTCCAGCTGTGATGAGATTCTCACAAGGGACCCAACTGAAGAAATGCTCCATGAGTGAAATAACGATAAAGTAAGCTCTCTGCATTTAGGCTTTATACACTTTTCATAATTTTCTGTTTTTGCCAGTAGAAGATAATTTATTCCTTCCCTTCTACCAGCAAAATCATGGAAAAAAAATCCCTGTAATGGAAATAGCGAAGACTAGTGATGAAGACAGGTTCTCTTTTACAAGGAAAAAAGAAATCCTTCCAATTTCTCCCAGAAACAGAACAAAAACTCCATGGGCAAGATCAAAAGAGTAAGTTCTTTAAAGGAGAAGCTCAAAGAAAGACGGCTAAAGCGAATGGCAGAAAAATAGTGGGAAAGGTCTTTGTTCTTGCAATAGAGTTAACAGCAAGTGCAGCAGTAACATACCCCTGACAGTTTGTGGTTGGACTTGTGAAGGGGATCAGCCTTACATCCTGATCAAACTGATATTCAAGAAACTCCCCTGCTGCATTTAAAATGTGGGTGGTTTTTGCTCCAGAGGAGCTGCATTTCTTGGGAATTATGATTTAGTCTTTTCCCACACGGAACAGTCCAAAATGGACATTTCTTGTATAAAAAGAGAGGATGAAAGAGATGCCCAGCCTCTGACCTGCAAAGGGATCTGCGTTAGGCATATTTTCATCTGTAAGTAGAGAATGAAAATTATCTCCCACAGTACCTTTTTTCCCTCCAGAAAGGAAGGAAAATGAAGAGCAAAACAGTCTCTGAGCTGCTGCTGCTTTAAGAGAAGAGAAGAAGGCAGTGGGACTGCAGAGAATTGAACACCTCTGGCTTTATAAGAAGGAAAATGGGGAAAATTCATCTCAGCAAGGCATAGGTCTGTGCAAGCAGAGCTGGACTTCCCAGAAATGGATATGTTGGGAAAAGGGAAGCAGCAGCAAAAGCCCTACTAATGCAGGCAGGGGGTCAACAGGGATAAATTTAGAAGTAGTGTGCAATTAATTTTACCAGCATTCTGGGGCCTCACTAATAAACTCCGTTGATTTTGAAAAGGGCAAGCAAGAGGGAGAAGATGAAAATGGATGGGATATTTTTCCCTTGCCATGAATAGCACAAGGAGGAAAGGAAAAGAGGAATATATTTGGGTGCTTCCTGAATATTGGGTGGGGGGGGATATGATCCTGATGACTTATTTTCAGGCTAGAGCTTGAAAGGAACAACTGTTTCTATCAGGTATTAGGAAGAGGAGGGTTATTTCACAGGAAGCAGCTTGGAGAAGAAAGCAAAGGTGACTGTGTTCTTGAAGGGACAGAGCAGGACTTTGATGGGGAAGTGGTGGCATTTTTTCCAAATCCAGTAGATGCTCTCAAGGGAGATACACTATATTAAATCTATTGTTGTGTGTCATCCATGAATTGGGAGTTCATTTTCAGTTCTTAGTTCAGTTCCATAAATTAAAGGAGAGGAAGGGGGACTGCTCCCCTATCTTTGCAATTTCATCCCTTTGAAATAATAGTGTTTCAAGCTTTAAACAGAAAAGGTTCCAAATAAGCTCTAGCATGGTTGGAATCACTGGCTTAAAGTATTTTAGCATGTTATAAACAATCCTTTATGGCTTTAAACATATTTAATCAGTTATCCCCACCAAGTACCTTAGAGGGAAGAAGACTACGTTAACATTTAGTCTCCTCATCCCTGTCATTCTTCCTGGTCCTTATCCTTTTTCGGGCACACGTGGTTAACTTCAGTCAGCTTTTTGGTTACACATATCAAATATTGCCTTTGGCTGAGTGCTCTAAGTCACTGATGTTTTGTGTAGCATCTGCCTCTCACCAGAGGCAAGAAATTTGCTTCCATGTTCCTGAGAATGGCTTGTAGTGAATTATTCCAGACAGGCTAAGGCATGAAAGGATCTTAAATAAAAACACATTCACTAGAAAACTGAGAGAGCATCTACATGAGTTGTATCTTGTGGAGTAGACTGATTAGCTCCACAATAAATGTTGTGTGTCTACACATGTGCTCCTATTAGGCTGCAGTGAACTAATTAATTCTGCAGCAGGATAGTACTTGTGGTTACAAGTACTATCGTACAGCAGTGTTCTTTAGTGTGTAGCAAACCACATGTAGACACTGACAGGGCTGGTGGGGGTATAAGGGTGCTTCAGTGCAGGGACTGCCTGCTGGCTAGCCCTGCACTGGAGCACCCTCATACCTCGGTCAGCCCCTCGGCAGTATGTTGAGCCAGGTCAGAGCAGCCCTAGCCTGGCAGGCTGATCCCCTAAGCCCTCTGCCAGCCAGGGCTGCTCTGACCCAGCTCAGTGTGCTGCAGTCCCAGGCATGTGTGAAGATGCTGCACCTTGGAGCAATAAACTCCAGCATGATATGCACCAGATTTCATTTATTGCTGTGCATTAATTGCATGTGTAGATGTGCTCTGATAGATCAAAATGATATCAGATATAACTACATCCAAACCACTCCTAGGTATAAAGTTTTCAAGGTCTCTTGAGAAAGCCCAAACCCCTTGAAGTTACAGTTCAGATGTGCTAAATAATATCATGGGTCTATTTTAGCCATCCGTATCTTCCCATTCTTTTAGGCTTTTTATTTCTCAGTGGGTACATCTTCATGTGCAATTAATTCAAAGCAATAAACTCCAGTTTGAGCTGGAGTAGACTACAGCTGGGTTACAGTATCTACATGTGTGCCTGAGACAGCAGCAATTTGAGCTAGGATGGAGCAGTTTATTCCAGGGCTGGGGGGGGGGGGGGGAAGGGAGCAGGGAGGGGATCAGCCCAAGGCTCTGGGTGGCAGCATTGGGCAGCAGAGGAGGTAGCTGGGGCATAAGGATGCTGAAAGTATGGAGCCATGTGGCTAGGTGGCAAGCTGAAGTACGGCTCCCTGTTGGCTGGGCTGACCAGCTGAAATCTATTCCCATAGTCAGTGTCTACATGTATGTTTAGTCACAGTTTATTACTGCATGTGACAGGGGGCAAACTTGAGGCCAGATCACAAGTCAGCCTGCCCACCTGCCTAGGGCAGTCTGCCCTAGCTCACCTGCCATAACTTGAATGTTAATATGATAATATTATATTAACATTACAGTATATTAACATTACATTACCAAGGGACACTGTCCTTACATTACCCCGATGCCAGGAGGCTCTATCCATGGCTCCATACCTTCCCTACACCGTGGCCCATGCCTCACAGATAGCATCCAGATTGTATTTGCTCCCCAGTCTGAGGCCTTAGCAGATTCAGTCCATTGTCAGCTCAAACACTCACTCTCGCTGCCCTGCTCTCACATACACTCCACCCCCCCTCTCACAGGGACCTCCTGCATACATCTTATCACTAGGCCACACTCTACCACCCTTACTGCTCTTGAGCAACCCCTATGGACTTTCAGGCTTTGCTTTTCTCACTCCAGTCCTGCCACACAGCTATTTCAGTTTGCTCATGCTCCCCTACTCTACATGGTAGCACCCCATGCCTTCACTGGGCTGCTTTTGCCCAAGCCCCTCACCAAACAACTGGTTTCACACACATACACACTTGGGGCTCGCCCATGTATCACCCCTTCAAGGCGCCATGGCAGCTCTACTTGATACACCCCTGGTGCAGCCCTTCAAGCCACCTTCTGCAGCCCTACTCTGCATCCCAAATCATACAGTCCTTCAGGCACCCTGCTGTACCCTACTCTGCACAGGACCGCTGCATAACTCTGCCCCTTGGGGCCTCTCAACATCACACTATGCCTCTGGGGCCTCTTATCATAGTATTACGCCCCTTAGGGCCTCCCTTTAGTTCCTATATACCCAACAGATGGTAGGTGCTGGGATTTAAGGCACCCTGCCCCGCCTTTCACAGGGTTGGTGATCAGTCCTGGCATTTAAGTGGGGCTTCCATGTCACTGGCAGTCCCTCCAGGCCTCCCTACCTTGTCAGGGTGAAGTTTTAGGTCATGCCCAGGACCAGGAGCCTCCAAACCATCCCCATTGCTCCTGCCCTTACCTCCAAGACATTCCTGAAGCATAGCTCAGCCAGCTGATTTTTCTCTATTGGCTGCTGGCAGGAAACTGCTGCCTCACCCTATATAAACTGGGTCCTAAAATGACCACCGTAATCAGGTACCTGCTGGATGGCTGCTTCCAGCCTTTAAAGTGGCAAGCACCCAAAGGTGCACTGCCACACCCCATCATAAGATAGTACTGTCCCCAACAGTATTATCTTACAGTAGTGTTAATTAGTTTACTGCAGCCTAATAGCATCGCACATGTAGATGGTGATGCCTTACTAGTCAGCTAATTAGTCTACTTGGCAGTTAAGTGCATGTGTAGATGTGGCCAGTATCTCTGTTACAGTTCATGAAGTATCCATAATAACGTCTTGTTTTGGAGGTTGAGCATTTATATATCTCAAATATTTGTGTATGCCCAGATTTGAATCTCCCTCTACCATATTAGTCTTAGTGTTAACATAGACTAATCTGATCTGTTGTGTTAACATATTGGAAATTATGTCTGTTCAGGGGCTTTATCATAGGAAGTAAATTAATCTCTGTTCCTAAAACTGGTTTAACAGCCTTTCTAAAATAGTAACTGTTATTTTAGTTCCTACATAATCCCCATTGCCTTAAAAACTACTTTGACATTGGTCCACCTGTAATTACTTTTTCTTTGCATACACTTAATTGAGAATGAAGTTTGTTTGAATGCTGACACTTCTTTCACCAGGTAGGGAACGGGGGGAGGGTCTGTCTTCCCTCACTGGGCAATGTGAGCCATTGCCTTTTAAACATAGTCATAAAGTTCCCAAAGCTTCAACAACTCCACATTTGTTAAAAGTTTCAGTGATTTTCCAATTAACAGTAAAGGGCACAAAGAAATTGTCATAAACAGTTTCTGCTTTGGGGAAAAGTAGGTTCCTCTCACCATGCAGTTAATACACTTGAATTTTCTTTACAGAAAGTTCAGGTGCATTAAAGCATGCTCCTGCATGCATGTGAATGTGCACCAGTCAGGAGCAAATTTTCTCTTGATGGGAGCAGTCAACACTAGGGTGGTTCGTGCCCTGCTCTGGCCCCATGTAGCAGCCAGGGGAAGCTCCAGGGTCCCCTGGGTGCCATCTCATGGCTAGCAGGAGGCACAGGGGCTGGTCCTGATCTCTACAGGGCAGGGGAGAGCTGTTCTGCTGCCAGTCAGCTGCATCCCAGCCATGTGGAAATCAGGTTAGGACCTGATCTTCACATGGCCAGGAGATCTGTCCCATCAGCTGGGCAGCTACATTCCAGCCATATGGAAATTAGGTTCCAACCTGATCTCCACATGGCTGGGGCACAGCAGACCTGGCTGCAGGGACAGCTGTGTCACCCATGTGGGGATTTGGACGGGTCCTAATCCCCATGTGGCAGGGAGACCATTGCCCTTGCAACTGGCACAGCTTCCCCCCTTTCCCTCTCCCCCCCCCCAAAAAATAAGGGTTTAGCCAGGAAGTATAGCCAGTGCCCCCTGCTGCTTGGGCTGAGTGGAAGCAAATTGCTCCCAGTCAGTGTCTACCTATGCGCTACTATGCAGTAGCTAATGTGCTATTAATCATATAATGATAGAATCATAGAATCAATGAGTCGGAGGTGACCTAGACAGATCATCTAGTCTGACCCTGACAAAGGAATTGGCTGACCAAGGAATTGGCTGAGGTCATTGCAGGACCCCAGCGCGGCTTTACAAGCACTTGTGGTGCTCTGGTGTGGTGCCAGAGGACTGGAAGAGGGCCAATATGGTTCCCATCATCAAAAAGGGGAAGAAGGAGGACCCGGGAAACTATAGGCCAGTTAGTCTTACTTTGATCCTAGGCAAGCTGTTTGAGAAAATTATTCTGGCACACATCCATGAAGGGCCAGCAGGGGATTTCATGCTTAGGGGCAACCAACACGGGTTCATCAGTGGCAGGTCCTGTCAGACCAACCTGGTGGCCTTCTATGATCAGATCACCAAATCATTAGATGCAGGGGTAGCAGTGGACATAGTCTTCCTGGACTTTCGGAAGGCCTTCGATACTGTCTCTCACCCCGTTCTCATTAAGAAACTGGGGGACTGTGATGTCGACACCCACACAGTCAATTGGGTTGCCAACTGGCTGGAGTGTTGCACCCAGAGAGTGGTGGTGGATGGGTCATTTTCAGCCTGGAGGGATATGGGCAGTGGGGTTCCGCAGGGCTCCATCCTCAGCCCGCAATGTTCAACATCTTCATCAGTGTCTTGGACGAGGGGGTAAAAAGCACCCTGTTCAAAGATGTGAGGGGATGTGGGCACTCTAGAAGGGAGCAATAGGCTACAATCGGACCTAGACAGGTTACAAGGGTGAGCAGATGAGAACAGAATGGGATTCAACACAGACAAGTGCAAAGTGATGCACCTGGGGAGGAACAACCGGCACCATACCTACAGGTTGGGGAACTCCCTTCCTGTCAGTACAGAGGCAGAAAAGGATCTTGGAGTCGTCATTGACTCCAAGATGAACATGGGTCGGCAGTGTGGGGAAGCAGTCAGGAAGGCCAACCATACCTTGTCATGCATCGACAGATGAATCTCAAGCAGGTCCAAGGAGGTGATCCTCCCCCTCTATGCGGCACTGGTCAGGCCAAAGTTGGAGTACTGTATCCAGTTCTGGGCACCGCACTTCAAGAGGGATGTGGACAACATGGAGAGGGTCCAGAGGCAGGCCACTCGTATGATCAGGGGGCAGCAGGGCAGGCCTTATGAGGAAAGCCTATGGGACCTGAACCTGTTCAGCCTCCAAAAGAAAAGGCTGAGGGGGGATCTAGTGGCCTGTTACAAACTAGTCGGGGGGGATCAGCAGGCACTGGGGAAGTCCCTGTCCACTGAGCACTGCCAGGAGTGACCAGGAATAACAGTCACAAGCTGGTAGAGGGTATATTTAGGCTAGATATCAGGAGGCGCTACTTCACGGTCAGGGTGGCTAGGGTCTTGAACCAACTTCCAAGAGAAGTGGTGCTGGCCGATACGCTGGGGGTCTTTAAGAGGAGGTTAGATGAACACCTTGCTGGGGTCGTTTGAACCCAGTAATCTTTCCTGCCATGGCAGGGGGTCCCTTCCAGCCCTAGAAACTATGAAACTATGACCCCCTGCCATGGGCAGGAAGGAGCACTGGGAGTAGGAGGGGTCATAAGACCCCAGCCAGGTGTCTATCCAGTCTCCTCTTGAAGATTTCCAGGGAAGGTGAGAGCACCACCTCTCTGGGAAGCCTATTCCAGGTTCTGGCCACCCTTACCATGAAGTAGTTCTTCCTAGTATCTAACCTAATATCTAGTACCTGTAGTTACTGGTACTAGCAAATGATGCATTAGCCTAATTTACTGCACAGTGAGCCCTGTGCATGTGTAGACTCTGATGCTTTCCTGCGCATTAGGTTAACCTAATGCACAGTAAAATGTAGATGCACCCATTGGGCACATCTAGATGTGTGCTTTAATGTGTGGTCACCTATTTTACTGTGCAGTAAAATGCTATATAAAAAAATGAATGATTATGCTAATGCATAGTAAAAACGGCTACTAAGCATTAAGTGTCAGTTAAAAACTGTTCACATTTGTTACTAAGCATTAAGGCAGCCTAATACACATTACTTTAGTACCTCACATTGGAGGTACTAAAGAATGTGCATTAGTAAAAGTGCCTTAATGCACATGTAAACACATCCAGCATGTAAAAAAGCAATGTAGAAAAAGCTTGAGAACAGGATACTGATACCATTCTTACTGTAGCCGTATACATAGATATTGATTATATATGGATATAACTTATCCTTTGCATATGCATGTACATATCTTTTTGAAGTTCTAGTTTAAACTTTTATACTCTATCAGTGGGTATTAGTATACAATTTCCAAAGCAGAAGATGCTTTGAATGGAATTGGAAACATTCCCAGAATCATAGACTTTGTCTTACATGTCTTTGTCACCAGAATTTCAGCAATTGGTGTTTTGCCACTGAGGTAACTCCACCATTGCAAAGGCCAACTACAGGCAAAGAAATCTGGCATAATTACTACAGTTGCTTATACCTATAGTTAGCTCTGTTGGTGGAAAATCACAATTTTCCTCAGCTATTGTAGGGGCTTGTTCAACGGGGCTACATTAGTGACTTAAATTCATTGATTGCTGGAATCCAGGGAAATTTCTACCAAAGGAAAAAGTTGAGTGGGAAAAGGTAAGAAATGGAACTACTAGCTTGTTTTTTTCCGGAACTTCATACAAAGTGGTCCATGTGTTAGAACAGTGGTTCTCAGCTAGGGTGCCATTCAATATTTACGCTCTTAGTCACAAATAAGATTCACAAGATGAACCCAGAGATTTCAAGTAGAAATCTATAGTTGTGAATTAACTGATTTCTTTGCAACAGAAAAAAATGCTTTATTATTTTTCTCTAGGCAAAAAGTGTGAAAACTAAAGCTGGAATTTTCTAAGGGGTACCTTGACTTTATTCAGGGGTGCTTCAAGTATAAGAAGGCTGAGAAACACTGTGTTAGAAGATAAGGGTAGAAATATCGTTCTTTACATGAAAGTCCCTCCAGAACTCTCTCTTCCAAGGGTCCTATAGGTTAAAGCTGGGGAGTGAGGAGAATGTTTGGACTTCTTTCTGGACTTTAGGAAGGCCTTTAACACTGTCTCTCACCCCATTCTCATTAAAAAATTAGGCAACTGTGGTGTTGATGCTTACGCAGTCAGATGGGTCACTGAGTGGCTGGAGGGCTGCACCCAGAGAGTGGAGGTGGACCTGGAGGGATGTGGGCAGTGGGGTTCCCCAGGGCTCAGTCCTTGGGCCCACACTATTCAACATCTTCATCAGCAACTTGGACGAGGGGGTGAAAAGCACCTTGTTCAAATTTACGGATGACACTAAGATGTGGGGAGAAGTGGGCACACTAGAGGAGAGGGACAGGCTGCAAATAGATCTGGACAGGTTACAGGGGTGGGCGGATGAGAACAGGATAGGTTTCAATACTGACAAGTGCAAGGTGATGCACCTGGGGAGGAAGAACCAGCATCATACCTACAGGCTGGGGAACTCCCTTCTTGTCAGCACAGAGGCAGAAAAGGATCTTGGAGTCAATATGGACTCCAAGGTGAACATGGGCCGCCAATGTGGGGACGCATTCAGGATGGCTAAGTGCAACTTATCATGCATCCATGGATGTATCACAAGTAGGTCCAAGGAGGTGATCCTCCCCCTCTATATGACATTGGTCAGGCCGCAGTTGGAGTACTGTGTCAAGTTCTGGGCACTGTGCTTCAGGAGGGACGTGCACAGCATTGAGAGGGTCCAGAGGAAGGCCACTCACATGATCAGGGGGCAGAAAAGCAGGCCCTATGAGGGGAGGCTACGGGACCTCAACCTGTTCAGCCTCCACAAGAGAGGGTTGAGAGGGGATCTGGTGGCCATCTATAAATTGACCAAAGGGGACCAGCAGGCAATGGGAGAGTCCCTGTTCCACTGAGCACTACTGGGAGTAACAAGGAATAATTGCCATAATTTGACAGAGAGTAGATTCAGGCTATATAGCAGGAGGCACTATTTCACTGTCAGGGAGGCTAGGATCTGGAACCAGCTTCCAAGGGAAGTGGTGCTCGCTCCTACCCTGGAAGGCTAGATAGATACCTTGCTGGGGTCATTTGACTCCAGTACTCTTTCCTGCCATGGCAAGGGGTCAGACTTGATTATTTGCTCAGGTCCTTTCCAACCCTACCAACTATGAAACTATGAATTACACAGAACTATGAAACTATGAAATACTCAGAAATATTTAATTTCTGTTACCTGAGGTTTAAAGTGCCTATCTCCACGCAAAGCTGTTTTCAAAAGACTTCCATGTCAGTTTTGTAGATCCAAGATGTTCAGCTTGTTGGATTTTCTTCAGATAATCTTTGCAGTCAGGCTTCTCTGATGTTTGCCTGTTGCTGCTGTAAAACAATATCAAGAAAGTCAGATAGGCAAAAGTTCTCTCATCATTCTTCTTCCTCATGTGTCTTTTTCCAGAGTCAAAATAACCTACTGCTTTCTATTTTTTTTGTGAGTTTCTGTACAGGTTTTTCACTGCATAGGCTTAATTATGTAATTACACAACAGGCTGAAAACTGTTTCAAAGGAGCCATTTTAATATATTGGATACCTAAAACAGTCTTTTTAAAAAACTGCCTAATTGCATAATTATGATACCTGATAGACTGGAACAACAAGAATAGGGAACATTTTTGAAGCCAGAGGAGAGAGTTTAGAGTCTTCTGGGTATATAATATCTGCTAGAAAAATAACATTGCCATTATGTAGTTAGATGATATTTCATATGGGCTAAGTAGCAATTACTGTCTACATGATAAACACTTTCCTTCCCCCTTTCAACTTAAATACACAAACATGCTTATGCACACACACACATATATATAAGATAGAAGTCACTTTATATTATAGAAAAGACCTGTATATATGTATATATGTATTTATATATATTTTTCTTTATGGTATGAAGTGATATTTACATTTTAATAATATTAATATAATGACACAGCAGCAGACAAAAACTAGGAAATCCATAGAAAATATTAAATATTTGTTAAAGGAGATGATTTTAAATTATTTTTTTATCATCCTGAGCTGGTTACAAATGTGTATATATTTAAAATAATTGAATACTTGTATGGAAGCTTCTTGTTTTTTCAAAATCAAAGTTCAGACTTTTTCTGATAGCCCTAATAGTAAAGTCAAAGCATATTTCTCCTCTATTTAGATGTGATGCAGTAAATGTATCCGTAAATTGTAATTATGCATATTGGGCCTGCTCCAAAGCCCATTAAAGTCCATAAGAGTCTTTCTATTGCATTTGATGAGTATTGGATTAAGTTCATATTATACATTAGTGTTTTGGGACCTAATCTACTATATTTGAAACATTAAAATTTGATTTCATACTCATTTCTTAGTTTTCCATTTGTACTTTGACCATATTAAACCTGTGAAATGCCCAGCAGTGTTAAAGTTAGATTAGAACATGCTGTGAACACTCAAATGGTAAGGGTTAATACTGTTTACCTTCATAGCTCTGATTTGCCAGTGGGGGACTCGGAAGCAACAGTGTAGCTAGAGACAGGGCACCTAGACTCTATCCCTGCTGTGGGTGGGGAACAGTGCATCTTGGGATGTTGGAGGACTGCCAATTGCTTGTTTTATTTATGTGGAGCAGACTGAAGTTATTCTAACATGAGCTAGGTAGCATGACCCAGAGTTAACTCTCACCTGAAGTGGCATAACTTTGAGACACTTAGAAGCTACTTAGCTTGAGTTAGAGAATTTTAACATGTGGACGCTTGGGACACAGATAAAAGTGACAATTTTTGTCTGATCTGGCCACAGAAAGCAGTTTATTGCCATGAGCAAACAGAAGTACACAGCTGTAGACAGCTTCAAAAATGGCTGATCAGTGAAAATCTGACCCCTCAGGAGGAAGGGGAAGAGAAGCAAGGCACCAGAAAGCAGATCCTGCCCAGGGAAGGTAAGTGATCCACAGCAACTTGTGCCTTTGGTTTGCTGTGTGTTTTTCTGGTGGGCTGTATATGTTTAGGGTGTGTGCTCTGAGAAGCTGGGAGAGTTGCTAGCTGAGTAGTCGCTGGTTGCTGACTGGTTGCTACCTGTGCCTGACAGAAGCCCTAACAAGGAAGCAGAACCAGTCCAGGCCCAGCAGGGTATAAAAGGAGACTCCCTGAGTGACCAGGGAGCCAGTTAACAGGGGTTGCAAACAGGGTAAACATTTGCAGGTCAGTTTGCTGCTCCCCTGCCCTCCCCATCTGAGGGGAGCTCCATTCAGCTTGGTGTAAGGAAGCAGGAAAAAAGGAAGACTTTGGGGCCAAAGAGCAGTAAACAGTAGGGCTGTACAAAGCTTCAGGTGGTGATTCGATTCAGAGGAGATTCAGCTTGATTCGGTGGCTGAACCTCTGAATTCGAATTGAATCGGGACCAATTTAAAGGTCTGAATCAATTCAAAGCTCTCCGAAGCCTTGGCAAAGATTCAGAGAGCTTTGTTGATTCCAGCAGTCCGAGCTAGTAAGTAC